>NW_022987803.1:3008685-3363685 GCF_902827165.1 Trematomus bernacchii
AATGCAGTTTAGTTCTGTGGGAACGTAATTTTTAGGAGACAGGGTTGTGTGACGACCCCTGCCTTGTTATCTCTTGTGTGTGTGTGTGTATGTTCCTTTAAGGTTTTCCCTTTGGCCTATCAGCTGGGATTGAGGACACCTGGTGGCCGGTACCAGAGGGTTAAAGGGCCTTTTACATTTTGGAAGTAACTTGCCCAACACTGTTTAGAACTAATACACTTTATTTGATTGGGTTACTCTTATTCTGACTATTTGGTGATGTAGTTCAGCTACCTGGTATTTCCCTCTCCAAATATAATGACCATCAGAGTGAGCATTCTTAACTTATAGGCTATTGTGCCACTTATCCCCCATTCGGAATTTGACTGTATCAGAGAAGAGGTAGGCCTATGTCTAAAGAAATCTCACTTGCAATAGAACTGTACCAGATATTTCCATACAACTAGTGGTTAGTGTTCAATAGCACCCTAGACAATTCAGTAATGGTATATTTTTTAGGGATTTCTGTTTTTCTGATAAATGAGAGAAAAGTGATTGAGTCCTGTTCCATGTTCCTATCACCAAAAAGTACAATTTCCGTCTAAACTAAAGCTAAGTTTACAGGACTATAATTCAGTATTTGTTTAGTTCAATAATTTTCTGACTATTTGGTGATGTAGGACAGCCACCTGGTTCATACCTCAGCAAATCTGAAGAGGAAAAGAGCGGTCATTCTCAAGTTATGGGCTTTCTTGTCACCTTTCCCATATTCGGCCTGGTCTAATTTGGCTCTTTTTCAGGGATTGGGGTAGTTCTAAAGAACAACCAAAAAAACATTTTTTCCCCCAAAATAAAATTTGACAACAATCAATTTCATTAATGGGAGACCTGAAGTTACCTACTGTAACTCCAGCTTCTATGAGTATTGGCGTAGCCCTCTAAGGCTATCGCTATTGGGTAATCCCCCTGCGCACCCGCGCAGCACTGAAACACTTGTAGTCCACGCCCGCCCGCAAGGTGGGCCCCACCCTCGGGCTCCCTTCCGGTATAAATAGGAAGGAGGCCCGACAATCTGCTCCCACACAAAAAAACTTTTCTTCAGCTATTCGTGGAGCCAGTGGGGCCCAGAACTTAGAGGGCTACGCCAATACTCATAGAAGCTGGAGTTACAGTAGGTAACTTCAGTTCTATTTCGTATATGGCTTCGCCCTCTAAGGCTATCGCTATTGGGTTAAGGGCGAAGCAAGACGTAGTCTGCGCCCCACTGGGTCGCCCCGGTACAAGAAGCACAAACACACCTGCTCAGATAATAACCCATGCCTATTGCGCCAAGCGAATGGCGCATCACAGTCCCTGGAATATATCATAACATGAATATTTACCATGAGAGGACAAAGGCTGGGAATAATACATACCCGTCCGCTGTGAGAAAGTAGAGACGAAGGTCACACTTTGCCCAGTGACAGAAAGGAGGGGAATAGCAGCTCTCTGCGTGCAGACAGGCAGAAGAGCGCACAGCTGGGTCCCCAGCATCACTCATTCTGACAAGACATTCCGTACGAAATGTGTCA
The DNA here is from genome assembly GCF_902827165.1 of Trematomus bernacchii. Taxonomy (NCBI): domain Eukaryota; kingdom Metazoa; phylum Chordata; class Actinopteri; order Perciformes; family Nototheniidae; genus Trematomus; species Trematomus bernacchii. The sequence goes on from NW_022987803.1 coordinate 3,010,236, forward strand.
GGGGAAAAAAGGGGGACGTCCCTCTCATAAGAGGGAAAATAGGCCATTCTCCGTGTGCCGAGGCAGGAGAGAGGCGCACAGCTGGATCCCTGACGTCACTCACTCTGACAGGACACTCAGCACAGGGTGTGTCAGAGAGGAAAGGGAGACATCCCTCAAATAAAATTGAATAAATGAACAGGGAGAAGACCAAGATGCAGCAATGCAAATGTCTTCCACTGACATTCCTCCGTGCAAAGCCGTGGAGGAGGAAATTCCTCTGGTGGAGTGCGCATTAATGTTCTCCGGGGGATCCATCCCAGAGGAGACATATGCCTGTGACACAGCCTCACACAGCCAGTGTGACAGCCGCTGTGCAGACAGAGGCTGCCCGATCGAGCGCTCTCTGTAGTGCACAAACAGGCGCTGAGAACGGCGCAAGGCAGCCGTGCGTGCTACATAGCAGGACAGCGCGCGCACAGGACAGAGGAGATGAGACGTGGCTTCTTCCTCCGACCTGTGAGGAGGGGGAAAGAAGCCATCAGGGTGATCACTCTTGACCTAAAAGAGCTTGTGATGACCTTTGGCATAAAAGCTGGGTTAGGGCGTAAAACAGCTGAACTGCCATCTCCTTGGATCCGGAGGCATGACGGAGCCACAGAGAGAGCAGACAAATCACTCACCCTCTTTGCTGATGTTAGAGCCAAAAGTAGTACTACTTTGGCTGATAACATCTTAAGGGGAACCTGATCTAAAGGTTCAAATGGGGCTTTGCTTAGTGCGCGTAACACCAAAGCCAAATCCCACTGAGGCGCTAGTGCGCGTGACACAGGTCTGAGTCTCCGTACTCCTCGCAGAAAACGTTTCATCAGGGGGTGACTAAACACCGTCCCGACCCCGAAACCCACATGACAAGATGATATGGCAGCAGCATACACCTTGATTGTGTTGAAAGCCAAATTCCTGTCCAACAACAGCTGGAGGAATGACAGCACGTGAGGCAGGGGGCACGTAATGGGGTCCAGGCTTTTCTCTACACACCAACGCTGGAAAGCTGTGTAGGACGCTCTGGTAGACGCGGCCCTGGCTCCCTGAATGGTCCGTACAACATCTTGAGAGAGGCCCAGCCCCTCTAAGTGTTCCCGTTCAGGGGCCATGCCCATAAGTGCTGGCCTATCACAGGGTGACTGTTGATCGCTCCCTCCACCTGCGAGAGAGCGTCCCCGCGCCACGGAATTTCCCACGGTCTGCCTGACAGCGTACGCTGTAGGCATGGAAACCAGGAAGCGCCCGTGAGCTCCGGGGCAATTAGGATCACTGACAGTCGCTCCTCCTGCACTCGGTCCAGGAACCGAGGGATCAGCGGGACTGGTGGGAAAGCGTACAACAGTCCCCTGGGCCATGGTCGATGTGCGAACGCGTCCACCCCCAGGGGGGGGGTGGTCCTGCGCTTTCAGGGAGAACCAGAGGGCGCATTGCGCGTTCCCGCGTGCGGCGAACAGATCCACCTCTGCTCTCCCGAACCGGCTCCATACCTGGGAGACCAGCTCGGGATGGAGGCTCCAGTCCCCCTGGCGAGGACCTCCTCTGGACATGAGGTCTGCCCCTTTGTTCAGTTCGCCGGGAACATACATTGCTCTGATGGAGAGCAAGTGTGCGCGCGCCCAGATCAACAGCGGCCTGGCTGTGTTCAAAAGCTGCGCTGAGCGTACTCCGCCCTGGCGATTGATGTAGGCTGCCGCGGCTTTGTTGTCTGTGCGAATCAACACATGCTGATTCCGCAGCAACGGGGCAAAATACTGGATTACTCTCCGTACGGAGAGCAATTCCAGCACGTTTATGTGGAGGGACATGTGAGCCGGCCACTGTCCCCCCACTGCCTGTGACATACACGTTCCTCCCCACCCTGAGAGAGATGCGTCTGTGAACACCGAGATGTGTGACGTAACTCTGCCCAGGGGCACACCCGCTGACAGGACGTGGGGACTTTTCCAATAGGTTAAGTCTGAACCCACGGAAGGAGGGATGGCCACCATGCGCCTCTTCTGTCGCACGGGGTCGATGCGCAGGCGAATAAACCACCTCTGGAGTCTCCTCATGTGAAGGAGACCCAGGGGAATCACCACGTGACCAGCTGCCATCATGCCAAGCAGCTGCATCACGGAGAGGGCTGTCACCACGCTGCGAGGTGTGACGCGTCGGAGAAGAGCTGTCAGTGCCTCCACTCTCTGCTGTGAGAGTCGCGCTCTCATGCGTGCTGAGTTCAATTCCACACCCAGGTAAATAATACTCTGGGAGGGAAGAGGGCAGCTCTTCTTCCAGTTTATGATGAAACCCAGCTTTGACAGATGTGATACGAGCTGTACCGTCTGTAAAGCAACTTCCTCTCTGGATCGAGCTAGCAATAGCAAGTCGTCCAGGTAAAACAGCACTCTCATCCCTCCTCTGTGAAGCGGCTGCAGCGCCATCTCTACACACTTCGAAAAAGTGCGAGGAGCCAGGGAATAACCGAACGGCAGATGGTTGTACTGGTACGGTATTCCCTGGAATGAGAAACGCAGGTATTTCCTGTGTTTTGGAATGATGGCTACGTGGAAGTAAGCATCCTTCAGGTCTATCGATGTGAACCAGTCCCCCTGGTGAACACACTCCAGCACCTGTCTGATCGTCAGCATGTGAAAAGGCCTTTTCATTATGACCTTGTTGAAAACTGACAGATCGAGGATGGGTCTCATCCCCCCTGTCTTTTTCGGGACAAGAAAATAGCGGGAGTAATACCCCTGATTTTCTTCCCCTTGAGGAACCCTGGAAATAGCCTCTTTCAACAGGAGTTCCCGCAGCTCTGCCTGGAGCGCAAGACACTGTTCTTGGGATGACAGGAGTGTTTCCTGTATCCCATTGAACTGTGGGGGGGTGAGGCGAACTGCAGGGTGTACCCTCTGCTGATCAGCCTGCTCATCCATCTGTCCATCAGACACACGCGCTGCCACTCTGAGAAATTCTCTGAGAGCGGGCGCACATGGTCGAGATGTGTTGTGGTCGTCATGGCGACGAACCACGTCAGAGCCCTTGCCGCCGCTGCCTGTGAGGCAACCCAAGGTGGGCCTGGAGCGAAAGAGCTGTGAGGGAGCCTCCACACGCTGCGTTTCACTCTGGCTCTCATCATGAGGCGTGTACACGCTCAGGGGATGAATGGAGATGTATGCAGTGTTGACCACATGAGGCGTTATAACGGCGCTCATGGGTTTATTATGACCGTGTGTAGGAGACGTATCTCGGACAGAGGAATGCCGCGAGCTCTGCGGTTTATTAACCGATAGGTTAAAACCAGCAGGCTTCTGCAGCGAGCCCTGCTGTCTACTAATCAACAGATTGGTGGCAGCTGGCTTAGTTAGCAAACTCTGCAGTTTATTAACCGATAGATTAAAAAGTGCAGGTTTTCGCAACGAACCCTGCTGGCTACTAACTGATAGGTTATAGACAGCTGGTTTACACAGAGTGGAGGATATGTGAGAAACACTTGATGATACTGATGACTCAGACAAAAAGTTGGAAAATTAACCCATTTTATTACTCTCACTATCCCCCCCAACACGTCAAAGGCGGCTCTGCTTTCTTGGAGGCTCACGTGGAGCGGACACAGAGCGGGAGTGCCTCCCTCCCCGTTGGCTCACCGCCGAGAGACCCCTCCGTCTCTGGGGTGGCGGAGACGCGGGGCGGAGCCCCTGCCGCCGCCGACGGGCGCTGACGCCGCGGCTGCGGTTGAGACCTCTCCGCCTGCCGCTCTGGCCGGGTTGGACGCTGCGGCTGCTGCGGCTGCTGCGGGCGTTGGTGCCGCCCAGCAGGCTGGAGCCAGCTGACGTGCTGGCGGATGTCGTCCGCCTGTTCCGCAGCCGCCTTCATGGATTCCACCATGGCGTGGAACTGGGGTCCGAACAGCCCGTCCGGGCTGATTGGAGCATCCAGCAGCACTTTTCTGGCCGTCTCCGTAACGGACGCCTGCTGCAGCCAGAGGTGGCGCTGGATCTGCGTCACCCACGCGGCGATCCTAGCCTGGGAGACAGCAACAGACGCACACAGTGTGAGCGCCGTGCTGGCAGCCTTGGCGATCTCCTCCGCTTCATCAGCGGCCAAGGTGGTGGACCGCTCCACCAGCGTCACCAGCGTCACCACCGAGTTGGACAGCAGCGCGATGTTGTTCGCCGCCGCCGACGCCTGAAAGGCACACTGGTGCACCCGGTCGGCCTGGCGGGCAACATACTGGTCCCTGGGGGAGGCCAACGTAGGGCGCCGTCCGGCGATCATGTTGGCCTGCCTCACCCCAAAAAACGCCGTCAGGCCCGGCTCCAGCGAAGGGGTGGCTGGGAATCCAGCATCTGTAAAACCCTCCACCTTGGTGAGGGGAACAAATGTGGCCACCGGAGCCTTCAGGGTCCTCGGGTTTGCCGCCGTCCCCTCCTGGTACCTCCTGATGGCGGGGAAGCGTGGCCAGATCGGGTCACTCCTGACCGTCTGCACCCGCGAAAAAACTTTGCCTTGCAAATGATCCTTGGCAGTTCCACCAAGATGCCACCTATCGCCGGCAGCGCCGTGGTGACGGAGAAGGGGACCGCGTGCTCGGCCAAGTCGACACCCTGCTCCGACTCTGTCTCCCCCGTCCGGGGGAGAGGAGGGAGGGGAGAACCATACGGTGAACCGTGGAGGGAGATGGGGTAGGAGTCGTCCGACTCCTGCCCGGCACTCGGCTCCAGGGGCACGAGGCTGCCGTCCACGAGCCCGTGGACGGGCCAATCGTCCTCCTCGGTCGCAGCAGCGAGAGCGTCCGCTCTACGCTTCCTGTCGTCCGAGGGGAGACGGGCACAGTGCTGGCATGCGACCTGCTGGCTGAGAGCCGCGTACGCGTGCTCTGACCCCAGGCAGGATTCGCATTCTGTGTGCTGATCATAGCTCATGATATAGCCGGATCCACATGAGGGACAATCCCTAACACAATTGTTGCTCATGTTTCTCGGATATACTACGTGTCTCTTGTGCTTCAGTAACGGGGTGCTGAAGAAAAAGAGGGAGCAGATTGTCGGGCCTCCTTCCTATTTATACCGGAAGGGAGCCCGAGGGTGGGGCCCACCTTGCGGGCGGGCGTGGACTACAAGTGTTTCAGTGCTGCGCGGGTGCGCAGGGGGATTACCCAATAGCGATAGCCTTAGAGGGCGAAGCCATATACGAAATAGAACCTAAAGATAAGAAAACTAATTGTTGTGTTTTGTTCTACCTCGGGTAGGGGTATCTCAAAATCTGAGGGCCCTTCCTGCTAGACGATGGAAAATGCACCCAAATGACCCCAGAAGTGTTTTTTTTTTTCTAAATCTCTCTAAAAAGGTCAAATGTCACTTATTTTGTATCAATCTTGATACAGGGTACTTATTATATGTTATAGTTTGGATTCCTAAAGCTTTTAGTCTACTATCCCATCATTCAAGGGTGGTTTTCACTATAAGTCATGGGTTTTCTTTGGACGGACACTATAATTAAATTTGTTTTACTATATTCAATCTGAATTGACTTTAAAATAAAAAAAATTCTATATTGATTCTGACTTTTCTACATCCAACTCACATGTTTATCAGTGCTTTGAGAAAAAAGATTATTAATTTACCCCTTTTAGAAGTGAAAATATCCTCCAGAGACCCACCCATTCATTTGTGTCCTCTGTGGTGCACATTGGGTTTTGGTCCATTACTTTGAGGTTATACATGCCACAGCATTAAGTCCAATTGTACTCCACAGAGGACATCCTGGGCTTTCCAAACATATGACATATGTGGGGATGTGGCTTTGAAAAAGATCATTTCATTGTATTTCAAAATGGCGTCCATCAACACAAGCACTATTTATAGAAAGAGAAATGGTTAAGTTTGTAATTACCAGTATTGTGAGTTCAATATTTTTAATTAATTATAGTAAGGGAACATCTTAGGAGTTAGTGTAGTGAGTTTTCAGAGCAGTGTAATACTTATTTGACCTAAAACTAAATGTTTTTATGAATGTCCTCTGAGGACATGGGGATTTGCTAACTTTTTATTCCCCCCATTTTACACAACACAACTGGAGTCCACTATGGGCCAAAACTAACACTTAGGTTTCTGTAGGGGTCATGGCAGACGGATGCAGTGGGAAAACATACATCAAGTGTCAGATGTATCCTTTATTTCAAAAAAGGATGGAGTACTACAAATGAGGGCTCAGTATTTGTTGCATTGAGTTGTTGTGCTCTAATGTTGTCTAAAAATGTACTTGTATGTTAGTTTGTGTACTATGCTTCGCATAACTAACACTCGATGTCCTCTACAAAGGACACACAATGAAACAAAAATAAAAATATATTTTTTTAGTTTTTGTTAGTCATTATGTTTATACCACCCTAAAGACTTGTGTGATCAAAAAGAAAAAAGGAAATCTGAAACCTTTTTCTTTCTGGGTCTCAGGAGGATGTCAATTGTTCTGGGAATGTCATGTTCGAGCCTGAGGCCTGAAAAACAGGCTCGGGGCTTAACTGGTTAAATGTTTGAAATGGATTCAGCATCCTCAATAACCCCCAAAACCACTCAAAAGTGTCCAAATCAGCCAAGCCAATATTTGTACTATTGTCCACATACTGTAGGTGGTAATTAATGCTGATTAACACAACACTTATGCTAATTGTGTAAAATTCCCAACATATAAATACGCATTAGGCAGTTTCTATGTGCTGGGGACCCCTAATAAATATTTCTAACATACAACTTTTGGGTATTCAACCTTTCCGGGTTCACAACAGGACTCTATTATTGCACATATTTTAAATGTAACTTGACTTGAAATAAAAACCTCAGGGGGAACAGCGGACCTCTGAAATGATTCAGAGCTTAAAAATATTCCTTGGACATAATTACTACACACATTCGATGATTTCTCCTTTAAAGTAATACTTCAACATGCTGGTAAAAAATCATTTTCATTCCAACAGTGAGATGTGAAGATCAATGCTATTCTAAGAAGAGAGCTAGAGTCAGGAAGTGATTAGACTCATGTTGCATAAAGACTGGACAGCTGGCCATTAATACATCTGAAATCATGGTCACAAGTACACAGAGATAAAAAGATATTATGAGTTGAATAGAAATATGTTTTAAGGTGTTTTAGCTTCATTGACAGGTGCCTAAGTTTATGAAAATCCCACAAGATCTCCAACTTTACATTTGTTCTGATTTAAGAAAGTGTGAAAGACGTGGAGATGTGGACTTAATATCCATGTTTCCACGACTGAATGCTTGGAATGTAAATGTTTCCACAATGATAGAAACACATCTGGGATGTCCTAAAGATATTCATTATTTTATATTTTTGTCACAAAATTACAACTCAAGCCATCTGATTTGCTTTGAATGTCTGTCTGTGGTTTGATTCACAGCAGTAACACTTTCAGTAAAACTTGAAATCTAACAAATAACTGGAGCCCTTGATGTTTAGATATTTACTCTGACATGTTTATGTTCTAAGGACTTATAAAGTGTTGTGTATGTGCCTCTGAGCACGGTTTTCCCCATTCAGGGAAGCAGACTAATGTTTTTCCCATCCTGTTAAAAATCCTATTGAAGAAAAATAAATTCTGAAATGTCCAAGTATCACTTTCACAGAGAAAAGCTGCTTCCTGTAGCATCTAAAGCAGGCCAGCCTGTCGTAGTGATTCATCCCTCCAACGTACACCTCTTCAGAGGGAGGCCATGTTGGGAGACAGCTCCCCGCTCCCTAAATGTGGATCAGGAAGCTTAATATTTCGCTGATTGCTTTTATTTGGGGAAATAGGCCTGGAAACAGAGTGGTTTGCTTTTTTGCTCGCAGCACTTTACCACCTACTTGAATCATGCCCATCCATTACCATCTGTGAGCGCCGTATTATAGGACAAACCTGTGTGTGACTGCTCCACATGGGTATTTATATACACCAGAGAGAACTGATGGATGAATTTCAGATGTGCTTCCCTGGAGTCTGAGGGAGCGTTTCCATTTCTAGACAGGGGGAAAATGCTCCGTGCGGCCCCTGGGAATAAAGTGTCTGAGGTGCCCGCGCTGCAGTTTCCATTCGATTAGCTCACCTCAGACTGGTGCTGTTATTTCAAGAGCCTTCTGTTCACACTTTCTATGAAACACAGCAACTGCATTAACATCATACTGAGTATAACCAACCCTGTCTCCTGCAATATTACATCTGGGGGGGAAATACGGCGGCCGTTTTAAACACATAGTTAATATTTTTAATTAAAACAAAATAACAATGAATGCAACAAAACGACTTGGTTTGAAAATGTAAAAGTATCACTTTAACAGGGAACTTTTAGACGAAGAAAAAACGACTTTGTTTTGTTCAGGCAACAGAACTACAAACAGTATGAACTTTGTTTAAGTAAATGATAATGACTTGGCTTGAATTTCAACTACGGATGCGAGTTAAAATAGGTCATTGCGGACATAAAGTTTTATACAGGACACAAACAGCATCTCCTGGGTGGAAGTTTGTTTGACAAATCCACCCTCCCCTCCCACATTGGTTATGAGAAATGTGTTGACTCATTATATTTAATTAAACGTTTCAGTTTTTTCAGTGAGAAATGTAATTGTGTTATATCAAAAGCATACCAAATTTACAATTCTGTTTTGTTGAATGGGAACGTTATTTTTAGAAGACCCAGCTGTTAAACACACACACACACACACACACACACACACACACACACACACACACACACACACACACACACACACACACACACACACACACACACACACGCACACACACACACACACACACACACACACACACACACACATACACATAACAGGACTCAACAGCTGCAGACAATTATTTTCCCATCACATCATGAGGCTGTAAAGTGCTGTACCGGTCAGGGAAGAAGACGTACAGTGTGCAGCGTTACGCCCACTACCGGACACTGCTCTCCATCATTTGTCCCAACAACAGATTTTGATTTGTTTCAAAGCACTTTAAGGTCCTGATCTGCTGTATATCTGCTTTTCAATAAGTAGCAGTTATTTCAAAAAGGTTTTATTTTCAACTCTGAATTTCCCAAAATATATGACGTACTTTCAGGCAGTGGAAATCACACAGAAAGATGTGTGCTCCTAGTTTGTCTCAAAACCCAAGAAACACAATTTTATGAATGCAGATCAAGAGGTCCCCAATTACAATCTGGGTGCCCCCTATGTCAGTGTACCTTTGTTCAATCTCTGGTATGGCTAAGAGACCATGTAAGCGTAGACCAAGTGGCTGTGATCGTATAGTGATTAATACTCAGTGTGGGGCCACAGCAACCTCGGTTAGAATTTGGGTCCTAGCAGCAGTACTAGGCTGCTCTAATGTTGTGACTTAAAGGTCTCCTATTATACTATTTTAAGGCATATTATAGGTCTCAGATATATACAAAACAAGTCTCTGAAGTGTTTTGCTCAAAATATCAAACAGATCACCCATTGCCATGCTTCATACCTCTATTTCAGCCCTGTACTAAAGTGCTGATTCTGGGTCTGTAGATTTAAATGTTGCCGAGCTGCTGCTGGCCACGCCCCTTTGGAGCTGCTGCTGGCTACGCCCCTTTGGAGCATGCATGAGCTCTCCTCTGTGAAGAGAGAGGTTTCTACCCAGAAACTCAGCTAAATCCTGCCGTGACTTAACGGCATATTATGTTCCAAACCACATCAATGATTATTTCTGAAACATTATGGAGCTCAAATGCTTTTTCTCTCGCGGGTTTACTACAAGGTGAGTACCTTGCCGTTTTATATATGCTTCCCTTGGGTCAGGTTATCAGCAAATTCAGTAATATTTCCTACCGCTGTTACGCTGATGATATTCAGCTCTATGTCTCTTTTAAACCTGATCATCCTCATAGATTATCTGTGTTACACAACTGTCTAAATGCCATTAAGGACTGGATGTCTAACAACTTATTGTACCTTAATGCAGACAAAACAGAGGTTCTCATCATTGCGTCAGACAGTATATATCCGACAGTTGCAAAGAGTCTTGGGTCCCTTTCCTCCAGAGGTGTGGACTCGAGTCACATGACTTGGACTCGATTCAAACTCGAGTCACCAATTTGATGACTTTGGACTCGACTTGACAAATCACAAAACACTTGCGACTCGACTTGGACTTGAACACTAATGACTCGGGACTTGACTTGGACTTGAGCCTTCTGACTTGAGGTGACTTGATGATTTAATTCAGAGGTCTCCAACACGCCGATCGCGAGCTGCCGCTAGAAGAGCAGACTCCCGTCGGGGAGAGCAGAATCTCCAACCGCTGCAACTCTTGCTGAGAATCCATACAGGCAGGGGCGGGACTTTATTTTGCTGAGCCACCATGCGGCCAATCGTATGCGAGGACACACTAGGATCATACCATTATGTGAAAGAAGGGTGGGGGGCATACGCTCCAAAGACAGCAAGTGTAGTGGTACAGGCCAGCTACACAGAGCGACGGGGAGACGGGGAGACGGATTTAAATGCTAGCGCGTCGGAAAAAGTCAAGAAATTAGCGAAAACCGAAAAAATAAGCAGCATCTGGCTGCATTTCAGTGATATTGGAGAAAGCAGAGCTGAGTGCAGGATTTGTAAAATAAAAATAACCTTCAGAGCAGGGTTTTTTTTTTGGTAACCACTCAGGATGTATTGCCAGAGGTGGGAGAAGTTCAGATCTTGTACTTGAGTAACAGTACCAGAGTGTAGGAATACTCGGTTACAATAAAAAGTCCTGCATTCAAAATGTTACAAGTAAAAGTACAAAAGTATTAGCATCAAAATATAGTTAAAGTACCACCTGCAGAGGGATGTAGATTCAGGTGTTCTCTTCCCCATAGAGACGCCTCGCTGCACATTATCCCTTGCATAAAGATAGATTGTGGGTCCCTTATAACATGTTGTACACAGTGGAAATAAACATTCTGGTTACCTCAACATCAGGGATCTTATCAATTCAACTCCTTCTGAATCAAACCGTCACGGTAGCCTAACCTTACTGATCCCTCTTACAATAGAAAAAAACACGTTACTTTACCAGCAGAGAGAAACAGATTATTAAATGATTAATGTGAATAATAAAGAGCAGTTTGATTATTAAGTATTATTCTGTTGATCGATGTCATTACATTTGTTGAAAAGCACATAAGGACTTGTTTAAGACTTGTTTGGTCAAAGTTTAGGACTTGGACTTGACTTGAACTTGCCCATCCTGACTTGAGACTTGACTTGGACTTGAGTGCAAAGACTTGAGACTTGACTCGGACTTGAGCGCAAAGACTTGAGACTTGACTCGGACTTGAGCGCAAAGACTTGAGACTTGACTCGGACTTGAGCGCAAAGACTTGAGACTTGAGACTTGACTCAGACTTGCAAAACAATGACTTGGTCCCACCTCTGCTTTCCTCAGCTGTTTGGTCCAATCTACGAAATCTTAGTGTGACATTTGATCAGGCAATGCATTTTGATCAGCATGTTAAATCACTGACCCGTACATGCTTTTTCCATCTCAGAAATATTGCAAAGCTCAGGTCTGTTGTGTCATTAGCGCAGCTTCAAATGATCATTCATGCTTTTATATCATCCTGGCTGGATTATTGTAACTCTATTTTCACGTGTCTCAGCAAGTCATCTCTCAACCGTCTACAAATGGTCTAGAATGCTGCTACAAGACTGTTAACCAGGTCAAGCAGGATGACACACATTACACCAATTTTAAAATCCTTACATTGGCTCCCAACTCGTCTTAGAATTGATTTTAAGGTTCTGGTTATTACATATAGAGCCCTGCGTGGAAATGCACCGGAATATATTTGTGACCTTCTCCATCCCTACATCGCCAGTAGGTCACTTATGTCTTCAGACCAGGGCCTACTGGCTGTCCCACGGTCTCATCTAAAAACTAAAGGTGACCGTGCCTTTCAAGTGGTTGCTCCAACACTGTGGAACGCTCTCCCTATAGCCATCTGCTCTGCAGTCTCTGTAGAAGCTTTTAAAAAACTAAATCTTTTTACATTGGCTTTTATTTCTATTTGAAATGTGTGTGGTGTGTTCTGTTATTATGTTTGTTCCTTTCAGGACTCCACGTGGTCTGTGTTTTGTTTTTATGTTGACCTTAAATGTATGCCTCATGTGGTTATTGTATTCATGTTTCTGTGGTCTTAATTTTTACTTTTGTTCTTACTTGTGAAGCACTTTATGAAATCTATTTCTGTGAAAGGTGCTATAATAAATAAACGTATTATTATTATTAATATTGCTAATGTAAACACAGACCATATTACTTCCAAAACACGTTGCATATTGTTTCTGATAGCAATGTTTCTGATAGGGCTGTGGGTGTAAAGCCAGCCCACATTTCAGATATTACGTCATATCGGAAGCAAATCTGGATCAGCTCCGTTGTAGCCCCGTTTTTAGAGATTTGGGTACGGAAGAAAAGAGAGGGTTTTATTTTCTGGCACTTTGTGAGTCTCCTTACACACCAGGGACACATATTTATGTATAAAAGACATCAAAAAGTGCATTTTGCATAATAGGTGACCTTTAAACATAATGCATCTTCAGTTCATTGGATACCGTGTCTCACTACAGATCAGACAATTCCAAATGAGTTCCTCTGATTGGGGCTTTAGGCTTTGTATAGCCAGCTAAGGCAAAGAGAGTCGGGTTCTGTCCAACTAGATTCATCGTACCCCCCATCCCACAGGTCAAGATGAGTGTTATGACTACATGGTACATCCCCACTAGGGAGTGGCTCTGAAATCAGTTTGACACCAGGTGAATGTCATGGGAATATGAGCCATGAGTCAGTAAAAATCACTTAATGTTTCCCCTCTCTGTGCTCCCACCTGGCTGCACGATCAGCGGGCTCAGCATCACTGTGCCATCCACGGGTGATTACCTGCAGGCTGACCACAGCGGCCGCAGAGTGACAGGGGGAGGGGGATCAGGGCTTAGAGCGAGGCGGCACTGTCTACAGTAATCCTGGATCACAGAGTTAGCTCCGTTAGCTTCTCCCACTCACTGCAGGGATTAGAGACACTGAGCCGGCCACTCTGATGAAACACTTGCAGTATCTCGGGACGGACAGAGACCTGGCAGGAGGGGGGGTTACTGCGGGGGGGAGGGGGGGATCGACCTGTATCCACTGACAACTCTATTGGAGACGTCCACTGTGAGTTACTAATGAAACCAGAGCTCATGCCAATCTAATTAACATGATTTCCATGTAGGCATGAGCTAAGAATACAACTGCATAGTGAGATTATACTGTATCTACAGTAGATACTTAGAGCATTTTTAAACAAGCACACCAGCTTAATGAGAAAGTGACTTAGAAAATGAATTTCATTTGAAATAAAAAGTAGTACATTTTTTCCCCAAAACTTTAATCTGCAGTTTCTCCTTTATGTCTCTTTCTGTGGATATGCCATAACACACAGTCAGTGTAGAACGGGATTGATTATTTGTTTTATAAAGGAGGGTGAAAATGATTGATCTTTAATTGTTGGAATTGAATAATTGATTTGATGAATGTCATTATTTATAAATGTGAAAATGTGTTTACTGATTGTTTAATAAGTAGTGGAAAAGTACAAGAAGGGAGAAATGTATGTCTGCCAATCAGAGGAACAAGATACCTAACCCAAACTTCTCTTGGTTAGTAGGCATGTATACTGTATCAAGGAGTATGTAAGCTTTGGATAAAAGAGACATACAGAGCGCCAAATGACTGACTGCCTGATGATAGTAAAAAGTTCAGATGGTACCTTGGATAAGATATCAGGGTAGTGCTGTTAGTGCACACACATTACAGAGCAACAGGCCAAAAGTAGCTGAAGCACCTACACATTCACGGGGTGATTCGATGTGTCATACAAAAACATGAGTTGCGACCTATCGTGATTCAATCTCCCATAACAAGCTTTAAAGGAGTTTGGTTTACTCCTCTGGACAGACCATATCTGAGGATAACATTGGCTGACTTTGATTGTTATGAGACAGAGTAGGGAAGCATCAGGAATGACTTTTTGTTACGGTAAAACAACAAGAACACTGAGAGGATTGACCAGGCAGTTGTGGATTTGGACAATTGAAGGACTGAGGACTTTGAAATACTTTGTGGATTGTGGATAAAATCACAGGATTTTCTCCAAGTTCCTCAGTTTGGCAGTAAAGTATGGATTCCACAGCCAGGGAATCTTTCTCTCCTGTTCTTTCAACAGTAATACTGGACTGCTCACATTCAGTTCATTTAATACAGCTTTTACATGTTATTAAGGTTTTGTGAATCAATATTTGTAAGTAATCAAATCAATTGTTATTTTTGGGTTGTAAACAACTAAATTCTGCAACAGATCTATAATCGGAAATCAAAGTTAAAGGTCCCCTTTTATGCATAGTGCACTTTTTCATTTCTTTTAAACATAAATATGTCCCCGGTGTGTAATGATACTCACAAAGCCCTCCTTTCCCCCCCCCTATTTCTCTAAAAAGGAAAGAGTTTGCATATTGAACGAGGTAGCACTACGTAACCATGGTCAAACCATAGACTGTATATACGTACACTATAAAGCTAATCTCCAAAATTGTAAGCCTTGGCATTACAAACCTTTTGCTGAAAATAACTTTCCCTTTGAGATTATTCTTCTTAGGTTTTGTGATTTAGAGAAAAGTGAAATAAATGTTTTTAGAATATTAAAAGTGTTTCCAAGTAGATCTGCATCAAACATCCATGCATCCAACTCTTTACACTGATTAAAACCGAGTCAATTCTACAGCAAATTGCGTCTGTCATGTTTTAAAGTGCCTCTCAGTGCAGTTGTCTCAGTCAGGTGGGCCAGTTGATGTTGATATTTTCTTTCTATTTCTTTACACAAGTTCCACTGAAAACAGGGCAAAACAAAATCAACAATAATGTGTTGAGATATTTGCAGAGGTTGTTGTTATGCTCCGGGTAAAGTCTCTCAACATTTGGCCATAACCATTTTTATAACTTGAAAGTTAGTTATAGCTGCAGTATCTGAATCTTTATATACGATACCATACGATACGATATACTTTATTGTCCCCGTAAGGACATTTGTTCATGTACATATACAAACATAGTAAACATTAAAATACATACACATATCATCACTCATACACCGTTTGAACAAACACAATAATAATATATAATGCATAGGAGCATACAGGCTGCATATTAGGTCAGTTGAAAGAAATAATAGTACATTTAAATAAATAAACTTAATATTATTGCTTTCAACTGACCTAATTCAGTTATGAAATTAAAACATTTATTAAGATTTGTTCACACACACAAAAAGACTGAACAAATCACCACATGCATCACATGAATTGATATGGTGTCCCTCCAGAGAGAAACTCCCCCTGGATAACTGCCTGAAACCAAAGAATATTAACAATGTAACACAATGTGTATTTGCATTCCAGTGCACATTTGGTTGTGTGTTGGTTTATTTCCCTCCTCTTGCAGATAACCAGATGATCAGAGAGGAACCTTGAGTGCAGCTGCAGAGCTTTGATACCTCTTAAACATTGTTAGAATGTGTTTTTTAACTTCTGATAGTAGACACAGTAACTTCTTCTGTCATCATCCTGACTTTCTCCCAGCTGGAAACCACACGGCACTGTTTCTCTCCTACAGAGAAGCAGCAAGAGAGTGTCAAAAGCCATTCTGGGAAACGCAGGAAATCGGTACTTGAAGTAGAAGTAGATGAAGCAGCAGGAGGGAACATGATCTTTCCAAAAAAAGTAAATTACCACACTAAATCCCTCCAGTGACACACTCAACACCACAAATGGATGATATCTAACAGTGAGAGTATCCACAGGTGGAATTTTCCTTTCACCTCGGAGTCTGTATTGCATTAACCTGGATCGTGGAGACACATGTACAGAGACCACATTTCATTTTCAAGGGTTTCTAGATAAGTTCTGCCTCACTGCTTCAGAGATGGCTCCATTTACTCCACCAGGCCCATTTAACCTGGTTACTGCTCAAACAGCAAATGAACGTTTCACTCCAGTGTTCAGGAGGCCGTCACATCTCAGGGCTTGGTGAGATAAATGGTATCAGTCACAATGTAGTAATATCTCCCTCTTTCTCAAGGAGGGCCAAAACAGAACCAGCCAATATGTGATCAACATTGCGTGGCTCTCCGGCCGTGTTCTTTCAAGGACATGCTATAGTAGTGTGTGAAGCACCGCAGACACACAGAGCTAATGGACCTTGAATGTGGAATGTTCTAAAAAAAAAGTGTGCTCCTCACTCTGGAGTGTGGCAGGCCCTGATTACAGAAGTGACAGTCTGGACATCTAGAAGAGTTACTGCGATTGTTCAGCCGGAGTCAAAGGAAAGGGGAGGGCCCGCGGGATAAATCACTCTTTATCTAGTCAATCGGATGATTCCATAGTGCGGATAGCAATAACAATTTCTCCTTGAGGACCTTGAATACTAGTGTGTGCTGCACTAACAAAACTCTGAGTACATCCTTTCAGTATAAAAGGCAGTTAAGAGCCCATAAGAAATCGACGATTACATCAGCGCTCCACTACCCCGAGGCTTTCTCCTGTATCTGAATTAGCCTTTATTCTGTCTTTTACTGGCATAGTTCACTCGCTTCGCCTGCTATGTGTTTCCCTTAAGTATGCTTTTGAATTACCCACTGATAGTAGCGAAGGACAATGTTTACAACAAAGTTATTTTAAATCATTTCACAGCCCTTTTAACATAAGCTAGCATTTCTGAAGAGTGAGCAGCCAGCAGGTTCTTCTTCCTGTTTAATCCCTCAGCTTCAGTGTCAGCGTGCAGCTCTGCAGATCACTAATTTCCTTTCAGTCCTCTAAGAAATTACAGGAAGTAGAGAAAAATGCATCAATTCAGTCTCAGACAATGTTAGCACAACACAAAATATACACATCTATAAATATTTTCCAGCACATTTGAAAGGGTTACTGATATTATTTTGTCATGATTTTAGTGAAGTTTTCAATTCAAGTTCACAAGAATTTAAGTTTTATATTTCTAGTTAAGGTAAAATGCAAAGGTTAGGGTGATGGAGAGATGTTCAGCGCTAACTCCCATGCAGGAAACCAACGGTTAGCATTCTTATTTATTATAACCACAATCTTTATCTGACCTTAACCAAAATCACTATCTGTAGTTCCTCCTTCAGATATTGTCGAAAGCAAATATTGTTAAAATATTGAGAAGTAAAAAATAAACAAACAAATAAAAAATGGAATGTAATCTCTATTTCTCTCTATTACTTTGCATGTCTTAACATGTCTTTTTAAAATTCTTATCGTATAATTATTTAGAAAAAAATGGATAACTGCACATATTAAAAATAACATTGAAAAATCTCACGTACCCCCTGCAGTAATAGTTTTGAGAAAAACTGGACTTGACACTGTTCCAACATCTGAGGTCTGAAGTTATCAAATATGATGTGTTGTGAATTACTATAAGCTATTAAAGATTGAATGGTTCTAAGGAACCCCAATGTCCCTTTTAAGTTGGCGGTTGTGACAGTATCTGGATGCATGGTTCCCTCAGTGTGCATGTGGGAGTGGAGCTGAAATGAGCTCTTTGCTGTGTTGCTCCTTGAAGTGTTGAAGGACACGCTGTAACCCCCCGACCTTGTGAGGCAGGTCATGCGTGCTACCTGATATACTTTTTCATCCTTTTGGTGATCGCAGGGATTACAAATGTCTTTTTTGTTTGTTTGCGACGAGCAGAATGTCATTCTTTTGTTCCCTTTTCCCCAACCTCAAACACGGTGCATCCCGGCACCCCTCTACCCTTCTGTTTTACTAGTTGCCTTTCATTTACCTGGCCACTTCAAAAAGCAATGCATAGTCAACTCCCTTCCCAGGATGAGGTCAAACGCATACAGAGCCCTGCTTTGCTGTTTTTATTACCATAAATGTCAGTAGTCTTCTTCATCCTCTGCACACTTTTATTACCCTGGTGGAAATGTCAAATGTATTTGCAACAGTCATATGATTGTAATGGCCATAAGGCTCAGGAAACACATCAAACGGTTTTCTTTCACCCACTACTCTTTGTTGCACGTCAGGAAAGTAAGCATATAAGTATTATCCCATCTGTGTTTCTAATATTTCCTCTCTTAATGGGGTGCAAGTCCTTTCTCTTTACTTTGATCCTCCACTGAACTCCCACATGGTGGTCATCAATTATGTATACCTGCCACAACTGTGTCATTCTAGCAGTGCCTTGAATGGCATGTTAACATAGATGAAAATGGCTGAGAGGGATAGTTGTCATGCAGCAGTTGCACAGGAACTTTGCTGCTCTTCTCCCTGCTTGCTTCTGTCTCAGTGCTGCATAAGCTTTTAGCCAGCCGAGGCAGCGTCTCTCTTCATGCATAATGATAACTCCAGAGTGCATAAATTGAATTTGTTTCCTGACACTTTTCTGCAGTTTTGCATGTTGTCAACATTGTGACAGTTGCTCATATCTCTGGCCGGCCGACAGAGAGGCTTATTAAGGGCGACAGGTCGGTGGAAGAGCTCTGCTGACATGACTCATTCACAAGTCATTGGAATTCTTTGTTGCATGACTCTGTGAAACTGTGTGTGATGTTGTCATTGAGAGGGAGGTCATTAAAACTGTGTGCTAGTGGTCTGCACAGACAGTGAGATTCTCAAGGCCAATGCCATGTGACTCTTCTTGCCCTATGCTGTAATTTATGGAGGATATTTGAATGTGTCCATGTGTCAAAATAAACTTCAGTGTATGTGTGTTCATGGTAATGAAGTAATGTCACCCACTGCAACAGTTGATGTATTTTTAAAGTGTCTGGGCAACAATAGAGTGCCATACTAGCACAGAGGAATAAGATGTATCAGGTTTCTGAAACAAACACCATAACTGTAATACGTATACTGTTGCAATACATATTGGTGGTTGGATTTCAATTGATATCTCCAGTCCTTAGCTACCAGTGTGTTGCAGATATAAAAAGATTGCAAGATAGCCTTAATTGCCACATTTCAAACAGACTTTTATGGTGCCAGGGTTACACTTGGAGAAGTTATTCCGGAAAGGGTCTCATTTTTGTATGCTAGCGAGGTGAAATCAGTACAGTAGAAGCCTGGAGCAGAGTCTGGCCTGCTCACTGTCTGCTGAGTCAATGTGGAGAGGGGGGAAGATGTTCTCAGGTCATGGGATGTTGATGCCCAACAGCCCATATAGTCAAAAGTCCCATTACTGAGGATATCATGTATGTAGACCAGGGGTCTCCAACCTTTTTTAGGGTGAGGGCTACTTTCAAAAAATAAAACAAGTCATGAGCTACTTTTACTCCTCTTTTTTTTGTTTTTTGCAGTGTATATATTTAACACATTTTAACATTATTATCTGCTGACCTTTAACCTATGTGTGCTGTTTGGGTCTGTGGGACCCGTTTTCAGTGTTTACTAAAAGAAAATGTATTAAATTTAATTATTTTAACCTGCTTTTTTTGGGGGTGGACCTCACATCCTCCAGGGGGGTCCTCACCTCCTCTAGGGGGGTCCGGGGGCATGCTCCCCCGGGAAGATTTATTTTTAAATGTTGAAGTGAAATGCATCAATCTGGAGCACTTTGAGCACAACATGAATTGATGGATACAGCTCTCAACACTGTATACTTTTCAATGATCCAAACATTTTTAGAATATGATCCCAACCAATAACAAATCATTTAAACTGGTTTATTCTTATCTTATGTTACCTAGTTAGCATTTTTACTTTCTAATTATGCATATTTTACTAATCACTCCCCTTTTAAATACAATAAAGCCTAGTACACATTGGAATGATTTCTTACTTTATTTGTTACAACTATATTAAATAGATAAAGGTGTGCTCTCTCTGTCTCTCTCTCTCTCTGTCTCTCTCTCTCTGTCTCTGTCTCTCTCTGTCTCTCTCTCTCTCGCTCGCTCACAGAGACTGTGTGCTCCTCATAGACTGTATATATAAAGGTGCTCCTCCGTGGCGATGACGGCTTGCGTTAAAAAAATAAAATAAACATATTTGTAAAGTGGGGGGACACAGACGGGATTTCGAAAAGTGGGGGGGAATTACGCCATGCGTGTGTGCGTCAAGTGCAATAAATACACAGTAAAACTCTGCCCCCCATGTGCTGTATATGGCTGGCATGATAGGCTGTTCAATGGGGCTGATGTGTTGTAGATTCTGCCAGAAGGAAAATCAGCGGGGAGGTGCCACATTGCTTTTCTTCCAGACTGCAACGCTGGTCCCGCAAATCAAGCAAGAACGTGATTGGTCGATATTCATTGTGGGGGGTGGGGGGAGGAGGGGTGTTAGATAGATATAGAGTTGTAGTAAGTAGATAGAGTTCGCTATGGTTTCGTTTATGCATAGGGTAGATTCTTTTAATTACATTTCCTTTATTTTTGGTGTATTTTTTACATTTTGGATTTGCTTGGCAAGCTACCGGTAGCTCGCGATCGACGTGTTGGAGACCCCTGATGTAGACCAATAGTTACATTACACAAAAAACGTGTTTTCACGGACTGGAGAAGTATGCGAATGCAAACAACAATTTTGTGTAAATATGTGAGAATGTGTTGTCAGGTGAAATAAAGAGCTCTACCTTCAATGAGCAAACATAAGATTGAGAGTGATGGAGGTCCTGTAGGACTTGTATCCTGCTAACCAGGGTGTCTTTTTATAGTGTGGAATTGTTCCAGATCTGTTAGATGGGTGTTATAAAAAAAAAATGATCATGACTTGCATGTCAGAATTCGGATACCCAATAGGGAAAGGGGAATGTGATGTCATCAACAGCAAGTCATCTTTGGAGCATACCAGCGGACGCAACCTATTGAGCTAACATGTTCAGCTAGCGCAGTAGCATAGCTTGTTCACTCCAAACCTTATAAACATGGTCGGTAGGCTCTGCTTTGTGGTTGGCTTTAACAGCCAATCCCATGACCAACAAATGAAACAAAAGGTGACCATGGGATTACATTTGACTGTTTTCTGACATGCAAAATTATCAAGGAAGATGTAGCCAACATCAGCAAGAGTCGCTTAATGCTTGGTTGGCAGAAATGTGCTCACCGTTACTGCTCTGTTCAAAAGGAATAACTGAACTACATTAACACAAACCACCACACAGGCAATATTTTTAAAACATGAAATATCGCCCATGAAGCATTTATGAAAAGCCAACGTTGTGTAAGCATGCAGTTAGCACAATATTAGCTTTCTTACTTCTGTCCAGATGAATATCATTGTGCCTCTAGATCTGAAGGTCTTGTACCCCCCCATTTGTAAACTTGACATGGGCCTTCACATTGTTAATAAGACACGCAATGATTTGTGACAAAGATCAGTTTGCTATAAAACGCCCCTCTTGCAAAACATTGACATTGTTTGTGTAGAAACACTCACTGTGAACATAATTATTTTTGAGGATAGAGCTTGTGTAGAAAAGTAGTGTGCATGAGTGATTTGTTGTGCATCAGACATTCTGTTGTTCTTCTGTCTTTTTTTTTACTGTTTTTATAGTCACCAAATCCAAAATTGTCAAATTGACATGTAGGGGCTTCAAAAACATCAAATCAACATAATTTGGGATTTTACAGAATCCAACATGCTCTTCAGCGAGTGATTTGGCCTAACACCTTTGATCACTAATGACTGCCGTTTTATTTATTCTACCTAAATGAATCTTAATGTTCCTGCTAACGTCTATAGGACTGGTAACACAAATTATTGAATCAATAAATAAGCAGATTCAATTGTGGGAATGAAGTTACTTGGCACAAAACGTTCTCCTCATAGTCTACTTTAGTGATCTTTGACATACCGATTTGAACTGTTGACTAATAACAAACCACCTTGATAATGCTTGAGTATAATTGGACTGACAGTTAGAACTAGACCTAGGGGGAGTAGTTTCCTGTCGCGGTAAAAGGCATTTTAGAAAAACAGCAGATGAATTGCCTTTTTGTAACCTACTCAAAACATTACCGTGAGAGCAACATGGAATAACATCTGTGTCTCATGCAATGTCATTCCTAATGCACCCTTAAATTGAAAACAAACAAGCACTAGTATAAGTCCAATTTGAGTGACAGTGTACTTAGAAATATATGTATGCCAGGTGCAACATGGTCCTCCTTTGTCCTCCTATTGTTTAGTAGTAAACACTCTTCACACAGTAAACTTGGCTAAATCAAAACGTGGAAAGGAATGACTCAAAGCAATCACATCTCATGTTGGTCAGAGAGTGAAAACCCTGCCTGTTGCAGTAATGCTCAGGAGCTCACGGCTGTGAGTCTGTTCTGCATGCTGACCCGACTCCCTCACAGTAGATGCCTCTCCTGTGGCACCATGTGGCCACACAGAACACACTCTTCCTCTCTGACACTCTTGTGTGCCTGTCGCCTGGGGAGAAAGCTTTTCATGCTCCACTGTTTCCACAGAAAGCAGTGACACTTCAACTCCAACTGCTGGGAACCTGGGACCTGCTCTGTGTTACTGTACTGAGGCACAGAGTACAGCACCACTTTAACCTGTATGAATTCTATCAGGAAAAGTGAGGCAAACCACCTGACCCATGTTCAAGACAGTTATTACTCAAGGAAGATATTACTTTTGCAAACACCATTCCTTCAGACAAGATAATGTTCTCAATCAGTCCATCTTTTAAAGTGGATTTGTTATGACAAATCTCTGAGCAATTACTGCCAGCTCCATCACAGAGCCATTAGTCGAATAGAAACATGGCTGAAAATGATATCAGATCTCAAGAATATAGGACATGCAACCCTTCTGAATCCCAGTTGCAAACATCTATTCCACTCATCCTGACCACTGGTTATTGTTTAATTGCAGGATTTCACTGTCACCTTCTTTTACAAAAACACATCAACCAACTTAAGTAAAATGAAGAGCCCTATGTTTAGGCCATGGTATGTTTCCTGGACATACAGTAGTTGATGGAACTTCAATGATGTTTGATGCTCCTCAGTTATGAATCGTTAGATTGTTAACAGCTAACAGTTAAATGTATTTATTCTATTACTGTATCATAACACAGATTACTTCACTAGTATTGTACCCTTTGATGTTATTGGAATTATCTGTATTTTAAAATCGTTTAAAATGGATACTTCAGACCTGTTTCATAGCGATGATATTTCTAATCAACAACTTGTCACCAGAATATTATTCAATGACACGTTGCATTTGGGCAAAACGTTTTGACAGACACCAGATAAAGACTTGTCAGTTGGTACAGATATATTGTTTTCCTACCTTGCTCACCAGAAACCATTTCCTTCAAGACAAAACTGTTTTGTGATTGTGCAAAACGAAAAAATAAGCCCTCTGTCTCAAATGCCACTTGTCAAATGGATTTGACTGACGCAGATTGCAGAGGATAAGGTTTCAGACCACAAATTTCCAGCCTGACGTGCTTGGCAAATCTGGCTTAGCAGTGAGGCATGCAGCCCTGTCGTGTTCCCTCAAAGAGGTTTACTGGAGAACACTGTGTCTTTCAGAGCCTTTGACAGTATCTCAGGCTCCACTTTCCCTTCCTTTATGAAGCCATATGTGTTAAAACCTTGTATTTTCTTATGCCCTTTAGGTCATTTTAAGACATTAAATCAATTTGAACATATGATTCGTACGGTGGCCGGCAGGTGCAAACGCAGAAACAACGGCCAAAAACGCATACATAAGCAGGAAACAGCTGCAAATAATGAAATGGAAAAACAAACAAACCCTGAAAACAAATACAACAAAAAAACGCTGTATTTACAGAAATGATGCAAATTAAATACAACACACAAACCCCGAAAACAAACGCAGCAATTACAAAAACGATATGCAAAGTCAAAAACATATACAAACCCAAAAACACATACAAACCCAAAAACACAAAATGCTCCAGGCCTCTAGGGGGCACGCTACGTGGAACAGATTGATGTCTGACATAGAGAGAACGAACGAGAGTGATGCAAATTGAAGCCGGAGGAAAGACAGTTGATCGAAGTGGACAAAGTCGATATATAAGAAGGTAAGTTTTGTTTTGTTTTTATACAAAGAGCGTCATATTTACCCGGCTAGCGTTAGCTTGTTTGGTAAAAGAGCTTGCAAGTCAAGAGACAGCATTGTGCACCTAAATGTAACTCTTGAAATCATATAGATATATTATAGGTGCAGAGAGGAGTTGGTTTATTGTGCCCCAATGTAAATCCTAATGTGAGAGTTAAAGCACGGTCAACAATATAATGTACCTTGGTCAGTTTGGATTTATCGTGGCATTTATTCTTAATTAAAGTGAATTTATTTTTATTTCAGTCAGTCATTTGTGTGTATGCAGGTGTGGGACATTCCAAATGTTCCAAAAGTGAGCACTCCAAGAATGGACAACAGTTTCCCAGGGTAAAATAAAACATTGTCAACATATTATGTTGTGCCACAAGAAGCAGAATGTTTTAACAGTACAGTAGTTTGAATATATTTTTTGTTTACCTTTATCAGACCTCTCAGGCACCCACAACCAGCGTCTGATCGGATAAGACTAATTAAAAATGTAATTATACCATGTAGGTTTGAATTTGTGAACATGAAATCAATAAATACCTTTGTGTGCTAATGACACTGTCATTAGATCAACTGCACTTATTTCCTGGGTAAAAATAGGATGGAAGAACCAACCCCTTTCCAGGAAGAGGTCCAATCTGCCCCGGGTCAGAACAACTTCTATAGGTAAACAATGTTGACAGTTGCATCGTGACACAGTTGTTTGGTGTGTATCTTTATTTTTACATTTGTTTGTTTGTATATGCCTCTAATCACAGTGGGTAACATTGCCAGGAAGCAGAACAATTATACTTTTATACATTTCCAAATGACACCCACAACATCTTACATCTTAGTGAAGACGATACAAAAAACACCCACAAATACATTTCAACTGTTTACAAGGATTGTGCAGGAGTATGACAAAAGTGCTGACAAAAGTGATGTAAATATGACTGTCATGCATATATTATGTATTTGAAAGTAATTATTCAACTGTCTTCTCACTGCAGCAACTACACAAATGTGTATGCACCTATCATTATTGATAGCCAGTCTGAGCCAGAAGACAAAATGGAGCAAACTGCAGAGGAAATGTATTAATTGTTACTATTACCACTTAATTTTTCTATTCTATACTGTAAATCTTATTACTAGCTTCATCATTTAATATTACAATACATCAGTATTGTAATATAATAGAACTCTCTGCAAAAATAACAAATACATCTTGCAGCAGGTTCAATATTAATAGAGCCAATGTATGGGATGGAGCAATCCGCGGCTTCAAAGGTGCCTCATTCGACCCCTCTCATGAGATGTCAGTTAAGTTCACTAATGATGAGGGACAAACTGAGGATGGAGTGGACACGGGTGGTCCCAAGCGTGAGTTCCTGACCCTCCTTATGGAATGCCTGAGAATGCGAAAGAAAACATCATGTCATAGCAACTGTTTGTGCCCCATGGCGGTGTGACTTTCCCAGCCGCTCACTGTCTCAAAATCTGATTCTAAATGTATAATGTTCTCTATAAACATAGAAATAATACACAATTATTAATGTATAATATAAGCTGTTTTGTGTATTTAAAAGGTAGGGTAGGTAAGTTTGAGAAACCGGCTCGAGAAACACTTTTTGTTATATTCCATGGAATGCTCTTAACATCCCGATAGCAATGAATATCTTAAGTGCTTTGACAATAAATCCATAAAAACATGTCATCTGTGGAAGCCGTAGTACTGTAAAAAGTACGACCAATCATTTTAGCCGGCCCGGCTAAAATAACTGGATGGCCTACCTGCCTGTCAGCCTTCCATCTGTGCACAAACTTATCTCGTGCCCTCATTGGTCATGTGCGCGTTCGTGTGTGTTGGAGGAGGGGCTCTATAAGGAAGTGGCAGATTTTCTCCGGTTGTGTATTTTCAAATTCTAGCGATCTCGAGCCGGTTTCTCAAACTTACCTACCCTACCTTTAATCATGCATTGGTCTACAATTTAATGATGGCTTCTACATATTTCACATAAACAGACAATGAAAAAACGTGTCCTTCATGCTGATAACTAGTGTATGCATCTGCCAATTAGTATTCTAAACAGAGTAGTGTGTTGAATCCTTATTTCTTGCATTTGAAACAGATACAATAAAAAAAGTGAACTTACTGTTGTGTTCAACTTCTGCCAAAAACTGTACATTGTTACGAAAAAATGCTAACACACTTAGCACAGAACTCTAGGTATAAATACCCTTATTACATATCGGACAAACAACAAACAAGATGTCGATTAAGAAGAAGACACACTTTATCAATCCCTTACAGGGAAATTTCTCTCCCCACTCTGTTGTGTTTCACTCATTACACACATAGGGGAGGATATACATGCACAAACACAGAGGATATACATGCACACACACAACCACATGCAGATAGGAGAGGTGGCAGAGCAGAGAGGCTGCCAGGTACCCGGCGCCAAGGGAGCAGTTTCAAGGTTAGGTGCCTTGCTCAAGGGCACCTCGGCAGTGGCCTTGGAGGTGAACTGGCACCTCTCCAGCTACCAGCTCACTCCATCTTTTTTTGGTCCGATCGGGACGTGAACCGGCGACCCTTCGGTTCCAAGACCAAGTCCCTACAGACTAAGCCACTGCAGCCCCATTAGCAAGCTGAGATTCCACAGATTCTAGGGGTATAAGTATCATCACTGAGCGATCAGAACTCGCGACAGGGGAAGCAAACACAGACATCACAACACAGAGCTTTACAGAGCAAAAACAGGACATTGTCTTACCTATGCTGTTGTTCTGATCAAAAGTTGTGTTCAATGGCATTAAAACGATAAAAACGCTGCTGAAGGTTAATCCATAAATTAAAGTGGACCTATCATGCTATATTTGAATAATATAGTGTAGGACCATACCTATATAAGGCATATTTATACTTTTTTTTTTTCAAAATACCAAACAGATCATGCATTTTAGCCATGCCTCATTTTGCTCAATTTGACATTTTTTAGCTCTGTGTTTGTAAGGGCAGATAAGGGCAGAACAGCACCATCTACAGGCCTGGCATATGTACTACAGCGTCTCCAGCGCTTTCGAACGGCAATGGCCGTGTCTGTCTCCTCCTGATTGGTTGAGTTGGCCCAATAGCCGTAGCGCTGACGTCAGGACAGTGTTCAAATCTGGATCAGTTTTTATCAGATCTGTTGCAGCCCCTTTTTTAGAGATTTGGGTATGGAGGAAAATAGAGAGGGTTGTGTTTTCTGACACTTGGTGAGTTCCCTGGAACACCGGGGACACATATTCATGTATAAAAGACGTACAAAAGTGCATTTTGCATGATAGGTCCCCTTTAAGCCAATGTGTCTGAAATGATTACTGATAATGCATCTTCATATTTATGTCAATAACGGAGTTTTCATATATAGTTGCTATGAGAGCTACCAGAGTGTATGACAGCTTCCGGTTTTGGGCATTCTGGCTACGCATCACTCATTCACCAATGCGTACTGTTTAGATGGATTTTAGGAACTTCCCCTCGATTCTATTGGGTCTAACGGTTAAAAAGAGGTGTCAATCATCAAAATCGACCGAGGGGGGCCATAGATATGGAAAATGCACCCAAATGACCCCAGAAGTGTTGTTCTTTTGCTAAATCTCTCTAAAAAGGTAAAATGTCACTTATTTTGCATCAATCTTGATACAGGGTACTTATTATATGTTACAGTTTGGATTCCTAAAGCTTTTAGTCTACTATACCATCATTCAAGGGTGGTTTTCACTATAAGTAATGTAAACAAAGATTCTATATTGATTCTGACTTTTCTACATCCAACTCACAGGTTTATCATTGCTTTGAGAAAAAAGATTATTAATTGACCCCTTTTAGAAGTGAAGTTATAGTCATTTGTTCTGGGAATGTCATTTTCGAGCCTGAGACTGGAAAAAGAGGCTCAGGGTTTAACAGGTTAAAGTCACTTAAAGTTTTTTGTTTGTAACATTTTTCCAAGTGAAAATGAAACACTGTGTTGCAGCCATGAAATTGCCAAAAAGTAAGTAATTCAACTTCAATGAAGCAACAGTTTGTCATGTAATTGCTTTGAGTCTGCAAGTTTGCAGTAAAATTGGTGCTTTCAAGAAGGCCAGACTACATCTATATTTGCAGACGGGCTCCTGGTTATAAGATTCAGCTGCTCCTCTATGATTCCATCTGAGGGCCTTTATTTTGCAGACAGTCACTGCAGCGCCTCCAGTAATTGTGCAATAGATCTCTGCCAGATGGTGACCCTCTGCCAGGGATGCAATAATGGGGACTGGACTCTTACAGGTTAATTTTCTCTAGCTCTGCAAGAGATTTTCCAGGAGCCCCCCACTCTTTGATACAGTTTAAGATTAACATCCTCAGCCCGCGGCTCTTTGCGAACACTTCCCCCGCCATTCAGTCACAACAATCTCCAGACTCAAAGCAGGATTTGTCATTTGAGCTGCATGTGGTTCCTACTGCAACTTTTGAAAATATGTCATTACAGCAGGACCAACAACTATTTACCACCTCATCTATATTCTGCAGCCTCATGTCTTTCCTATATGTACAGCTCCACTTCCCCTCCTATCTCTCCCATGTTGTTATCACCATCATCATCATCACCTTTGCAAAAACACTCCCATATGGCAAGCATCCTATATTGTCAGTATGGCAATTCTGAGAAAATATTTCACCTGTGACGAGCCCTGAGCCACAACACAACCTCAGAGGACCATCCTTCTTCCTCAAGGAGTTAATAACATCAATTGTGCAGTTCTGGTCAAGGCGAAGGTCAGCACCGACATGATTACAGTGCTGCTCTATTTCAAGTTATCACTAATAAAGGGCAGCGGTGGCGGCCCCTCATACTGGGCTGTCAGAGAGACACAGCTGATCAGCCTGCGGCTCCTCGGAGGGACGAGCTGCTCAGGCTGCAAGGTTACGTCTTACATACCTACACAGGCCCACTGGAAAGGAACGTCGGTCATATTAAGAAAGATGATACTGATGATGATACTTTACAGCATAGTGCGATTATATAAAGTGTGGTTAATATGGAATCATGTCAAATATGTCATTATATAATGACTGTCACCGAGTCATCATTTTGAGAAAAAGGCCGTCAAAGTTTCCTCTTCTCTGGAATCCATCGATCTGATTGATTATTAGCGGAGCAAATGATCAAAATAGTACGGAGGGAAAATATTTTCGTTTGGATTAATGAGGTTAAAATGTTAACATAGGTTCAGGAGCATGGCCACGCCTAAAACTCCGCCTCAAACTACGGCCACCCCTATTTATATCCGGCAAAACTTCCGGCCACTGCTTGTCTCCATCCTTTTGGCATGGTTCCTGCTAGTGAACTGGTCTGGGAGAAGCTCGTGTGTGTGTGTATGTATGTGTGTGTGTGTTTGTGTATTTTTGCGCTTGTGTGTATTGTGTTTGTTTCCCGGGGAAACACCGGCTGTTGTTATGCCTGCTGTGACGTTAAGTTACTCCGTTCTCCGCTTGTAATTATGCCGTTACAAGCTTCAAAGTTGTATTCATCATCTGAATTTGCGGAAACAAGTTTCATATTCTGAAAGCCAAGACTTTGTTTATTTGAAATCAGATGAAAACAAACTGTAACGGACCCTGCCGTGTTATCTATGGTTACTATACGCCTTACATTCATAATTTCAGCCGGAGGGAGGGGGGGGGCGGCGCTGCGGAAGAGCAGATTGCGAGTGAGAGGTGCCTGTCATCTTCCCTTTACAAGCTTCAAAAATGTATTTATCGTGTGATTTTGGAAATAAAAGTTTCATATTCTGAAAGCCAAGACTTTGTTTATTTAAAATCAAACAAAACACCTGAACCCCGAAAAACTAGTTTTTTACGCAAATCCACGTTTATTTTGAAATGAGCCGTTGCAACACACTCTCACTCCCTAAACGTCCAGGAGCGACGCTTGGTCAGGGTCCCGTGGCGTACGGACTGATTGCAATGTATTCCCATCGGCGGCGGTATTTGATGCTCAGGGAAGCACCGCATCCGTTTATGTCGGCGGCTGTTTAAAGGCAATGTGAGCGTCCATTCCCATTGGATAACGGAGGATTTTACACCCGGAAGTAACTATTCTCCTTACTGTCGATTGATTTGACAGTGATATCTGCACTACTCATCTACTCAAAAACACCAGATTATCCTTGTTAATTACACAACATTGATTGGTTTAAATTGTGTGCAATGCTTTTGTATTTTTCCCCTTCGATTCGGAGAAACAAATATTTTTTCGGAGTTTAGGATGGCAGAAGACACTACACTACCCAGAATCCTCAGCTATCGTTTAGGACTACACCATGTGCTTTGTTTGACAAACCCCGTGATTAGTTCTCAAGCTCTGTGATTGGTTGACCTCCAACTGCATTCCATATGAAAAAAAACGTTTCGTAAAAGATCAAATCATACTTTATTCAGCAGTGCTTGCTTTACTCTTTGAAAGTCATCACATGAATGCATTGTAATAAATGGTTCGGCTGCATTAAATAGTACACATCTGTCGTAGTTCTTTATTTATCTACAGAGATCGGGCCTCAGAATAGACCGGAAACTATTCTTTTACTGTTCTGTTTTAATTTCACAATAAAGTTAGTAGTAATATTTTGTTTTGATATTATTGTTTTTTATTAACTACTAGACCGCTGGGTCATGTTAAGACCATCTTTTCTGTGTTGCTGTGGGTTTTTTGTGTTACAAATATCAAAACAATAACAAAATATATCCGTCGTAAACTAAATGTTAGGTTGCGTGGAAAGGGTAGGACCCAAATGCAGACTACAAAAAAGGTAAAAAGGTCTAGAAACAAAAAGCGAACTTTATTTTAAAAGCTGAACAAAAACATGGCATGAAACACATAGGTAGCACAAAACTGACCGTGACCAACATAGAGGGAGACAATGAACCGACAAGGCACACAGGGGAAGACAAGACTAAATACAGAGAGGGGTAATCACAAGACAAGACACAGCTGGGGTAAGGGAGGCAGAAACACAAGGGCAACAGGTGAACACAATCAGACAATCAGACACACCAGGGAAACTAACGACAGGAAGGCAAACACAGGAAGAAGGAACAGAGAAGACACAAGGAGGAAAACATTTCAAAATAAAAAGGTGGAAAATGAAAACAACCCAAAAAAGTAATTGCAATGCAGGAAGATTGTGTTGCTTTTTAATGACTGTTTAAAATGCCTTTTTCTTAATGTCTTTCATTTTTGTAAAGCACTTTTGAATGTGTTATATTTTATGAGTATATACAAAATAGGGGGAAAGTAGAAGGTCAATGATAGAAATATAGAATAGAAAATATCAAGAAGATACTGTAAATGGTATCTAGAATAAAACAGTTTAGTGCCGGATGTACAAAGATATTAATATGAGGATGTGCAAAACAGACAAACTAATTAGGCTTTATTTAAACATTAAATAATACTTTAGGTTTTCTTTTAAATACATGTAAGCAAAAAGCTTTGGGGGTATCTATATTAAGCCTGACAAAGTACTTAACGTTTAATATATTGCATGGTTTGTTTTGGGACTTGACAATCAACTTTCCTGCAATGTTAACTATGTTGAAGCACTTATTTTAACTGATATTATACATATGTATTACACTCTTATAAGATGTATGTAGATAGAATAAGAAATGTGCAGAATATGACAGTTTAATGGTGGAGGTACACAGATATTGATAGATCTCTTGTTGAGGAACCTGTGACCCAAGTTTGTCATCATTGCATAACTACACCGTAGTTGTGTATATGATATTTCAATAAACCTTTGAAAATCTTGAAATCTTGAAAGGGATGTGCAAAATAGCCATTATATACAGTTTTTGATGAACAATTAGAGAATAACGAGTAATGAATATACTTTATAGGGATCTGCAGATACATTTGTTGTCTTCTCAAGCACCCACTACCAAATATCTCGCCTGATTGTTGGCACTTGACAATCACCTTCACTGAATTTTACTCAGGTGTAACTAAAGTCTGATTTAAGGGTTGTTTATATTTCACATCATTAATCCAAATCTGTAAAGTAACTAAAATAAATGTAGTGGAGTAAAAATACCAGGTTAACCTTAAAGAAAGGATTATAAAAGACCCCCATCACCCCAGCCACAAACTGTTCTGTCTGCTGCCGTCTGGCAGGCGGTACTGCAGCATCCGGACTAAAACCACCAGACTCAGGGACAGTTTCATCCCACAGGCCAGAAGACTATTAAACACCTGAACTTAGAAACAACATCCATAACATTCATCTGGCTGCTACTTAGAAACTATTTGTCTAATATATCATATTCCAATCACTTGTAACTTTTTACTATTTTTCTTTTTGTATTTACTTGCACTATTTTTTCTGTGTATCTGTTTTATTGTTTTATTGTGTTGCACTGTTGGAGGAGCCTGTGACCTAAGGGGGGGGGGGGGGGGGTAGGACACGTTCGAGTCTTGATTTGGATAGTGTGCCGTCGATGGGTTTCATTCCATTTCAAAGTGCTGTTTGACACGGTGTAAACTTCGCGCACTGCCACTCAATCGACAGTAAGGACAATAGTTACTTCCGGGTGTAAAATCCTCCGTTATCCAATGGGAATGGACGCTCTCATTGCCTTTAAATGCCGCCGACATGGACCCATGCGGTGCTTTCCTGAGCGTCAAATACCGCCGCCGATGGGAATACATTGCAATCAGTTGAAAGCTCTTTGCGTCCGTTTATGAAGCTGAAGGAGCCTCGGCGCGTCCCAACTGCACGCCACGGGACC
Organism: Trematomus bernacchii; assembly: GCF_902827165.1. Taxonomy (NCBI): domain Eukaryota; kingdom Metazoa; phylum Chordata; class Actinopteri; order Perciformes; family Nototheniidae; genus Trematomus; species Trematomus bernacchii. The sequence goes on from NW_022987803.1 coordinate 3,043,207, forward strand.
CTGACCAAGCGTCGCTCCTGGATGTTTAGGGAGTGAGAGTGTGTTGGCCAGAGGTGGGAGTAAGTCCTACATGTGCAAGTCATGAGCAAGTCTCAAGTCTTGACCTACAAGTATCAAGCAAGTCCCAAGTCACTGTGGTGAGAGTCAAGCAAGTCAAGTCAAGTCATACGAAATTCTGATGAATAAGCCCAGTTTCCGCATTTAAATCAGTTAAAAGACAATGGTTATGAAAATGGATTTAACCCACACTATGATCTTCATTACATACAGTTAATCATTTGAAATCTAATTTAGACCGATGACAATCATATTAGATTCATATTAACCCTAGAACTGCAGACAATATAGCTAGGACTCAATCAAAAAGTCTGTTCAAAAATGCAGAATTCCAGGTAAGAAAATCGTATATGGCATTTGCCATTACACATATTTAATTTAAATGTCTGTTAACACTAGAACCGCCAACAGCGTCAGCACCTATATAGATATCATTTTCAAATCATTTCATTTGTTCCTCTTCATAATTTCCTTCGAAACTAAGTAGGACGATTTAAAACTCACTTAATTGGGTTAATTTAGAAATTGCTTCAGTTTATCATCAAAACAGATCAAAAAGTTCAGATTCATTTTACAATAAATCAAGGAATGATGCACTTCTACTAACAAAACAACATAATTAAAACATTTAAACAAACTACTAAAAGTAGATGAACTACATTATTCAAAAGTTTACAGTAACTTCTGATAATAACACAGGGGAAATAAACGAGGCATCTCTTTCCCTCTCTCTCTCTCTCTCCCTCTCCTGACAGCCCGTCAGTATCAGGGTTAGTCCAAATGAATCCCTTGGCGGTTCTAGTGTTAATTTACTGTTTTGTTTCTCTTTGCAATGCTTCATCGATTTGAAACCAAGTCTAACGTAGCTTAAATTTAACGTTAGCTTTCTAGCTAACACAACACATTCACGCACCTTTCTCTGTTTTGTTTTTTGTAGTAACGAATGAAGTTGGATGTTGTGGTGGTCGTGTCACTGATCTTTATGCTGCAGACCCTGCATACCGCTGTTCTCTTCTTATTAGCGTCATCGACAACATAATCCTTGAATCCAAACTTCACTATTTGTGGAGTAACGCTAGCCGCTGCCATGTTAACTGACACTCCTGCGGTCTAGTGGGTTGCCAGGTTTGCGTGCACGGCGCTATAATCACCCAATCACGTTTCGAAAAAACTAAACGTAATATCTCACTACAAAAACAAACGCAAATATTTAATTTTAAAAAGTCAAGTCCTTTCAAGTCATCTGTCTCAAGCTTAAGTCAAGTCTCAAGTCATGGATACCAAGTCAAAGTCAAGTCAAGTCTTTTATCAATGTTAGTCAAGCAAGTCTCAAGTCCAAAAATATGCGACTCGAGTCTGACTCGAGTCAAGTCATGTGACTCGAGTCCCCACCTCTGGTGTTGGCCGTTGCGACTTCCGACTGATTTCGATAGAGCGAGTCACATATTATGTTCCAAACCACATCAAGCATTATTTCTGAAACAGTATGGAGCTCAAACGCTTTCTCTCTCATGGGTTTACTACAAGGACAGTACCTTTTATATCCGGCTTTTTTACACATATTCTCTCCAGTACAGCGTTAGCTCTGAGTGTTATAGCGATGCTTACTAATGTAAACACAGACCATATTACTTTGTTAGGTCGTTACATTCAAAATACTTCATTGGGAGCATGAAAGTGTTGAACCCATTTCATGGCTTCAGACATTCGAGACTTACTGACTTATTTTATGTGGCAGAACAAACCTGTGAAAATCTTTTCAGCTTGTGTTAACCTGACCCTATTTCAGCTAACCAAAAACACATTCAAAAATGTTTTGACTTCGAGACAAGAGTACCAGAAGTTGTTGTTGGGCTTTTTCTTTTTTTTTTTTACTTTTTGACATCCATTTCCTGGTTCCAGAAACAACTATTAAATCTGCACATTTCTTCGATCAACACAACACACATTAGAGTAAGCTCAGAGAAACTGCTAGCTGCTGGTGAACTGACTGAACAGTTCAGTCAATATTGATTAGTGAGGAACTAATCAAACCCCATGCTAAGCAGAAAATGGCTAAGTCATACATTATATCAGACTGAATAATGAAGTTAAAACAAAATGGTAAAACTGTCCACCCAAGAAAATTGTCAGCATCAAGTGTTTAATGCCTAAACACATGTGTTTGTATTTTAATAATAATATATCTTCTGTTGTTGTGTGAAGTACTATTCTTCTCTGTCAGTAGCAACAATTGTGACAATATTATAAGGCAACAAAACCTGTATTATGAAGAGGTTAGGGTGTCTGGTCAATAAGGGACCATTGTTCTCTAAGGGTTGACTTCCAATTATTAACATTGGTTTATGTAAAACCACGACCAATTCATCCATCACCGTTCGTTGATACTAGTTTACAGGCACACCAACCCTGCTCCTTCGCCATGAACGGCAACTCCTGGAGAACCCTGACTCTTGATGGACATGGACAGTCCCTGGATCTGAAGCGGAGAGTAGAGGCCTTTCATCTTGCCCTTAACACCTCGGCACTGACGTCCCACACTGCCTGGCTCTTCTCCTTTCACACCAACAGTTTCACATCCCTTCTCTGGAGAGCATTAATGAATGTGTCCAGTAAATTCCATGTGCGAATACAATTTTAAATTGCTCTTGTAGAATATTTTATCAGATGGTTATAGTGAAAGTGAAGACGTAACGGAGAATCCATGGAAATTACACCTTTGAAAACCATGAAGATTGATATTTCACAGCAATCTGACCGGTAATTGCAGCAATATCTTTCTCTGGATAGAAATGTTGCACAAATAACAATTCATCAACTAATCAACCACACCAAACTTAACATTCCATACATTATTAAAACTGAAGGTCGAGGATTTTCTTGCAATTTTATCAAAAACACTGAAAAAACTGAAATGCTGACTTTAATAAAATGTATTATGATAACAGATTTCACATAACTGTATTAGGTTAGTTGAAAGCAATAATATTAAGTTGAACCTATTTCAACTTAAACATAATATTATTGCTTTCAATTAACCTGATACAGTTATGTGAAATCTGTTATCATAATACATTTTATTAAAGTCAGCATTTCAGTTTTTTCAGTGTATACAGGAGATATATTCAGTTCTGTGTGATGCCTATAGGTTCCTACATGCTTCTGAGTCAAGGTTCCCTGACAATGTAATCAACACTGGCTCAGCTTCAAATAAGCTCTGTTCTGACTGAGCTGTATTAATAAAGCAGAAGATATGTTCAAGGTTATTACTGCTGATATAGATGGTGCGCTGCTTTGTGTGACTGAGAGGGAAAGTCAGTGTAAATTGTTGAGGGGGAGAAATATGAGATTCGTATATTACTTCTCTCTCATCATTCTCCCCCTTAACCCAGCCGCATGATATTATGAAACCTGGTGTACTGCATCTCTGACTCCACGCACAAACATTATAAACTTAAATAACCAAAATGACTATTGTTAGTACTAGCAGCCTGTGGAAGACTCTGGTGAAGCGAGATGAGTGCAGGGTCAGAGTTTGGCAGGAACACAGGCAGGCAGGACAAAATATGAAAAAGAAAGAAAGAATATGTAAAAACATTTTTCAAACACAGTAACCACTGAGCTCTAAAAGGAATTTGATTGACTTCTGATCAAATGGTTCTAAAGAGAAAATGATGGCTCAGTGAGTGACACTGAGCCATCATTCATAATACTCATTTGATCCATATTAAACTATAGCAAATCAACTTAGGTAATGCACATCCTCACTTTAACAAGTTTTTGCTGGCCACTGGCTATAATTGACCTGTATGGCTTTCCCAGTCTTAAGATATACATGAATTAAAAGATAGTTAATAGCATCATTGAAAATGTGCTGTGGCCCAGGGCGCTTTGCTGTGTGTTCCCGCCTTATCAAGACGCCTCCATAGCATCACACACTCCTTCCCTGCACTAATCAACTTGAAAGTTTAATCAGAGGAAATATGCACCGTCATCACTGCATGGGCAGGATAGCAGCATACTGCTACCATTACATTTTTATAGATTTTTTAACAAGCACTGTTCCCAAACAGTGTACCCCTGCAAATAAAAACAAAACACACCTCACACCAGGATAATGACTCCTGATATTAAGACTTCAATAGGTAGCCATCTTGCTGAGAGCTTAGAGAAGGTGAGCTGTGATGTGTATATCAAAACTTCTATCCTCCACATTACTGACTGTATATGGAACATTTGCATTCCCAAGAGGTGGATTTCGGTTTCTTCTTTGCGCCATTATCAATGTCTCAACATCTCTACACCGCACAGGAAGGTGGTGTGAAACTGCAGAATGCCCAGACTCTAGGCTCCTGCTGGGGCTTCTGCAGATTAGCCTTAAGAGACGCTGGCTGCCTCCCTAAACAATGCCCCCCCCCCCCGAGTCTGTGTGGATTATAATGAAGACACAATATCTCGGGATGGACCTCATGGCTCCTTCTCTCATCACGCCTGTTGGGTGATGTTGCAGCAACACAAAACAACTCCAGTTTGGAGGCTGCCCTAATCACCCACTCCAAAGGCACACCATGAAGGTGAAAGTATCACAACTTATTTTTGATATCACCATGGTCATTTGACACACACAGCAGTTGTAGTTACCCCTTGGTGTTTTGCAGCTGGTGCTTTTCACAAATCAACAGATAGGAAAGACTACCAATGTTGGAAGGGCTCCTTGTTCTGTGATTCATTCAGAGTGAGGAGTTTTCCAAAGTTTGACAGATGATGACTTGCTTCTTATTGCTATAGCTTTCGGTCATTATAGTATCGAATTCACTAGTTTATTATATATCCTGGGCAATGTATTGTCTGGGGACATTGCACTGTACAGTAATAGCTATAATCTGTGAGGAACAACAACATCACACGAGTATAGAGGCAATGAGGCAACTAGCACAAGGTTGTAAATAGGCCGCGTTGGTCCAAACTTGGACAAAACTGACTGAGTGAATATCAATCGCAGTTCCAACGGCTCGGCTGGTTGCTTTGAAACCCTAAAGTGATGAAAAGCTCCAGTTTCAAATTGAATAAACAGATTATAACCATAGTATCTGTATAATATGTATCTTAATCTAAGTAAGAGATAGGTAAGTGATTAATAGCTTTTTTGGAAACTATCAAACTAGTCCTTTGATGTTTGAAGGCATGACCTAAACCACAGGCTATGCTGGTTTATCAGAATTCCTGTGTTAAATTGTGATTGAACGTCCTATTTTAATCTCTTTTTATTTTCAAAACATCTAGACGCCTGTACCTTTGTGAAGCATTGTGGTGCAAGACCTGTTTGCTTTTAAAGCGACATATAGGGGAGAGTGGGGTAAGATGAACCAGTGGGGAAGTTGACCCACCGCCTTTATCTAGGGAACTGTGCACATTTGAGGTCATGTAACGATAAATTCAGGAAGCACCCATCGCTTATATTTGGCTGTGATGGAGAGGAGCACATAGTGAAGTGGTAAATGTGTTTTTTTACAATAAACCATGTTTTGCTTGTCGAAGTACATTTTCAACTAGTCAGGTATAATTACTGTTCTGTCAAAGCAGGTCTGAAAATATGTATCATACATGTTGGTTATTTAGCAAGGTGTAAAAGTGACTGTGGGGTCTGTAGTTTTACAGAACTGAAAAACTGAAACGTTGACTTTAATTAAATGTATTATGTCAGCAGATTTCAGACTGACAGAATACATTTGATTACGTTTTTTCAATGTCAGTTGATGTCAGAGTGCAGAACACCTCGCCGCGTTCAGCCATCTCTGTCCCTGAACTCCTCACCTCCCTCTGACGCTTTTCCTACATTAAAACACATTTTTTTTCAATAATGCATGTGGGTTAATTTTGGGTGGAAACACACACAGTATCTGTTGAATTAATTTCCTCCAACTTACTCACGTTAGAGAGAAATGTCATAATTAAACTACTTTGACCTTTAGTTAAAGTGAAATACCACTGATCTCATTATTTTTGAAGATAGCCTGAGGCAGGAGGAATATAAGCTGTTATATTGGTCACACTTTATGGAGGAGTGCAGAAGGCTATTAGGCTTATGTGACATGCCTTTGTCATGACACACACTATTTTACTTCTTTAAGGCTAAATACAGCATTCTGTTATTAACAGTGTGTTAGGGGACGCATATCAAATATTGGAATCTGTTAAATCCCAGGTGCCATTACATAAGTTGTGTTTTAAAGACTCAAACCAATATTACAGATGACTAGGGCGGCATGACTTGTAAAATCAATTAAACGTCACCTGTGCTGCTAAAGCCTGGTCACCTTGGTCTACAAATATGTGATCCTGGGGATTTATCATGACTTTACTGTGAGAGGATTAGCCTTTAACAGGAATAATAATATGCAGGACAGTGAAGAGGAGAGCTTGGTTTTTATACAGGCTCCACAGCTGAGACAGCCAGCGGGAAATTGACAATGATTTTTCTGTTATTATTCACTGGCATACATATTCATGGCCGGAGCACACAGGGGGCAGGCACTGGATCAACCAGAGATGAGGTCATAGTATTATAATAGGGAGACAGTGAACAGCAGGGGGGCGTCAGCGGGGAAGTTAGGAGATCCCAGCCTGTGACTGCACCCTCTCCTCGGGCTGGAGCGGATCGTTTCACTCCGGGCCGGCAGCCAGGAGTCAGGACCTCAGCTCTGAGCACCAAAAGCAAGATGGATGGGATACAATTATTCACAGCCACCGTGGCAGCTTATTATCAATCATATCACACTGCAGATTTAAGCAGAAAAACAAATGGTCTCATTAAGGTGAAATATATAAAAGAATCACTGACACTTAAAACAATTCATGAAGAGATGATCTGAAGAAGAATGTGTGCACCTGAGATGTAGCACATCCCATCCTGAACGGTGCTAATGGGCTCCAATGGGTGGATTATGCCTGTGAGTATTATAATGGAGTGGCATTACTGATTAATGCACGCTCTGAAGTGTGATATTATTTTAGAAAGACAAAGCTCTGTGGCTCTTTATCACTGCTTTAGCTAATTGTGCTCCCCTTGAAACATGATTTCCTACAAATGAGAGTGTAAAGAGGAGTGGGTTTATGTGCCAGAAGACGCATTGTCTTCCTTTAAATGCCCCATTAGGTCTGAGCTAAAGGATTTTGAAAGTCCTCATTAGTTAGCATATTCCTCACCCTGACATGCCATCTCTTATGGGTCCCTGCTGTCATGGCTCTCAGAACTGTGTTTAAACAAGGAAGGGGTCGTGCACAGCTCAGAAACGGAATGTCTGAAAACTGTTCACTGTAAAAAGTGCTGTATATTTTTTTCACAATGTCAAACACATTGCACGCCTTACCGCGGTCCTTATTCTTTGTAAATCCCAAAACATGTTTCCGTCTAGATTTGTGGCAAGGCTCTGTCGAAGAATCAGGGGGGATAGGATCTATATTTGAATAAGTATCGTGCTCCCAGTAAAAGGGATGTGTCTGCTTCTATTTGTACCCTCTTCGTTGGAAACGGATCTGCACAATAGCAGTTTTCATGAAGACGTTGTGAAAGAGGATTAGCTTTCAAATGGTATCAAAGGTTGGTAGGCTAAGCGGGATTCCACAAGTCATCCAGAGTACAAATGTGTCGTCATCAAGAATGCCAGTCACTGTGGGAGTGTTGAACGATACGCAGCCATTTACTGTGCACAGAGCGGTGGCTTGTATTAACTCAAGGTTTAATATGTGTCACTGACTTTGATTTTGTTGTTGAGAAGTGAAATATTGTACATGTGCAACAGCAGAAAAAGTGGCAAACATGAATTAGTTAATGAGCCATAAATACATCATTATTTCATTAAAGAGGCCCTTATATGCTTTTTAGGGTTTTCCCTTTCCTGTAGTGTGTTATATAGGTTTCTGTGCATGTAAATGGTCTGCAAAGGCTAAAATCCCTGTGTTCCCTCCAGAGGGAGGTTCTCTCCCACACACTCACTCCCCCACCTGCCTGAAACACCTCCATTGGACTACTTATTTTACTTCCAGATCATAATGATATCACTATGCAACACTCGCGCTTCTATTGGCTAGCACACCAACTATTTGTCGTGATATGGCTAAGGAACATCTCTAAGCGGTTAATCAATCACAGCAGAGCCGGTCAGCTAACCAATCAGAGCAGACTGGGCTCTGGTTTCAGACAGAGGGTGTAAAGAGGTGCAGGCAGTATGAGAAAAAAAGATGTCCTATTTAAATACAATACCTCTAAATGATATACATTTTAAGCCTTACCCTGCATTCTACACTTGATTAAAACATGAAAGAAATGTGGATCCACATCATTTCCAAGTCAGGAGAAAAGTTGAAATTCTTTATTGCACTGTGTAATCTCTACACCATCAGTGGAAGACATTGATCTTTGTCTTCGATCGAGTCCAAGTAAATCAATCAGCTAGGTGGGCTAGAGATAGCATAGAACCCCCAATCTTCCTATCATCAAGGAGCCAGAGCGGACCCCCGTCTGAGGCCAAACTCCCGCTAACTACACCGCAGTGCCCACTGTGCCTGTGGAACACTGGATATACCCTGGATGATGATTGCTTTTTTCTCTCTTTTGGGAAGCGCTTTGGTAATCAGTAAAGCAGAAATGCTTATTAAGAAGGGACCACTTTCCACATTCCATTTCCATCAGTGTTAATATAAGCTGCAGTTGCAAGAGTATTCATTCTCATGAAAATAATTTTAGTGAGGATGCAGTTGTCATAGTACGAGAGGATTACTTGTTTAGGTTTTAAACTGTGTAATACCTTTGTATATTACAAATGTGTGCAGTTTTTCAGTTAATTACAAAGAGAATTGTCAATGCACCATGTCCAGAGCATGACATGACACTTTGGTCATTTGGTGGGCTTTTCTTCCGGTATTCCACGTCATACACAATGTATCCAAAGGTGTCCATTTCTTACTCTTTCTCTGGTCAGTTTCAGCCATTCCTCTCTATATCTGTTTACCTAATTCCTGTACTTTATAGCCTTAGTACGTCTGAAACAAAGTGCTCATCTGATCCTCTAATAATGTCTAAATCTCCATCTATGACTGCAGAATCAGTACAGGCAGTTTGATCATTTCAAATCACAATTACAATCATGCCCACTTTACGCAGTGATTGGACATGTAAATGTTGATTGGACTGCATTTATATAGAGCTTTTCTAGTCTTTCTTTAGTCAGGGGCCGACCTTCCGATTGGTGGACGACCTCCTGGGCCTCAGCAAGGACCCAATTGCAGCACGTTAGACCAGAGTGTAGTTCGTAATGACTTTTATTAAACTTGATGCAGGTATATGTATAACAAGCGGTTTTGCAATGTTCAACAAACCAAAAATCCTCCACAGAAACTCTCAGAAGTGATGTAGCCTCTCAGATCAGGGGCCTCATTTATAACGCCTTGCGTAGGATTGACGTAGGAAGGTTGCTTACGTAGTACAAAGCACAAAAATAGGTACATACATTTTCCGATTCACAAAACATTGCGTAACGGCGAGGGAAGTGCGTACGGCACTCCCTACGCCTGTTTCCCTTTATAAATCACAGTCGACTCGTAACGCCCATATTTGCCTATAAATAGTCAAAGAAACGCCCATTCATTCATTCATTTTGACTGACTGCATGTAGAAGATTGCAGGAAATGATGATAGAACAGCTAAAAAAGACATCTCACACCGTGTCAGATTTAGGTTATTGTGGGGAGGTCGAGATAAATCATATTGTTTGGTGGATGCAGTTTGAACCAGAGTAGCAGCATGGAGGTCGGATCGTCACCAAAATAAATAAATAAGTGGTCCGAAAAAAGTTAAAAAAATACACATAACCTTCCTCAGGCAGTGTGTTTGTCCCGGGGACAGGAGACACCCCCTTGATGAGAAACTGTAAGAAATGATGGGGGAATCCCTCCGGAGTGTAGTCATGACGACTGGATCTGAATTATTTTGTTGTATTTGGTGGTTTGTGTTCCAGCTGTCGATCAGCAACTATATATCCATAATCCACCAGTTAAAGGAAATACAACTAATGGATTGTGTTATATTAGCTGTACAATTTACCACATATGGTGTTCTTAGTTTCCATACCTCCTGTGTTTTACGAGCGACTTATCAAGTCTTGGCAAACGGCATAAAACACGATTAAACGTGATAGTATATAAAACCATGCTCGTATCTACAACCTATAGAAATGCAAAATGGCGTCAGTTTAGACGTAATTCCATCCTCCTGCTTACCGCATCATTTATGAGAAAACATTTCATAACATTAACACAACATATTCGAGGTGGTTTTAAATAGCATATCCGTATTTATTTATTTCTCCAAGTTATGTTTTTGTGTGCACTGAGGAGTCTCAAACAGGCGTTTGTTTAATCATTTTAAGATTGGCTTTAATCAATGTTTGAAAATGAATTCTTCATATTTGATAAATGAGAGGTAACATTTTATTTATGGTATTATTTCCACATATTTCTCTCCATTCTTCCTTCTGCCAACGGTGTCGCAGTTTCTCGTCTCTCCCGTTTGTGTGCTTAGTGCGTACGCATGGGTTAGAGTTTGCGTGGAGGACCGCACATTTTCCCGTCAAGTTAGTATTTTATAAATCGCAAACATTGCGAAGAAACTGGCGTACGCCATTTTTTGAGCGTATATCCCTTTATAAATGAGGCCCCAGGGCAGGATAAATCCACAGCAGGAAATAGAGAAAAACCCACACTGGAACACGAACCGGTGAAACGCCTAGCAGCCTCCAGAACAGGCAAACAGGTCGGGGACAGAAGGCTGAGGCGTTCCATGGAGAATCCAGATAACAGGTAGATCCAAAACAGGTAGAGTCTGCAACGAGAAATCAGTCCGGGGAAGAGCGCGGAGACCAATCTGGCAAAGAGGTGTAGTGAGGCAGGAGCTTCAATACCAGGCTAATTCACACCCTCCTAATTTCAACAAGTGACCTCACATATCATCTGTTTATGTTATGTTATGTTTATGAGTGACAGTGCCCTCTTCTTTTCACCTTGACCAAAATCATTTTCCAAACCTTAACTACATTTGTATTATTGTAAGTGTGACAATCTTAACAAAGTAATTTGTAATTGTTTTGGAAAGCACAAGTACATTTTGATGGCATTATATTCAAATAACAACACATTTAAATCATGAGTTGTTCTGCAGTGATGGTATAATTTATTTAGTTTCATTGTAATTCAAGTCTTCACTGTGAAATGTTATAAAGTTGTATATAGTGAGTAATCAATTTATAAATCTATCAATAAAGTGACATGAAGAATAGTTCAATAAATTAATCAATATACATTATTAATCCCAAGAAGAAATTCGGTTTTGTGACGGTAGCACCATATTAGAATTACAAAATCATAAAAAATATAGTTATTTTGTTGTATGAGGTATTTCTGTGAATGTACGTCAGGTATTTATATCTGAAAGGAAATCAATGGACTGGTGGGAATAAGCTGCCCCCCCCACCTCCCCTTAAACCCTGTTGGAACTGGCCCTATTCAAGCCCATCATTCCATTAAGCCTTTACATTCTTCTCATTATGAACATAGTTAGAAACCAATTAATTGTAGTGATTAAAGTGTTTCCTAACTCAAGTGAAGTTAAGAAGATTGAGGTCATATAGTGTTAATGTATTTTTGTGAATACTCTACTGTTGCCCCTTCATACACAAATGATCAAAAGCACCCTGCTGCCTGTACATCGATTAACTCCCAACCCTAACTGTTGTCTGGAACAGCCCAGGGCACAGGGACCAGACTGTCCTTTACTTCAACTCCACTGTTTAAAGTGATATTAATGCAGTGAAACAATGTCACGAGCTAATCAGATGTAACATTTATTATAAGAAGCTTGGAAAGGCAAAAACACACATAAAATTAAATGCAATGACAGTAATGCAAGCATCCAGCCTGCTGAACATGTTTTTCAGTTAATGTTGAACTTTGTACCTTCTCGTAGAGGAAATCTTTATAATTTGTGGAAAGAGATGTCTATGACCTGGAGGAATTGGCGGAATCAGATATATTTTGTATTTGTGTCCTCAATTTAATTATATCCCGGTCCCCAGTTATAACATATCTTAGTCCACATATTATTAATTTGAGTAATTTGAGTCAGCAGTAGGCAAGCAGCAGTCGTTTGGTGTGAAGTTGTCTGAAAAAACGGAATGAATTATCTTTTATTACATTTTTTTCAAGCTGTTGCAGCAATGATTTATTTTAACTTCTATCATGTAACCTTATTAAAACAGTATGATGTCTTCCAGTCAGGTTTTGGGCCAAACCTCAGCACTGATACTTCTATTGCTGATCTCAGCGCTGCAATGGTTGACATAAACATATTACTAAACCGACTAGAAAAAAATGGCATGCAGAGTTCCACAAGGCTCCATAATGGGGCCCCTAGAGTTCAACATTTACATTTTCCATGATATACACATATCACCGAAAATACCCACCAACATTTTGTTTTAAATAATAGTGCCTCTTTAACACAATGCTTGGTTGTTTTTCGTCAACACATTGCGTGACATTTATTGTTAGGCATTCAGAAAAAAATACGTTTTTATCCCCGAGTGCTATTCGCGGTTGATCTTTCATCAAATGCATCTAAAAAACAAGACAGAAACTGCCATTAAAGCTTTGATTTATTTAAATCAGCTCAGCATGATTAAAGAGGAAGATTATTTGGTCTGGCCAAAGTGCTGTACATGTAATAACTACTACAATCATAAAAACACATTACTACAATCACAATAAAAGACAATAAATTACAACAGATATAAAAAAAAAAACACAGGGAAAAGTCAGGAAGTCGTGCTCCACTCTGACTAGAAGGCCAGGGAGAAGAAGTGTGTTTTAAGAGTAGATTTAAAAACCCCTAGGGTCTGGGCCGACCTCACATGGAGGGGCAGAGTGTTCCAGAGCCTAGGGCCAGCTGCTGCGAAGGCTCGGTGCCCTCGGGTTTTGAGCCTGGTCTTGGGCACTACCAGCAGCAGCTGGTCAGCTACCTTTATTTGTTGTTGTTGTTGTATCATCTGGACAGCTTCTGTCACAACTTTAACCTCTGATCTTGGTCCACAAAATGATCGTTTTGTAACCATGGCAACCATACTAACTCTTCATTCTTGTTGCCAATTCACAGGTAAACCAAACATTACCACGAGCTAAACTACGCAATGCATTTAGAAAATGAACCGTGGTTTCAGCCTAATGCACTGTGAAGTGTCTCAGCTTGGGAAATAATGAAAGCAGCAGAAAGGATTTTCATTTTGTTTGGCTCAACATATGGCCCATTTTGTTTTACACATCATTTCTCAATACCATAAAGCAGAGTGGACTGAAACACAGAAAAACTCACGGATCATCATAGTGCCTTCATTATGAAGGAATGCATTTGAACAATATTTCAAAAGACAATGAATGGGACAGTGAATATGTGTATTGAATGTGTGTAGAAACACATTTTGAAGCCGGGATTTAATTTGTAAATCTGAGATCATGACATGTTGTCCTCGAGTACACTACTGTATGAATAATGATTATAATACTTGAAATGTCAAACAATTAAATACTATTAAATCATAACAAAAAAAAGTTCAAATACAATTGATTTAACAATATTCCAATAAGTAGTCATTTTAAAAGAAATATAATTACAAAATAAAAAGAAGAATTAATAGACAATCCATCACATTCTTCTCATTCTAATGAGTTATTCAAACCTTGGTCAACATTATTTATTCAAATGTTTTTAATTATTGTTTCACCCTTTTAAATTACCACGTATAACATTGTATCATTCATTATAATGACATGTTACAGCAATCTCAAGGAATGTATTATTATGTTAATTTGATTTTGCAGTTGCTACATTTGTCAGTTTCTAAAGCAGAAACTGTGCTTCAGCGTTCCCAATGCAGGGCACACACACACACACACACACACACACACACACACACACACACACACACACACACACACACACACACACACACACACACACACACACACACACACACACACACACACACACACACACACACACACACAACACACACACACAAACAAACTCCAAGACCGAGGCAGAAACAGCTTGTCGTACATTGTGTAACAGTGTTCCCTTTCCAGTGCTTGTGTACATGAAAAACAACACTGTTCATGAACCCCGAGCACTAATTATAACATAGAAGTGTATTTATGTTTTTCTCACTGTGCCATACTTTCTGGCTGGTGTAAAGGATTCATTATCCGGATGCTTATGGAGTGCTTTTTGGAAGTGGGTTAGTTGTCAGACAGCTCAGCTTTTGGCTGCTCTTGACACTCTGGTTGAACCCTTCCTATTAACGCTGGATTACTGTAGAGAGGCCGTGTTTCCTTGACAAGGGAATAGAGCACAACATTTGAGCGGGGATGATTTCATCTCGTCGTTTTTAATTGCTCTAGCATCTATTCATGCCCTCTTAAGATGCGCCAAGCAGCTTTGAAGATTCCGAGGGAAAAAAGTCAAGTTTCAGCAAAAATGGCTGAAACCAAATCCTGGAGGTTTACGGCTGCAGCATCAAAGTGTTACGCTCTCAGGATATACTGATCCCTTTCCAGCTTTAATATGTTTCTACCAACATCTGACAAATCTCACAATTTCAAGGGCTTTTGTGTTCTCTTTTCATTCACACAGTCAGCATGGGCAACACAGATAATTAAAATCTGTTACTAAATGAGCATTTTGCAGTACACTAATGATAGTGATCAGTGAGCAGCTGAAAGAGAGTCAACATTAGCTTCTCTGCTGGTGGCAGCTTATTGAAAAAAAGCAATATGCTGATATTCCAGACTCTACTAACTATCATGGTGTGAGTATTATTCTTCAAGTGAGATGTATTGCTGAAGAAATCGAGCAGCTGAAATTAAATAATGTATGTGTGTGCGGTTTGCTCTGAGAGAGAACACTGCAGAATAGGATCCTCTTCATGACTGTAAAGATCTCAAGGTCCGAACACAGACCTTCATCAGAGACAACTGTGGCAGCCTCATGCAGTATACATCATTTAAAAAGCCAAAGAAAGACCTAGTTATTGCCAGGATGTATTCATTAAAGGTCACCTATTATGCAAAATCCTCTTTTTCATGTATTTTCTACATAAACATGTGTCCCCACTGTGTAAAGAGATTCTGAAAGTTTCACCTTATCACCTGAATCTCCTCCTAGAGCACCATTGTGTTCTTTGTAACCAAATATCTCTCAGAGGGGCGTGGGGAGGGGCTCCTTATTTTCATCTAAAGTAACAGACAGAGAATCAGCACTTTGGAAACAGAGCTGAAACAGAGGGGATTATGGGTAATGCTGCAATGATCTGTTTGGTATTTCAGCCAATCAGAGACATGTTTGTATATATCTGAGACCTATAATATATTGATGAAAAACAGTATAATAGGGGACCTTTAAAACAAAGCAGAGATTGCTGAACATTTTCACACCCTCACTAAGCACTTAGATTCATTTCAGTCAATATGTGTAACGATATCGGAGTATCGGATCAGATGAGATCAAGATACTGAAAATCACTATGCATTACATTAATGCACATCATGCCAACAACATCTTGTTCTTTGAATGTTGCACATTCCTGCTCCATGCTACCTCTTATAAATAAGCATAACTCTCCACTTTGAATATAGTATATAGTATTTGTCAGATTGTATTACATTTTACTGCACTTAGTTTCCTGCATAACTATGCATGCTGCAGAGAGTAAAGTACAGTATGATTATATAATTTAAATAAATAAAATAGGAGACACTCTGTCCAAAGAGCAGAATAAGAGTCAATGAGGGAATTATGTAAGGTTATGCAATTTGTGTGACGATACAAAGAGACTGTGATGGATGATGGGTTTTTTAAACACTTTAAATCATAAGATCCTGTCTCCAGGCTTTTCTTGAGATATTCAATAATTATACAATTATTAGCTGTAGGAGACACACAATTGGCTGAGGCTAAAGAGCCAATCAGAGCCATTTATTTCACTGACAGGCTCCATCATTCGCAGAGCGTCTCTTTCTTTCAAGTGGTCCAATTGGCTGACCTTCATCACATCATTTCATTTCAAACCTTTATTTAACCAGATTGGTCCCATTGAGATCATAGATCTCTTTTTCAAGGGAGACCTGCAATGATCACTTTTCAATGCAAAATGTTGTCCTTGGACATACATGTAAACCAAGATCCAAGCTTCTCTGCAAAAACAGACCTGCACCATGCAACCAAGAGAGCAGAGAATACAAAATACACTGCTATAGAATGGCTGCAGATGATCTCCAGCAGCGACTATTCAACCAGAGTGAAAAAAAACGGATGTACTTTCAAAACATCAGCACAGTTACCATGTCTGACAATAAGCTTATTTGTCCGCCAATATATTTTGCAGGCCTTCCTCTTGTTGGGGCTCTTGGGCGTTAGCTCCAATTCTCCCACACCTTGATGTTGCCATGCAGAAATACTCCACTACTATTTTGAAATCTCTGAACAGACTAGTGAGAAAAGTAAGAACTCAACTCTGTGAACAGCATTTTCCAATTTCCCCTCCAAACTTAGACAAACAACCACTGTGGGGCCGCTGGTTGATTATCGCACATCACGAATAACAATAATGACAAAGTATGAGGGATTCAATTATGCTCCTCATGATTTATTTGTGGTTTAATGATTAGAAAACAGCCTGGTTAAAAAACATTAAAGCTCACACCACTAGCAATTATGAGGCGGCGTAATTTACCCCTGACGATGTGCCGAACCATCCTTTCTGTTCTCATGCCAGCTATAATTGACGTGGGTCTTGTTGACTCTGGCGTCCTCAGAGCAGCAATGATTATCTGATATTTGTTTGCTCAGTCACGTTGTGCAATCGTGTATTTAATAATTTAGGTTTTTATATACCCAGGTGAGACTGCCTTTGCTTGTTAGCCCAGTCGACAGAGGCATGCATCTTTTATCTTCTGCTTCAAATTTGCTGCTTTGCAATTTGCTGCAGTGCTTCGTTTTTGTTTTTATTCAAACGAATGTAGCGTCTCAAACCAATGTGTCTCCTCTGCACTATATTCTGTATCATCATAAGTTAACACATTGCTGCTTGTTCAAAGTATACAGCCTGGGAGATGTCAGGCTGCCCGGCTGTTTGTCATTCCACAGCAGATACAATGCAACCTTGGCAAAGTGTAGTACAAGAGATATAAGAAGATTGGCCATATAAGGAAGGGCTTGGCTACAAATAAAGTTTGACTGAATTCAATGACATTGACCGGTGCCTTGAGCAGAGGTGTTCACTAAAGTGGAATGATGAGACACTTAGCTCAAATAAGTGCTCAAAGACCTTGTAAACAGCAGCTGGACAACAGAATCCCTGATCCCACCGAGGATCAGAGGATGTGGCCCTGGGAGCCGGGTTCTTCCCAGCATCATGTTTGATTTGCTGCCTTGAGCTCCTTAGCGCTAACTCTGCTACCACCAGGTTACAGCTATCCTGAGGTTTTTACTTTCCTTTTTTAACTCTTACCATTTTATCTAGCTCCTCTTGTACACTCCGCAATTAAAAATGAAATCCCAAATCAAAATCACCACCACCAGGGAATGAACAAATACTGCCTATTAAGAGAAAGACAACATCTTACAGCTTAACAGTTGGTACATTAGCTGTTTGTTTTAAATTGTCACTGACTGCATGAACAAAAACACAAGGCAACATTTGCCCAATGATTCAGTTTAAATCCACCATCATAAGACATCTGCACCCAACTGCCTACCCTACATATGTCAAAGTGTGACAGAAGCTTCATTTCTGAAAGCCTTTTTTCAGCAGAAATAAAGAAAGAAATACATTCTTACATAAGACTTTAATCTCCTTCCATTAAAAAAAATGGAGGGGCAGGCTGGGATGATCTTTTCTATTCTTTATTGTATGAGAACCTTTTGGGATATTATGACGGTTTCTTTTTTTACCCTTAAGCGCTAATGTTGCCTGAGATTCTTATCCTAAACCTGACCTAATTTCTATTTTGTGAAAATAGAAGTGTGACGGATAACAGTTGAATGTGACAGAGGTCATTACCAGCATTCTTACCAGAATGTGCATGTGCACTATTTAACAGTATGACAGACTAAATACAAGAAAAGGACTTAACCTTTCATCGTTTTGGAAATGTCCCTCTCAGACAGTGTTTAATTGTTCAGAGTAATGACTTAACTAATTCTCTCTCGACAGTTCCCTCCCATGCTGACTGTTAGTGTTTCACTTCAGACAGTAATCTCTGCTCTTAAAGACGAAAGCATTAATTGGCAAGCTCTAGTAATTAAAGGCACATTCACTGAGAGGTTTTACTATCTAGGCTTGTGTATATAAAAACAATGTTTAGTTTGTACAAATATAAAATATAGCGGGCAATTCTGTCAATTTTAATTGTGATTTTAATGTGTAATTAGTGTGTTGAATTGCGAAGATTTCAAATGAACTCTGACTCATTTCTAATACAATTAGTGCCGAGAACCAAGATGCAAATATGCCGGGGATTTTTCTGTGAAAGCTCCAATATATCCAACTTGGCACTTAATAGAAGGTAAGTGCCTGTAAAGAAAACACATGTGAATGTTTAAGGTAATTACAGCCTAAACTAAATGAATACAGGGCTATATTGTTATCACACTGTTTTTATTTCAAGAAGATTAATTAACTTGTGCAAAGAAGTATATTTCTGGTCATAACTCTTATTACCAAAAGGTAAATAAATGTTATTTATTGTTCAGCTGTGATAGCGTCCCCCAACTTTTATCCAATAATTCTCCATCCTAGCATCCAGCATTGCTGTGAGTTTTGTTGGTTTGGTCATTAGCAATCACCACTCTTTGACACATAGAAGTGACCTATTTTACGTGAATGCTTTTTGGGCGGATCAGATTTTTTTTTAAACTGCAGAAAAAGTGTTAATGCTTCCAGCAGTGCTATAGAGACAGACTAACATTCTTGTGAAGACACATTCAATCCAGTTGTAGAAAAGATGAATATGTATTATTCTTTCCATATTCCATACAGAATCTGTACCATTGTTTCCCTACGATCCAGTTTAACGGTGAGCATCCCCCTTGAGCAGTATGAGTTAAAGCCGTAAAAAGAGTAATACTAGATTGCAGAACTGTTCTTCTTCTGGTGATTGTGTCAGCTACCAAAGAGCTCCAGGTGCGTTACCACCTCAATCATGCTGGGAAATCAGAGGGAGGGAGAGGAAGGATATAGCAGCCATCTCAACTACATTTTCCTAGCACTTGTGGAGGTTTTGGCTGTATCCAAGAACTGACAACACTGTAATTGCTAAGATCTTGTAGCACATCAGAATCTCTGAGAGTAGGTCAGACACAACAAGAAAGAGGTGGGATCATCAGATTTCAGAGAACAAGCACATTTGAACAGTAAAATTATCACTCAAACTGTCCACTGTACACATCCATCAACATTTAGAACTATAATCTTTAAATGTCCTCATGATGGGCATATTTTGAGCGTTATCATCACATTCAAAGATCCCAGTTTGGGGAATAAAGTGTTATCATAACTCATAGTACCATTGACAACTGTTTGAAAGTAGGACCAGAGTTGGAATAAACCACACTAATCCTGTGAGGATTTCCATCATGTCTTCCTTTAACAAGTCATCAAAGGCAGTTATTTATTGATTTCTGCTCATAAAACCAATAGTCAGAGCACAGGGGCCTCATTTATAACGCCTTGCGTAGGATTGACGTGAGAAGGTTGCTTACGTAGTACAAAGCACAAAAATAGGTACAGAAATGTTCCGACATTTTCCGATTCACAAAACATTGCGTACCGGTGAGGGAAGTGCGTACCGGTGAGGGAAGTGCGTACCGGCACTTCCTACGCCTGTTTCCCTTTATAAATCACAATCGACTCGAAATACGGCGCAGCTTTTGCGGGCTTCACGTAACGCCCATATTTGCCTATAAATAGTCAAAGAAACGCCCATTCATTCATTCATTGTGACTGACTGCATGAAGAAGTTCGCAGGAAATAACGACAGCACAGCTAAAAAAGACATCTTTCAGATTTAGGTTATTTTGGGGAGGTCCAGATAAATCATATTGTTTGGTGGATGCAGTTTAAACCAGAGTAGCAGCATGGAGGTCGGATCGTCACCAAAATAAATAAATAAGTGGTCCGAAAAAAGTTAATGACAAAAAAAATACACATAACCTTC
Source organism: Trematomus bernacchii (assembly GCF_902827165.1). Lineage (NCBI taxonomy): Eukaryota > Metazoa > Chordata > Actinopteri > Perciformes > Nototheniidae > Trematomus > Trematomus bernacchii. Next base: position 3,063,583 of record NW_022987803.1, read on the forward strand.
CTCAGGCAGTGTGTCAGTGTGTTTGTCCCGGGGACAGGAGACCCCCCATGATGAGAAACTCTAAGAAATGATCGGGGAATCCCTCCGGAGTGGAGTCATGACGACTGGATCTGAATTATTTTGTTGTATTTGGTGGTTTGTGTTCCAGCTGTCGATCAGCAACTATATATCCATAATCCACCAGTTAAAGGAAATACAACTAATGTGTTGTGTTATATTAGCTGTACAATTTACCGCATATGGTGTTCTTAGTTTCCATACCTCCTGTGTTTTACGAGCGACTTATCAAGTCTTGGCAAACGGCATAAAACACGATTAAACGTGATAGTATATAAAACCATGCTCGTATCTACAACCTATAGAAATGCAAAACGGCGTCAGTTTAGACGTTATTCTGTCCTCCTGCTTACCGCATCATTTATGAGAAAACATTTCATAACATTAACACAACATATTCGAGGTGGTTTTAAATAGCATATCTGTATTTATTTATTTCTCCAAGTTATGTTTTTGTGTGCACTGAGGAGTCTCAAACAGGCGTTTGTTTAATCATTTTAAGATTGGCTTTAATCAATGTTTGAAAATGAATTCTTCATATATGATAAATGAGAGGTAACATTTTATTTATGGTATTATTTCCACATATTTCTCTCCATTCTTCCTTCTGCCAACGGTGTCGCAGTTTCTCGTCTCTCCCGTTGTTGTGCTTAGTGCGTACGCATGGGTTAGAGTTTGCGTGGAGGACCGCACATTTTCCCGTCAAGTTAGTATTTTATAAATCGCAAACATTGCGTAGAAACTGGCGTACGCCATTTTTTGAGCGTATATCCCTTTATAAATGAGGCCCCTGGAAACAACACTCAGTTTTAACGCTAACTGTTGATCAGCTGCTACATAGCTCCACCAATGAATAATCAGGACTTCCTTATGTTCATCTTTATATTTCGTTTTTTGTGAGTAAAGAGCATTGTCCTTTAATGTGTGCAGTTTTAACTCTGAATATACCGTTAGTCAATGAAGAAGTGTGTGTTAAAGGCTACTGTTCACATGTGGAAGAAGTCAAGCTGAATCAGTGATGTCTGAGTTGCAGTCCTCTGCCATCCCACAATATGTTTTATAATGCTAATGTTCACTCAGGGGTTAGCAGACGTTATTGACACTGAGACGTTATTGACACTGAGATGTTATTGACCCCCCCCCCGCCGTTATAATGTCCGTCTTTTCACTGAATTGTCGTCTTGAAAAGGCTACTCACAACAATTCCGCAAGAACTTCATCTTCACCTGTTGCACTTGCCATTTCAACGTTAAAAACAATAAAACGGCATGAATTGCTTCTTGGCATTCATCTAGATCCTCTGTCTTGAGCCAGTTAACTAGCGGGCCTTCTAGAGGACCCTGGAACCGAGGGCAACTCGGAAAGAATACGCCCATTGGATACAAATCAATATATGATTGGTTGATCAAACTGTCAATCCAAAGGTACGCTCTCATTCAGTGCAACAGCCAGGGCATTCTATCAAGGATAAAGATTACCTTGGTTGAAGGATATTCTACCCAGAAAAATATCTGATTGGTTGCTTTTTTTTTCTAACACAAAACCACTGAAATGCGTAGTGCATGGACCGAGAAGGACAAATCAACGTAACACTGTAATATTACAGATCAACAACACAGATACGATTCTCATTTATTCATTTTACATACATTTTATTTATATAATTAAATTGATTTTTTGTTTGTTTTATCTGAGTGTTCCAGGGTATTCTCTGAATACCTTGAAGGCCCTGACGGTTCGCCACTGGCCGTTTTTCTCCACCACATTAATATAGGAGATTTATATTCTCATAATGGAGGGCCTCCACAGCGCCATTACTCACTTTGATTAGTGACTAATGAATGACTGCCAACCTGTGTTGTGGTAATGCATTCCTCTGACTGATTGTGATCAGCCCTGTTTGGGAAGGCAGCCAAAGAGAAAAGTTTATTAGTAAAGCCATATTAATTAACAAGAAACAGGAAATTAATCTAGGGAAGGGACCCCATGACTCTCCTTATCATGATCTCATTGTTATGATATCAACCCTAATGTAAACCCTAACCTCAGCCCAACAAAAAGTAATATTGCAGCAGGCTTGTCACTGGACGTTTTTACAATCGCATTTGAGAGATTGTCGGATCCCCAAACAGATATTACTCTAAATGTCATTGGTGAGCTATGGTTGGATTTTACAGAAGGTAAGCGACGTAGCAAGTTCAAGCTAAGGGAAGGAGGGAGTGGCTATAACTCGATGCATTTCTCCCCTCAGACAAGTATAAGTTATTATTTTTTCGGTCATAGGTGGATATGATGAATGTGGAAGCTCTCAGGATTGAGAAAGCTTCTAATTTTAAAGAATAATTGCATATCCAGCTCAGTTTGAGGACACTCAGGCGTCCGATACTTGTTAATAAACAGAACCCAGATTGATGGAAGTTGAGGATTAGCAGTAACAATGCCTTAGGCCGTCACTTTACCAGAGACTCAGCAGTCTGAGCTATTATCTTAACAGACTGAAGAACTGAGGCTTGAACGGGGTTATGTGGAGCTTTCGGCTGCCAAAGACATTATTGCTACCTCCACTTTAATAAAGATGCTCACTCCTGCAGAGAGAAAACATTTAGCATCCTCGTCTACAGAATCTTCTCTGACGCCTGTGTGTCCTCCGGCTCCCCGCAAGTATCAATCTGTCTCTGATGGTCTTGGCTTTATGAACTGCACAGCTATATTTAAATGATACACCTGCACAGAGAGAAGAGAAAGACTTTAGGAAACTTACAGTGCCAGAATTATTGGTTACTCTGTCAACGTGAAGTCTTACTGTATTAAGCCAACAATATGAGAGACTATTTGCTCTGTCACTCTGTTCAAGATGACTCCAATCATGACCTCCAACACTTAAGAGAGCAATAAAGAGGAATTGTTATTGCTCTGTTACACAAAATGACTGCAATATATCATCAGGAGTTTGATGCGATTGTATCATTATTTCAGAAATGACTAGCCCAAATCATGCTCTGATCCATAGTTATTTTTAATTGATTAAAAGACAATCTTTTTAATGCAATCAATCAAATGTATGTTGTAGCCTTGGTTTATTGTGTTTTGTCACATAGCAGCACCTCATCGTCTAACACCAGAAAAAAGTATTGTGAAATGTTTTGCCGCCCTCCACCACAGAGCATAGTCTATATGCAAGTTTAATAATGCATGTGTTTTGGGTTGTCATCTAGATCACTATGCAGATCACCAGCAATACATCTGATTATTTATAATTCTGCCTATCAGGTGACAAGGACTGATTGATTATTGTCATACATTAAAGAGGCCCTTTTCTGCTTTTTAGGGGGTTTTCCCTCCTGCTGTGTGTTCTATAGGTTTATGTGCATTTAAATGGTCTGCAAAGGCACTGAGGGAGTTTCTCTCCCACACTCCCTTTACTGGAATCCTTTGTTTCTTTAAAAGGAGAGGTGTCATGGCCATTTCCACTGATCATAATTCCATTGTTGAGGTCTACTAAAATAGATTTATACTGTGCATGTGTCCAAACTCACATTGGTTTCTCATACAGCATCTCTGTAAACTACTTGTATTCACTGAATTTCACTCTCTGCCTTTAACGGCTCGTTGTAGCTCCAATAGCTCCAGCCCCCACCCTCCCTGTGAGCACAGTGTGCTCTGATTGGTCGGGACGTTGTGAATCGCGCTGAGCTCCGTGGAGGTGTTGTTTCCTTGTTTAGGATACATAGCGAAACACAGCCAAACTCATCCTGAGCACACACAAAGTCACAGTCTAAGTAAAAACAATAAGTGTGGCTTGATATTGAGTAAGAAAAAGGTTGATAAACGCTGTGAGAATGGGTCTGCAGAGAGAATTTTGCCGCGATCCCAACTGTCTGTTATCAGCCTGCAGCCAGGGAGGAGAAATCAGCTGAGCTGCCTGTGTGTGAGGAAGTCCGTGGATTGGTCAATTTGGACCAATCAGCGGGGGCTTAACGTAACGGCTCCGCGGACGTAACGTAATGGCTCCACGGATTGGTCCATTTTGTTCCGGGTACGGGATTACATCATGCCGTACCCGGAAGAATCAAATGGACAATGACGTATCTCCAACGAGGCGTTTTGGGGAGGTATTTTCTGTGTTAGAGTTTTACTCGCTATAGGGTGTACTTTGAGGGTTTTGACTCTGCACACCGTTTACATGCATAAAAACCTTCATAACACACAAGGGGACGGGTAATAACCGGAAAAGCATGACACCTACCTTTAACATAACAACATCACTATGTAACACTTGTGCTTCTATCGGCTCGCGCACCAACACATTGTAACCCAAATATCTATATATATGTTCATTCAAATGATCAAAGTTGATATTGTTGTGATATATTGTTGCAACAGTTACTATATCATTTTATTTTCAATGCATTTGCTGCTTTAACTCCTGAATTTCCCCACTGGGATAAATATAGGTCAAGGGCCGGGACATCTCTAAGCAGTTGACCAATCACAACACAGCCGGCCAGCTAACCAATCAGAGCAGACTGGGCCCTGTTTCAGACAGAGGTGCTGCAGCACAGGCAGTATGAGAAAAATAAAGAGCATTTTGAACATTAAAGCATGGAGACATGTCACACACAACAAGAGCCGCGTTCACACCGCAGTACTTTTCCCACTTTAGTTCCGATATAGTTCCGAAATGTCGCGTTCACACCAAAAAGAGCCGGAACTAAAATGAGTTAATCAGAACCTTTTTTACCCCCTTTTCCGTCCCTGCTAGATAGCAGGTACTTTCGTGGGAGAAAAAGGTTCCTATGTCTGATTGGCTGGGCGGAATGCAAACCACGCCCCGTAAAACTCCAAAAAGGTTTAGTGAAGCTGCCATTTTATTATCCTCGCGTTAGCATTATTAGCATTAGCATTAGCCCAGCGCACAAACGCAGAGAGACTAACTTATGGCAACACAAAAGAAAACATGGGAGCGGTGGAGATGAGGAGGTGTCGGCGTTCTGGCGATTTACTCGGAAGCAGTGGCGACTGGTCATTAGGGGCAGGTGGGGCACAGCCCCACCTAGTGTCAGCAGAAAGTATTACAAATAATGATTACAAAAATGCAAAAAAATAAATAAAAAAATATATAAAATATATTTTAAGATCATGTTTAATCATCTGATTCGTCTGTACATTGCTGTTTTAGTCTGTGTTCTTCTAATTAGTGTGTCTACAGTCACAGTGTGTGCCTATTGAGCTGTTTAGAGCCATGTGGGACAAAACCTGATTATGCCCCTTCCTCTCGCTGTGAAGTGAACGTGACTGTAAAAACTACACTGCGCATGCTCAGAGTATTTTGTAATGTAATGTGTGTGGCAAAAAAATAATGACCAGAGGGGCATGGAGCTACCATCCCCACCATACGTCATCTCAAATCATTCAGAGCTGATTGGCTGTAAGTACGTGTGCCGCGAAAAGTGTGGTGTGTGAAGAGGAGACGAGAGAGCTGCAGTGGCGCGTCCTAAAACCAGGAAGTAAGCACAAAAAAGCAATGAGATTTCTCCAGAGGATTTTAGAAAATAGCTCAAAATAAGATCTGTGGGAAACGTACCTGTTAGATAAATGCACGTTTTGATTAGCCGGATAACATCCACATGTCTACCCTACTTTTATAATTTTTTTATCATAAATCTATGGATTAGATTTATGATAGACTTTTGAAACTACAAGAAGATAAGGAGGACTTTTACAAAAAAGTAATAGAAATGTTTGTCCAGAAGGATAGGCAAATGGACTTCATCTTCAAGTCAAGGTAAGACCGCCATTTTATTGAAAATGGGATCTTACTAAGAGAGAACAATTCAATATTTAAATGATAAAATTACATTTTTTGGGTATCCTTTTGTTGAACTGTCTGTTTAAAATTAATCGAAGCATCAGACAAAAAAAGCTTTTGAAAATAATATTATATTTTGGTTTAGGTCAAAATATAATATTTGTAAACCTGAAGAGTCAGTGCCAGTGCCTCACCAGCCATGAACCTCACTGCACGTCACTGCAGAAGCTTATATATAGACATCTAAGTTTTTTGTGCCCCACCACTTTTGTACATATAAAAACGCCACTGCTCGGAAGGCTTCAGTAGAAGCTGCTGGGGACTTCCGGCCGGGGACTTCGGGTGGCAGTATACGCCGTGAAGTGGTTTGCCAGTAAACCCAAAGCAGAAGAAGAAGAAGTGACGTCCGCTGCTTCATTTGCCTAATCCTACCGCAGGGACTTCCGGTGTGAACGCGATCTGTACTTAGTTCATGAGAACTAAAGAGTTCTCATGAACTAAGTTCTCATGAACCTTTGTGGGAAAAGTACTGCGGTGTGAATGCGCCTAAGGAGTGAGTTTATAAGGTTGCGTGTGTGTGTTTGCATGTGTGTGTGAAAACGTTGTGTTTTGCTGGTCTGGGACAAAATGCTTGATTTTTCTTTGTCCCTGTCACCCCTGGTGAACTCTACCTGCTTGTTAAAGGGATACATTAAAACCAAATGCAAAACTATAAAAACTCTCAAGTTTATTCCCAGGAATAATGCCCGGAAGCCAACATGCAGCCTTATTTAATAAAGTGAGGCAATAAGCACCTGGCCACACTCTGCATCAGCTACAGCCGTCCTACTTAAATGCATCTCCACAACAACAGAGTGGCTGACTGTCAGGCGCTGTCAGAGTCTGCAAACTTTTTCTGTTGTTGAAAAGCAGAGTTTAACAGCAACTGCTATAGTCTGTCAGGGATGAGACACAGCTCCATTAGCACCTCAGGCTACCTCCCATTCTGAAACAAAAACACCACCTCTGGAAACTTTGGCATCCAAATGTTTTCGTCTCAGTCATGGACGATAAAGTGATGGGATTGTGTCTTAAAGATAGGTGACATCTGGCAGACAGGAGTGTTTTGAAGAAGAAACAGCAGAAATAAATGTCCCCTATCCATGTGTGCCTGTGGTGGAAAGTCCCTCTCATGCTTTATATTGCTTTATATGTCTATACTCTCTAGTGATTTATACTGTGGACGCTCAGTCAGTTTGCGCCCCCTAAATTATTTTGGCTGGACTACACCCTTGTCAGTATCAGTTTGCTCTGATGTGTTGGTTCATAGATCCCATACATCATCCGAGTCGCCAACAAACACAAGTGTGTGTGTGGTGGTGTGTGTGTGTGTGTGTGTGTGTGTGTGTGTGTGTGTGTGGTGTGTGTGTGTGTGTGTGTGTGTGTGTGTGTGTGTGTGTGTGTGTGTGTGTGTGTGTGTGTGTGTGTGTGTGTGTGTGTGTGTGTGTGTGTGTGTGTGTGTGTGTGTGTGTGTGTGTGTCGAGCAGATTGTTGTTTTAGTTGAACAACATTTCTGGGAGGCAGAACTTTCTGGCTCTGGAAAAATAAATCTCATCGGAGTAGCTCTTCTTAAGAGTTGCTTGTTAGGGGGAAGTAGTGAGAGAACCTTGTCCACAGAATGTGCAACAAACATGAAGCTGCTCTCAGACAGTTCTCTCAGCAGCCCACCTGCCTCCATTCTGGTTTCAGCGCCAAGGGCTAACATAAGGTCAAACTCTGTCAGACGGTAGATTAAGTCTTATAAGAATGCTATGACAACCGAGACAGTGGCCATATGATCAGTCCATCTCTAGTCAAGCAAACGTTTAAGGCACCGGCCTTTGTAATGTACAGCAATCAAAAGTTTGCTTTAAAAGTTTTGTAGGGCATTGTTAAATCCTGTCGAGTTCTATAGATGCACATACAACAGGATTCAGCTGGAGATTAAGGAAATGTACTGCATCTGGTACATTGCTATAATATTTTCAGTGGTGTAAAGTAACAAAGTACATTTACTCAAGTACTTAAGTACAATTTTGAGTGACTTGTACTTAACTTGAGTATTTCAATTTATTGCTACTTTTTACTTCTACCCCACTACACTTCAGAGGTTAATAGTGTACTTTACTTCCTTATTTCTTTTATACATTTAGTTACTTTTCAGATTTAGACTTTAGTTCCACTTGGAGTAAATTCACAAGCTACCCTGCAGTATACAACGTCATTCAAACTAGCTGCACCTTTACCAGCTTTGATAACACTTTAATGATCAATCATTATAAAACATATCAGATATATTATTCTGAAATGGACCAATCTGCACAATGACTACTTTTACTTTTGGTACTTTTACTTGCAACAGAGTATTTTTACTTATTATTGCTTAATATAATATTTGGAGTCCTGTGACATTATTTCCTGCTGCACACATAATGTTTTAGGTAAACACTTAATTTCGAAGAAGATTCTGTTGGAATTCTTAAAAGAACGATGAGCCGGAAAGACCAAAAGGGATGAAGCTGTCAGTGGCTAATTAGACATGTTACACCATCCAATCTTTTTAAAACGACAAACTATTCCACAAAAAATAGCTGACAGTTATCAAGCTCCACATTTGTGGAATCACCTTCCAGTTTGTGTTCAGGCGGCAGACAGCCTATCCGTAGGAGCAATGCGCTCATTGCTTATAGATGTGGCGCGTACATCTTAATTCTTACTCTTTTCCCTCACCCTATCCTAAGGGAGTGCATGTACGTAGACACGTTGTGCCTCTCCACCTCTGTTCCTTCTTACTTGCTACCCCTTTCCCTCAACCTATCCTAAGGGAGTGCATGTACGTAGACACGTTAGTTTAGCTGCTATAGGCTTCAGTGATGCAAACACAGGTATGGTGAAAAAAGAGAGAACTATTCGAAGCAGAAAAAAAACAGCGTGATATACCATCTGACAAAGGCCTGTGCTATAATGCTTAAATTAACTGGCTATTCTTTATAATATACTCAGATCAATAGGAGACAGAGATGTTAAGTTATAAATCAAGGGTTTTTATTATTATTTACAGCAGGGGTGGGGAACCTTTTTCCTTTCAATTTTTACAACATCCTCCGAGGGCCGTACAAATTCTGCTTAAAAAAACAAAAATCACAGCCCATTCATTTGGCCTTTCTTTCATGCTGTGCAAAGAAAAAGCAACCTCTTAATCCAGATATCTTACCATGACTCGCGTATGCATGCATGTGCACGGTTGTGGCATGACCACCAAAACAGAAATATATGGACACAAGATGTGTGCAAATGTATTTAGTTTCCTATAGGCTATCCATGTGAACATGATTTAAGTGGGGGGGGGGACCTAACCTCCTCTAGGGGGCATGCTTCCCCGGGAAGATTTTTTTTTAAATATTGAAGTTAAAAGCATCAATCTGGTGCACTTTGAGAGCAAAATGAAGAGATCTATGGATACATCTTTCAACACCCATATGAAACAGAACTGTAAGCAGATTTTTCTTTTTGGATATTTTACAAATCACTCCCCTTTTAAACTCTATTCTTGTTATTTTTAACAACTTTTTTGTTACTGTCATATAGTATTTTATACCTGTTTTTCATTTAGTCTCTAATGTCTCATTAATAACTATAATGATCATATCAAGGTGTGCCTTAACCTCACTGAGCTGAGGTTATTTGAGCCTCTCAGGAGAGAGCTCTCTTCCACCTGGTTGTAGAAAAGCTCCTTAAATTCGTTAGCATAGCTAGCTAACCAGATGCTAATAACAACAGATCGCCACTGTGCTTACAACTAAAGACACAGCCACGCAAACACTGCGGCATGTGTACGGCTCCTTATGGGTACTGCAATATTTGAAGAGCTGGAGCGGCGTTCCGGTGCTCTCCGTCAGCACTCCTTTCACCCCTAGATTCCAACGGGTCCGTCTGCGGCGCGTTACGGGCGCGTTACGGGCGCGTTACGGGGCGCGTTACGGGCGCGTTACGGCTGCGCGGCGGTGCTCACGGCGATCGCGGCCACTCTAGTCAATGGGTGCTATTCCACCACACGCGGCGCGTTACGGCTCAGAAGCGTCCCAGAAGCGTCCCAGAAGCGTCCCAGAAGCGGCTCGGCGCAGGGCTCCTCTAAAATTAGGATGAATCCTATTTTTGACGCGGCGCAGCCGTAACGTAAGGTCGGGCAGGCAGGAAGTGGAACGTTCAGAGCATATATAGCATATATATATAGATATATGCAGGGGTGCACACAACTTTCTCAGTGAGGTACTCAGATGAGTACCTGGAGTCAGTGTTTGGTACTCCAACTTCTGACGATTGTCAATGGGGGTGGGGTGGTAGTAGAGTACAGAGCTTCGTGACCGCGGAGCGTGTGAACGTTGTGATCAGCTGTTTTAGCGCAGGGCTGCTGTACAGACCGACGTTAACAGCAGCCCTGTCTGTGCACACGGAGACCGACTCTGTCGTCCGGTGATCTAACCGCCTTCTGGAAAAGCTTCACATTTACGTCGGTACGCAAATGCGCTTTGTGACACAAGTGACGGTACGCATTTCAGATTGTTGCCGCGCATGCGTACCTGCGTACCAGTTATGTGCACCCCTGGATATATGCACACACACAAACTAATTTTGCAGACCCTATCCCTCCGTAGTCTTTCAAGTAGGAGGAGAAATGCCATCGTTCTCTTCCGGTTTACAGGCACTGTGTAAATTATATATATAGAATAATTATGATGATGAATGCATTTTTTTACCACTTTTTTATAACTGGAATATTACAGTTATTATTAACTTTGTCTGTACAAAGTAGCCTGTCCAGGAAATATGCCCAAAACAACAAAAACTGTGAGCCGGCAGGCAAGACGCTTCTGAAATGCTTCTGAAACGCGCCTGGTAGGGTATGACGCCGGAGGAGGCCGGACCAAAACCGCGGCGCAGACGGACCCGGTGGAATCTAGGGGTCAGACGAGACATATACCAAGTGAAGACACGTTACGCTCGTGTTGTGTTCAAGGAACCTGTCCTTGGCCATGAAAAACAGGCACTCGCTTGTTTCATTATTTTGCGGTCTAGATTTCTTCTTCTTTTTTGAAGTGAGAAGTTGTCCGTCCGGCAGTCGGACTGACGGACTCCAAACCCCCCTTTCAGTGTGTACGAGCGGACAGGAATTGCAGAGAGAGCGGCAAAAAGACCGGAGGGGGAGTCGCGATCTATGTAAACAACAGATAGTGCAATCCTGGACACATTACAGTGAAGGACCGTATGTGCAGCCCGGACATTGAACTGCTGGCTGTAAGTATTCGTCCCTATTACCTGCCAAGAGAGTATTCCCATGCCATTATGATCGGTGTTTACATTCCTCCCACGGCGGATGCGGCGCGGGCTGCTGACGTCATCAACTCCGTGACTGCAAGACTTCAGACTCTGCATCCCAATGCCTTCATAGCAATATCTGGGGATTTCAACCATGTCGACGTGACGTGATTCAAGATGGCGCCTGTGTCGGCTCGCCGCTCGCTCAGCTCTCTACCTTTAGCTATTCTGTTTTTGTTTTATGTTTGTCAGAATGTCTCTGCTCTGCTCGTTTATGATCGCCAAGCTCTCCTCCACCTCAGACCCTCACTGGAGTTGATATTGCTGCCCAAACCTACATCTGGCAACCATAAATCGTCCCCCCCCCCCTCTACTGTCGGATATTCCCACCTACCTGCGCCGGTCGCCCTGCATCCTGCCTCGCCGAAAGCGCTTTCGACTACGGGGAAAGCGTGGTGGTGCACTGGTCCATCTTAAGGCATACCTGACGGCTTCTTCTGTGAATTATCCACGCCTCGGATGTCATGGCCCTCCCGCTGCACGCCATGTGAGGGATCGGTGGATTCGCCCCGTTTTTCCGGAGCTGCGGCCTCTGATGGGCCCGCTGGCAGCTCCTCCTGCCCGACTGACTGCTCCCGGCCCGCACGGCGTTCAACACGCACATCTTCGTCAGCTGAGACGCACTACACCTTCGGCAAGCCCGGAGCGAAAACTTTGCATGGCTTTGCTAAATGCTAGGTCGATAGCAAACAAAACGTTCCTGCTAAACGACTTCTTCACCTCTCGTGAACTGGATTTTATGTTCCTGACGGAGACCTGGGTCCACGCTGGCGAGTATACACCGTTCTCTGAACTTCTTCCTCCTGACTGTACATTCTTCAGCTCCCCCCGTGCCACTGGCCATGGTGGGGGCATAGCATCAGTGTTTAGAGCTAGCCTCCAATGCCGATTGCTTCACCCTGTAACTAGCTATGCCAGCTTTGAGTTGCAGCTTTTTGAACTGAACCCGGCCTCGCCTATACTCTGCGCAGTCGTGTATCGTCCGCCAAAGTGTAATAAGGATTTCATAAATGACTTTTCTGACTTTCTGTCCGGGATCATGGTGAAATATGATCGTGTTTTGATGTCCGGAGACTTCAATGTCCATGTGTGTTGCGAGTCCAAACCTCTGGTTAGGGACTTTTTAAATCTCCTTGATTCTTTTGGTCTCGTTCAGTCCGTGGCTGGCCCAACACACGAAAAAGGACACACTTTGGACTTAGTATTATCGTTTGGACTGTCTGTATCTGTGGATGAAATATGTGCAGCAACGCGTATCTCAGACCATTTACCGGTTCTGTTTACAACCTCCATCCCTTCCGCAGGAGTCGAATCACGTGCCCCTGCGCGTCGTCTGCGTTCGATTAACCCCTTGACTGCCTCACAGTTCTCTGATGTTTTTAATGCTTCTCCGATCTGTAAATTAGATGTGAACTGTGCTTTTAATGCTGATGAGATTATCTCCATGTTTGACTCGACATGCACACTAATACTGGATTCTGTTGCTCCTTTTACGCTTAGACGCACCAAAGTTCTATCAGAGCCGTGGCTCAATGACTGTACTCGTGCTCTCAGACGCGCTTGCAGGCGTGCAGAGAGAAAATGGAAAAAGGATAAACTCCATGTCTCCCTAGAAATCCTTCGTGCTTGCCTTTCTGACTACCAGACGGCAGTCAAAGCAGCCAAAACAGAGCACATTTCTCTGTTAATCTCCAAAAACAGCCATAAACCTCAGGTTCTTTTTAATGTTCTCAACTCTATCATTAATCCCTGTGATGTTTCTTCTATTGTCCCATCGACTACTCTCTGTGATAAGTTTCTTACATTTTTTATTGAAAAGGTATCTGCTCTTAGGCTAGCCCACACTAGTGCTACCCCAGATCCTGCTCCTTTTCTGTGCCCTGCTGTCCTCGACCACTTTGAGCCTGTATCCCTCTCTTCTCTCTCGGATGTAGTCAAGCACCTGCGGCCGACAAACTGCACCTCAGACAGCATTCCCTCTCGCCTTCTCAGAGATGTTTTTGATTCAGTTGGAGCAAGTATTTTATTACTTTTAAACACCTCTCTTACCTCAGGATGTGTCCCAGCTGCCTTCAAACATGCCGTGGTTAAGCCACTCCTTAAAAAGAAAAATCTCGACCCCTCCATTCTCGCAAATTTTAGGCCCATCTCCCAGCTACCTTTTTTATCTAAAGCCCTGGAGCGAGTAGTCTATGCCCAGCTGCAGTCTTTTTTAACCATCCATGGAATCCATGAAAAGTTTCAGTCTGGCTTCAAACCCATGCACAGCACTGAAACAGCCCTTTTAAGAGTTTTTAATGATCTGCTCCTAGCCGCCGACTCAGGTAGCCCAGCTGTCTTGGTGCTGTTAGACCTGACGGCTGCCTTTGACACTGTGGACCATAGCATCCTGCTGTCACGGCTTGAACAGTCCGCTGGCATCACAGGCTCTGCCCTTGCATGGTTCAGGTCCTACCTGACAGACCGTAGCTTCTCAGTGCAGCTAGGTGCCTTCTCCTCTGCCAAAGCCCCTCTTACCTGTGGGGTTCCCCAAGGCTCGATTCTGGGCCCCATCCTTTTTCTACTGTACATAGTGCCCCTAGGTTCAATTCTCACAAAACATAACATTCCCTTCCACTGCTACGCCGACGATGTACAGATCTGCCTCTCAAAGCAAATGTCAAACACTCACTACAGCAGTTGATGGACTGCTTAGCAGAGATAAAATCCTGGCTGAGCAAAAACTTTCTCAACCTCAACGAGAGCAAGACTGAGGTCATCTTCTTTGGACCGCAACCTCCAGCCTCTCCGGTTGATATTCTGGGCTCTATAAAAAAAAACATCCTCCCCTCGGTCATGAACCTTGGAGTGACCTTCACTAGCACTTTTAAATTCGACAAGCAGGTCAGCACCGTAGTAAAATCCTGCTTTTTTAAAATAAGACTATTGGCCAAAACCAAGTCGTATTTATCTTTTAATGACTTAGAAAGGGTTATTAACGCCTTTGTAACCTCGAGACTGGACTATTGTAACGCTCTGTATGTGGGTATGGACCAGGCCTCAATTAAACGCCTACAGCTAGTCCAAAACGCTGCTGCACGTTTGCTGACTGGCCACAAAAAGCGTGACCACATCACCCCTATTCTGGCCTCACTACACTGGCTTCCAGTTCGGTTCAGAATTGATTTTAAAATCCTTTTATTTGTTTTTAAAGCACTAAATGGGCTGGCTCCGGCCTATATAGCTGAACTCCTCCAGCGCTACACCCCAGCCAGAGCTTTAAGGTCTGCTGACCAGCTGCTGCTGGTAGTGCCCAAGACCAGGCTAAAAACCCGAGGGCACCGAGCCTTCGCAGCAGCTGGCCCTAGGCTCTGGAACACTCTGCCCCTCCATGTGAGGTCGGCCCAGACCCTAGGGGTTTTTAAATCAAAACTAAAAACACACTTCTTCTCTCTGGATTTCTAGTTAGAGCGGAGCACGACTCCTGACTTTTCCGTGTGTTTTATTTTTATTTTGTTTTTAAGATATATCTGTTGTAATTTATTGTCGTTTATTGTGATTGTAGTAATGTGTTTTTATTACATGTACAGCACTTTGGCTCGACCAAAAATCGCTTTTAAATGTGCTATATAAATAAAACCTGATTTGATTTGATTTGATGTCAATCTAAAGAAATCTCTTCCCACCTTTATACAGTATGTTGATTGCAAAACGAGGGAAAATAAAACATTAGACTTACTGTATGCTAATGTCAAGGAGGCATATAGCTCAATAGCACTCCCCCCCTTAGGCAGATCAGACCATAACCTGGTGCACTTAAAACCCCTTTATAAACCAGCAGTCCAGCGGCAACCTGTGGCTATCACTACTGTACGGACGTGGTCACAGGAGGCTGTGGAGACTTTACAGGGATGTTTTGAGGTGACTGACTGGGATGTCCTCTGTGATGCACATGGGGAGGATATAGACGGACTCACAGACTGCATCACCGACTACATTCATTTTTGCACGGACAATATAATCCCCGCCAGAACAATTAAGTGTTTTTCTAATAATAAACCCTGGGTGACCAAGGACATCAAGGCGTCACTTAACAGGAAAAAAGCTGCCTTCAGGAGTGGTGACAAGGAGGAGATGAAGAAGGCACAGTTACAACTGAAGAAGGAAATACAAACGGGCAAGGAGTGCTACAGGAGGAAGCAGAAGAGTAAACTAGCCCAAAGCAACACCAGGGAAGTGTGGCGTGCATGAGAACCATCACTGGGTATGGAAACAAGACTGACCAGGTGATGGGAGGAGATCTACAGGAGGCCAATGACTTAAACCTGTTTTTCAACAGGTTTGATGATGAGGTTACCAACCCTCCCTCCAGCTCCTCCACCTGTGACTCACCCCCTGTGACCCACAGGGAGCCTTTCCTCCCATCTCATCCCTCTTGCCGATTTGGTAACCGATTCAAACCACGCTCATATTTAAGGGAACTATGAAGTAATGACTAAGGGGAAACAGAAACAGCCATCGACATCAACCACACAAACAACCAGAGCTGCGACCACAGCGGCTAAGATAGCAGCTAACATGGCGGCCGCTTGCCTAGTTACCAAGGGGGACCTGGAGGCTCTTCTCAGCAAACAAAGTGATAGTTTCAAATCCGACATGGCTAGACTGATACAAGAATCAACGGACTCCCTGGAGAGGTCGGTAAACTCACTAGGACAACAAGTGACATATTTCAACAGCCGTCTCGACAAAACCGAAGTAGTGGTGGGTGAAAACGTTGGGAAACTCACCGTGATGGAAGTCGCTGTTCAGTCCCTACAGTCCCAAACCATCACACTCCAGGAGCGGGTGGACGACCTCGAAAACCGGTCCAGGCGGTCCAACTTGAGGATAATAAACATACCCGAGGGGCGCGAGAGGGGTCAGGACCCGACAAAGTTTGTGTCTAACTTGATAATGGAGGTGACGGGTCCCGGTGCTCTCAGCAGTCCTCCGGAGATAGAACGAGCCCACCGTTCCCTCGGTCCCAGACCGGGAGACTCCAACAACACGGGGAAGCCTCGGGCCTTCATTGTAAAATTCCTCCGTTTCCAGGAAAAAGAGGCAGTCTTAAAAGAGAGGTGTCATGGCCATTTCCACTGATCATAATTCCATTGTTGAGGTATACTAAAATAGATTTATACTGTGCATTTTTCCAAACTCACATTGGTTTCTCATACAGCATCTCTGTAAACTACTTGTATTCACTGAATTTCACTCTCTGCCTTTAACGGCTCGTTGTAGCTCCAAAAGCTCCAGCCCCCACCCTCCCTGTGAGCACAATGTGCTCTAATTGGTCGGGACGTTGTGAATCGCGCTGAGCTCCGTGGAGGTGTTGTTTCCTTGTTTAGGATACATAGCGAAACACAGCCAAACTCATCCTGAGCACACACAAACTCACAGCCGAAGTAAAAACAATAAGTGTGGCTTGATATTGAGTAAGAAAAAGGTTGATAAACGCTGTGAGAATGGGTCTGCAGAGAGAATGTTGCCGCGATCCCAACTGTCTGTTATAAGCCTGCAGCCAGGGAGGAGAAATCAGCTGAGCTGCCTGCTCCCTGCACACAGATGTGTGAGTGAGGAAGTCCGTGGATTGGTCAATTTGGACCAATCAGCGGGGGCTTAACGTAATGGCTCCGCGGACGTAACGTAACGGCTCCACGGATTGGTCCATTTCGTTCCGGGTACGGGTTGACATCATGCTGTACCCGGAATAATCAAATGGACAATGACGTATCTCCAACGAGGCGTTTTGGGGAGGTATTTTCTGTGTTAGAGTTTTACTCGCTATAGGGTGTACTTTGGGGGTTTTGACTCTGCACACCGTTTACATGCATAAAAACCTTCATAACACACAAGGGGACGGGTAATAACCGGAAAAGCATGACACCTCTCCTTTAAGATGGGCCAGACAACACAAGCTGGAGTACAACGGCACCGAGTTGAGAGTTTATCCTGATATCAGCTCCGTCCTAGCCAAAAAGCGAGCTGCGTTCAACCCCATCAAGAATTCTCTTTACCAGAAAGGAATAAAATTCCGCCTGTTGCACCCAGCTCGTCTTCATGTTTCATTCAGGAATGACGACTACTACTTTGACTGCCCGCAAAAAGCCCAGGACTTCTACAACCAACGCATTGTCTCGCCCGAGTAGTGGGAGGCTGTGGAGCACGGACTTTCTCTGGACTGAATGCACGGCAAATAAACACTCACAAACGGACATCTCAGGAAACGGTGAAGTTGAAATGTTTAACCTGAGTCTGTTTGTATTAAGATATCCTGATATGGATTCACCGTGAGGTATGGATGGATGTTGTTATCCAGCATGTGCACTAGCTTCCCTCTGTTGTTGTGTGATGTTTACAGTGGCCACTTCCGGTGTTAAAGGAGCACGGTCCGAGGGAAACAAGCCTTGCTAGGAACCATTTCTGGTTTGTGCGGTTAACTTTGTATTGGCTATGAACCATTCATTTTTTGTTCCATTTCTGGTTTGTGGGGTTAACTTTAGATTGGCTACAAACAACACTAGACGGTTTACTCTACATGTCAGTCCAATTGTAGAGATAGGAGCCCTGTCTGCTCAGGAACATTAGTTAGATTATAGGTCAATGTCATACGGAAGTGACATATTTTTTTGGAGTCTTGCTGCTAGTTCTCGTTTTAGGCACAAGCTTAGGAAAGGGAATATGTGTTTGGCTCTCCTTTTTGAGAGCATTTTTTTGGGGGGAAATGTGGGTGTTAGGTCCTACTATATGTTTATTTTTGTTTTTTGTATTTTAGTTGTTAGTTTCTCCTGTTTTCCATTAAATAGGCCCCATGCGACCTCTTCATATACTTCTGGGTCATATTTTGATGATGGTTAATGTAACAGGAAATGGTGGAGCATGTCTAAGACTTGTCTCTTGGAATGTTAAGGGCATGAATGCCCCGGTTAAAAGAGGCAGAATTTTTTCCCACTTAAAACACCTTAAAACTGACATTGCCTTTTTACAAGAAACTCATCTGACCACCAAAGACCACCATAGGTTAAAGCCTTTAACCTATGGTGGTCTTTGGTGGTCTACTAAAATCGGAATGAAAGGTTTGGCCAACTCATGATGCCTCGTTGGCCAAACCTTTCATTCCGATTTTAGTAGTAGAGCAAGAGGCGCAGCTATTGTGATGCATCAAAAAATACAGTTCAGCCCGACTAAGGTTATAGCGGATCCTCAAGGTCGCTTTGTGATAGTCTCTGGATCCCTCAACAATGTCAATGTTGTTCTCGCCAATCTATATGCGCCCAACTGGGATGATGAAGCATTCATGGGAAAGGTGATATCATTATTACCCAACCTAAACTCCCACCATTTGATTTTGGGCGGTGATCTCAACTGTACAATAGACCCGCTTTTAGACAAATCTAGCCCAAAACGGGACTCCCCCTCTAAAATGGCTAAAGCCATCTCATCATTTATGAGTCAGACAGGATGTGTGGACCCATGGCGTTTTCTCTACCCCAAAGCGAAACAGTTTTCTTTCTACTCCTTGGTTCACAAAACATTCTCGAGAATCAACAATTTTTTTATCGATAACTATTTTCTTCCCGCTGTCAAAAGCATAGAATACTCACCCATAGTGATATCCGACCACGCCCCATTACTACTTGACCTCTCATTCACACTGTTACAAAAGACACGTCCCCCCTGGAGACTGAACTGCACACTATTAAACGATGATCGATTCTGTGAAACAATCTCTAAAGCTATTGATGATTTCCTTATAACCAATATGTCTAATGGGATATCACCATCTCTTTTG
Source organism: Trematomus bernacchii (assembly GCF_902827165.1). NCBI lineage: Eukaryota > Metazoa > Chordata > Actinopteri > Perciformes > Nototheniidae > Trematomus > Trematomus bernacchii. Next base: position 3,082,656 of record NW_022987803.1, read on the forward strand.
TGGGAGACGTTAAAAGCTGTGATCCGAGGAGAGACTATCTCTTACTCTGCAAGGCAAAACAAAATGAAAAAGCAAAAACAGTTAGAACTTTTGGGCTGTATAGCAAACTAGATAGCAAACTTTCAACATGTCCAACCCCTGAACTAGATAAAGAAAGGCAAAATCTTCAGATGGACTACAACTTACTTTCAACGCAAGAGACTGAGAAATTGCTTTTAAGATCGCGTGGATTTCAGTATGAACATGGGGAGAAGGCGGGTCGTCTCCTAGCGCACCAAATTAAGAGCCAGTCGGCTTCCCAACAATTTAAACAAATACAGACCCCTACTCGTGAACTCACAACAATCCCATCGGTGATCAATGACACCTTTAAAACCTTTTACTCTGGACTATATGCCTCACAAGCCCCGGTCGATAATGCAGACAGAACTAAATGATTGGATGATCTGGAATTTCCGTCCATAACACCTGATCAGGAGGGTGAGTTGGATCAACCTCTAAAGCCCAGTGAAATAGCTGACTCGATCAGACTGATTCAGAGTGGCAAGGCCCCGGTCCCAGACGGCTACCCAATTGAGTTTTATAAAAAATGTATCGATAAATTGACCCCGCTTCTTTTGAGAATGTTCGAGGACTCTCTGGACCGTGGAACGTTGCCACAAACTCTGACAGAGGCGGTAGTAATCGTATTATTATTACCAGGCAAGGAAAATTCTGAATGTAGCTCCTATCGCCCCATCTCCCTTCTGAATGCGGACTATAAGATCCTAGCTAAAATACTAGCGATATGCCTTGAATCAGTCACGCCAAACATCATATCATTAGACCAAACTGGGTTTATGAAAGGCCGATACTCCTTCTCCAACATCCGTCGCCTTCTCAACATCCTCCTCTCTCCTGCATCCAAGGAGACACCAGAGGTGGTGGTCTCATTGGATGCAGAGAAAGCGTTCGACAGGGTGGAGTGGGGCTTTCTATTTGAGGTCCTTAAAAGGTTCAGCCTCGGATCCAAATTTGTGTCGTGGATAGCACTGTTATACTCCTCACCCAAGGCTTCAGTGAGTACTAACGGGATAAACTCTCAATATTTTACACTAGGTAGAGGTACTCGCCAGGCTTGCCCTCTAAGCCTGTTACTATTCGCCATGGCAATCGAACCACTATCAATTGCGCTTAAATCTGCTAGCTTTACACAAGGAATTACCAGATATGGTTCAGAACACATACTCTCGTTATACGCTGACGATTTACTATTGTTCATTTCTAACCCTATATCTACCATTCCTCAGACAATAGATCTGTTAACCCGATTCGGAACCTTCTCAGGGTACAAGCTAAACTTTTCCAAGAGTGAGTGCTTCCCTGTAAATGACCTGGCCCTTCAGATCCCTGATAGACTCATCACCTTCAAGATGTCTAGGAGTAATTTTAAGTACTTAGGCGTGAATATAAGTGGAAAACTCTCAGACCTTTACAAAGACAACGTCCCACCATTAATTGACAAGCTCAAACTTGATTTGGAAAGGTGGAATCATTTAAATGTAACTATCGCTGGGAGGGTAAACTGTATCAAAATGAATGTGCTCCCTCGCTTTCTGTACCTCTTTCAATGTCTGCCAGTCTTCCTACCCAAATCAATTTTTCGTAAAATAGACACACTAATCTCCTCTTTTTTATGGCAAGGAAAGACTCCTAGAATTAGGAAAGAGCTGTTACAAAGGCACAGATCTACAGGAGGATTGGCGCTTCCAAATATAAGACACTACTATTGGGCAGCCAATATCCACAACATCATTTTATGGACTAAGGAACCAACATTGAGTTGGTGTGAGCTTGAAGCCAAATCCTGTCCTAATACCTCACTTTTGGCTTTGCTTACATCTACATTACCCAGCCGGCCGACTCAATATTCGAATAACCCGATTGTTGTTTCCACCCTAAGAATATGGTCCCAATTCAGAAAAGCTCATGGACTTTGTGGATCCTCTATACATAGTCCCATTCGCAACAACCATCTCTTTCTCCCCCCTTACACTGATGGGACCTTCTCTATGTGGCAGAGATTAGGTCTTATCAGAGTAAGGGACCTTTACATTAACAATGTTTTCGGTAGCTTTAGCCAACTCTCTGACACATTTTGTCTCCCAGGCTCTCATCTATTTCGCTGCTTCCAATAATTGACTCAATTCTGGACACTCTAACAACCGAAAAAGGTTTGATTTCAAGAATTTACAATTCCGTCTCCCGTCTCACAGAAACATCTCTTGGTAAAATCAAACAAGATTGGGAAGAGGAACTAGTCCAAGCAATAGATGATGAGGTCTGGGATGGCGCATTAGCGAGAGTGAACAATAGTACGTCCTGTGCCAGGCTCAATCTTATACAACTAAAAGTTGTCCACCGTATCTATTACACCAATTCTAAACTCTCCAAAATATATCCAAATGTCACGGATACCTGTAACAGATGCCACACGTCACCAGCAAACATGACTCATATGTTTTGGTCATGTCCTCGCCTACAAGGATACTGGACAAGCATTTTCAAACACCTTGCTGAGGCCTTGGACGTGGTATTGACACCATGTGCAGAAACTGCCATTTTCGGAGTACTACCTGGCCACAGAGTGATGAGGAGGAAAACTAAAGACAGTATAGCCTTTGCAACTATTTTAGCACGTAGAAGAATACTCCTAGAATGGAAATCTTCGATACCACCTAAAGCATCTCTATGGCTTAAAGATCTTATGATGTACCTGAACTTAGAGAAGATCAAATATAACCTGAGGGGCTCCTCAAAACTATTTGATTCTGTCTGGGGCTCTATGATAGCCTACATAGCTGAACTTAAGACACTACATTAAGAAGAAAGGGGGGAACTACGAATGTATGTGTTTGTTTTTGTTTTATTTTTGTCTCCTTTTTTATTTTTTTTATTTATTTTGTTGTTGGTTTGTTTTGTTTATTTAGTTTTTTGCTTTGTCTCTGTCTTTATATACATGTATGTGTGCACGTGTATGTATGTGTACGTGTATGTGTATATGTGTGTAGGTATGTACATATATATATGTGTATGTGCATATGTGGGTATACATATGTGAGTATATGGGTACATGTATTATCATATGTGGGTATACATATGTGAGTATATGGGTACATGTATTATGGCTATTATTCTTTATTTCCGTATCTATTCATTAATCTTCTTTTAATATTATCTTTTACATTACTGTATTTTTACCTATATATCTATTTACTTAGTTATTTACTTTACTAGCTACTGTAGGACCAGGAGGGGAGGGGGGGGAAAGGGGAAGGAAAAAAAAAAATTGACTGTATAAATGTAAACTCATTCAAACCTGATTCAATAAAAACAAATTATAAAAAAAAAACAATACACTCGCTGCTATATAACTATATAACTATGTGCAATATTATTATTATTATTATTAGTATTAATAATGCTATGATAACGTGCAATTACTTAACTGCCACTACGTTTTATTTTTTGCACAACTAACTACTAAATACTGCTAAGAATTGCATTGATTGTGTGACCATCTATGTTTCTATGTTTCTATGTTTCATGTTGTCTGTAGATGTTTAATTGCTCTTTCTGCTGCACTTTTAGTGTACAGTTTTGCTGTTGTGCTAATGTGTTTATTGTGTTTATTGTATTTTGTTACTCTGGCACAACAATTTCCTTCGGAATAAATAAAGTCTTATCTTATCTTATCTTATCTTATCTTACTTAAAAAATGTTTTCTTAATGTTCTAAAATTGTTTGGGCCCCTGTCAGTCACGGGCCCTTAGAATCGTCCTAACTTTTCACCCCCTTACGGCGCCCCTGGGTCTACCTGTGCTGTAAAATGTATTATCTCTTTGATTTACACACGGCATCTATTGCACATCTGTCCGTCCTGGGAGAAGGATCCCTCCTCTGTTGCTCTCCCTGAGGTTTCTCCCATGTTCCCCTTTAAACTGTGGGGTTTCTCTGGAAGTGTTTCCTTGTACGATGTGAGGGTCTAAGGACAGAGGGTGTCGTATTGTCATACTGATTTTCTGTACAAACTGTGTACACTCAAGTCCACTGAGACAAATGTAACATTTATGATATTGGGCTATATAAATAAACATTGATTGATTGATTGATTGATTGAGACATAATTCAATGGTAAAATACTCTTGATAACCTGTTCAATTATCTCCTTGCTAGGACAGCCATGTGGCTGATAAACTTGTTCCTGACTACCTGTCATGACTGTGCCAAGTAGCCAATTTCTACATCAACCAACGATTTTCATTTTCTATTGTTTTTGGATTGTCAGGAAGAACAGACAGGAAAAGCAGACGGAAAGGGAAGCAAGTCAGATTCGTACCCGGCCACTGTAGTCAGGAGTCAGCTTTCGTACTAAGTGCTGTCTGCGTATTGACTATATAGTTATGAAGCATACAAATGTTGCTGGCCTGCTGACTCAATTGGCCCTGAGAAAAAGAAAGAGCCCATTATAAAGGCTGTGTCTATTTCCTGTGTTTTCCCTTGAGTAGCCTTTAATTTGATCTGTGGCATTGCACCCACATCTAGGACCAAGGTCTGACCTCATTTACTGGAGTGTAAAATGTCAATATATACCCACAACAAAAGGCATGCTGCTGCACATCCAGCCCTTATTTGGACCAAAGCCTTTGCTCTCTGAACACACAGGCAGTATCTGAGTTTCACATTTCAACTATACCTAATGTCCACTTATACCTTAAGATAAGAAGTCTGCAGTCCCAGAAGGTCCAGTGTTAAGTGTTCACTTATGTTTTATTTATTTTTTAGTTGTGACCCGTCAAAAGTGTTGAGTTCAGTCACGTTTCATGTTTTTGTTTAATCATTTCTTGTCTTGTCTCCCACTTCCTGTCTTATTTTAGTACTCACCTTTTGTGTTTCATTCCCGGGCTGAAGTCGAATAGTCCATTTAGCTTAGGAACCTTCCTAACGGAGTGAAATGACCCGGAAGTCCCTCAGTGGCAGCCATGATAAGTGCCGTTCGAATTCTCAAGATGATATGAAAGGAGGTTTCAAACTTCCTTTATAACCTCCTTTAGCTTAGGAACCACTGGACCTCCCTTTACGAAAGGAGAGGAGAAAATGCTGCCCCACAATGCCTTGCAGCCGCAGCATTTGCCGTCACACAACAGTCGGCCGTTCACGGAAACAACCGATTATGACCGAGAAATGATATCATGAAAGTTACGGTGCTTATTAAGCATTTTAAAACGTATGTGGTAAGTTGCCAAAGTGCTTTGTTTTGAACGTTCATCAGTATTATAATCAAAAAGAGAAATATGAACGTTAGTTTTTACTGAAATGATCAAATAAAGTCAACATTTTACAGTCTTTACTGAGCTGTGTGGGGTTTGTTCAACTTTTAAAAGATGTTTGAATGGTGATATACACAGTGATAGATGTTAAGGACTAACGTTTATAATAAATACATTTGTATTGATTTTAAGATCTTTTCATACAATAATACGTATTGGGATCATTTGTATTAATGTGGACCGGAGGGAGAGGATGACGAGCATAAGTTTCACCTTCCTTTTTTATTTCAATTCCAACTTCTCTGTTGTCCACGTTCATAAAGCATAAAACAACAGCATCAGAGCACGGTGCAGAGTCTCTAGATGAGTTTACAGTAGCCCCTCGTTCTTATTAAACATCCATGTTGTAGTCCGCTGTATAGAAAACTATAGTTTCCATAGTTTCCCCACAGCAGCAGACGCACATTTATGACCTCCGCTGGCGCATCATAAACACGTCGGATAGTGAAAGTGCAGTCGGATTCTCTAAAGTACCACAGTCTCTTCTCCTAAGTCCTTTTGAATTCTCCTATGCACTATCCCTTAACCCAGGCATGGGCAAACTAAGGCCCGCGGGCCATATACGGCCCGTTGGGCTTTTGAATCCGGCCCGCCGAATATTGGTACAAAATTGTCCAAATTATAGTAAAGACCGCATTCATTTTGCCATTTTCCTGCAATACCCGGCATTTCAGTTGATCCCACTAGATGGCGCACTCTAGACACAATTGACCTTTGCTGGAGTCTGGTCTATTCTCTCAGCTGGCCCCACTCGGCAACCCGGCAAGATCCAAGAACCAAATACGTCACGCTTACATTGGAGGGGGTCGAGATTAACCTGAGCAATAACAGTTCATGGCGAGTACGGCGAATACAAGTTGTAACAAGCAGTAGCGCTAAGCAAAGTGACTAGAACGCGACCACACACTTATAAAAAACACTTATATAGAGTCAGGCAACACTAACCAGGCTTAGTGTGATTCTGTTTATTTGACCTTACTTTAATGACCATCCGTTCACTGTTATTGACCATTGTGAAGAGGCAGACGTTTTCCTTTTGTTTTGTATTATTGCAGCTATCGGATGGAATAAATACATGGGCTACATGTGGCCATCACAAGTAAAATCATAACGAAAACTACGCCGGTAAAATATGCGTGTAGAAAACGGCTTGTGCCACAATATGATAGCAACAAGTCAAGATAGTCTGATTAGCTTTGGTTGCTATGCTAACATCACCTGTAGAATGCCAGAGAAACTTTCATAACAGCGTTGTGATGCCAAACAGCTTTCAGACTAAAACACATTCACTGATGGGGATGGGGGATATTTATCAGCTGCTTGTGTGACAGTCAGACAGTGAAAACTTTACAGCGGCCGTTGCCGCGAGTTAACGGGAGAATAAACTCCGGTAGACGAGCAGCACTGCAGCAAGCAGTAATGCAGCTGAACCACATTAATAAGCAATGCACCACGGCACTCAGGAGAAAGGTATAAGGCTGGAGAAGTAGTTCTTTCATTTAATCTGGCTTCGTATGATTAAAAACTACCAGACGCAGTACTCTATTGATGTTGTTGTGAGCGGTGTTGCGGAGGAAATCAGCGACGTAAAACGCTGTGTGGGTCATAAGGCACGTAAACGGTTACGTCATGACGCAAACGATGATGCAATAATTCACCTTTGAATCTAATTCACCTTTGAACCTGCATCTGTAACAATGAGTGGGCCAAAGAAAAGAAAAGTCGACATGCCATTGAGTGCCGAGTGTATAATGAGGAGTGGGCAGCTAAATATTTTTTTCACCGATCTGCTACTGGCCCGGCCCGTCTGTCAAATTTTAAACTCATAGTGGCCCCCGAGCCAAAAGGTTTGCCCACCCCTGCCTTAACCCCATGACGTTTCACTCAGAGGTCAACAAATAGACGATAGGGTTAGACGTTAGGAGCTGATTTTTGGATTATCCGACCGCAACCCAGGTCCCTTCACATCCTATCCTTGTGTGTGTCTCCCGCTCTCATCAGCATCAACCCCGCCCCTGATTGTTTCCACCTGTGCCAATTACCTTTTGTTTAAATTCCCCAGCCTTCCTTTGTTCTGTGTCAGTTTGTCTTGTCTCCATGCCAGTAGTCTGCTTACCAGCACTTTCATATCTTGTCTCAAGCCTGATTCATGCTCCTGAAACTCTTTGTAAGTTTTGTTCCTCACGTAGTGAGCGATTTTCGTTCTGCCTTTTTGGAGCCTCGTTAAGAGTGTAGATCATTTTTTGTGTACATATTTTGGAAATAAAGTATATTACTTATATTTTACCTCTGTCTCCCGGGTCGTGCATTTGAGTCCTTTTCCTTGTGTATCCAAGTTTGTGAACGTTTTTTTGTGGCCCCCCATGCACCACTCCAGAGTGATAATTTATTGATATAGTATGGTATACTTGGCAATACATATACAGGATTCTAATTAGTACACATAAGCAGATGAATGTTCCTTGTACTGTTTTGATATTTTGTATTTTGCTTGGTTCCGGGGCAGAGACAAAGAAAAGACTTGTGTTTTTGCTTGGTCCTCTGTGCCGACATATGATTGCTTTGCTGGGAGGGGGGTGCAGCAGCTCTGGGAGGAGAGCTTCACTCGGGGGCTATAACCGTCAATAATTCTCAGAAGCAGGACTCACAGCAAGGTGATGGATTATGTTTCTTACCTGTGTTCATTGAAAGATGATTTTAGTCTAAGGGTCAAATTGTGTACCTCCTGAGTCACAAACCAATTAGCCTCATAGAAAGAGACAAAACCCCTCCTTTATTGTATTATACTAGAGGTGTTCGGTTAGCCTACCTAAAAGGGAAAGGTAATGTAGAATTGAACAATGTAACATGCACACTAGCAAAGATTATGTGCATTAAAAAGAACATATAAGACTAATGTTCAGGTTTCATATTTCTATTTTTGGCCTCTACTGGGACATGTCTCCATGCTTTAATGTTCAAAAAGCTCTTTATTTTTCTCATACTGCCTGTGCTGCAGCACCTCTTTTCACCCTCTGTCTGAAACCAGAGCCCAGTCTGCTCTGATTGGTTAACTCTAGTGCTATTGGTCAATTGCTTAGAGATGTGTTAGAAATGTCCCGATCCTTTGCATATCACGTACAATGTGTTGGAGCGCTAGCCAATAAAAGCAAGTGTTACATGGTGATGTCACTATGTTACAAGAAGGTTTGCAGAACATTTACAAACATATAGAAAACACTACATGGAAGGGGAAACCCCCACAAATAATAATAGGGACTCTTTAAGTGAATGGATTTGTGACAGTAAAAACTACATTCAGAATGAAGGGCAGAACGATGGGTTACGTATTGTAACCCTAGTTATATAAGCACAGACGGAGACCTCTACTGGACTCTATGGGTACTACCCCTTGACCTTACTATGCGAGCGTTCACCTACTGAGATATCTTTAAACGTAGCCGGCCCTCGGGGTGGGCCTACCTGAGTGAGCGCACAAGCCCACCCTATATAAGGCGGCCTCGCCTCCTGACTGTCATCCTACACCCTCTTCAGCAAGCAGCATAGGACAGACAGGGCCCCGAGTAGAGGGCTCCGCCTGTGCTTATATAACTAGGGTTACAATACGTAACCCATCGTTATATCTCACAGGCTGATCGATACACGCCCTGTCGTCCAACAACCCATCACAATGCCCCTGACCGGCTTTTTGGTTAGCAGCCACTGCACCGCAACCTCTCCTAGAGATAAAACCTTATGAAGGGGCCTGGCGTGGACCAAGACGCCGCCGTGCATATGTCCTCCACACTCACGCCGCTAAATAAGGCTGTTGACACAGCCATAGCCCGTGTAGAGTGCGCACGGACCCCCATGGGGAAGGCTCTCCCCGCCTGACCGTAGGCATGTGCAATGCACTCGCAGAGCCATCCTGCCAGGCGTTTCTTGGACAGAGCTTTACCGGCCACACACCCCCTGAAGCACACAAACAGCTGTTCAGTGCGCCTAATGACAGCTGTGCGCTCCACATAACATGCCAGCGCACGTACCGGGCAGAGGAGGTGCAGTTTAGCCTCCCGGTCCCCAATATTGGGTGGAAGACTAAAGCCGCCCAGCTGGAGGACCAACCCTACTGCCCGCAGCTCTAGGAGGTTGCTGTGTTGAGTCTCCGTCAGAGCCCAGCGACCGCCTATAGCTCTCTCCAGGCAGGTCCCCCCCCATCCTGTCACGGATGCGTCTGTGAACACCGTAATGTAGGAGGTCACTCGCCCCAGCGGAGCTCCCCTCCGGAGATGTACTGGGGACCCCCAGTACCGGAGGTTGCCCACCACTGAGGGGGGGATAGTCACCAGACGTCGTTTGTGCCTCTTGGGATCTAAACGAAGGCCGGCAAACCACCTTTGCAGGTGGCGCATATGCAGCAACCCCAGCGGCACCACGGAGTGAGCAGCCGCCATGAGACCCAGAGTCTGCATGATGGTCAAAGCTGTCACCGTTGCCCCCTGTCGCAGTCTGCGAACTGCCCGCAGCAGGGACGCCAGTCTGCTTTCTGACAGGGTGGCGCGTAGCCTGCCTGCATCGAGCACCATCCCTAGATACTGCACCTACTGGTGAGGTATGGGATTGCTCTTCTTCCAATTGACCGCAAAACCCAACTTGGTTAGGTGTAGGATCAATTGGGCTGTGTGAAACATTGCCCATTCCCTGGACCTGGCCATGACTATGAGGTCGTCCAGATAAAAGAAAACCCTCATGGCCACACATTTACTGAACGTGCGTGGGGCTAGGGAGTAGCCAAACGGCAGTCTGTTGTACTCGTAGGCTATCCCCTGGAAGGCAAAACGCAAATACTTTCTGTTTCTTGGAACAATTTCGACATGAAAGTAAGCGTCCTTCAGGTCGATGGTTGTAAACCAGTCGCCTGGCTGCACCAGCCCCAGTAACTGTTTCACAGTTAACATCTAGAATTTCTTGCAGGCGATGTGCCGATTTAGGCTGCGGAGATCTAGGATGGGTCTGAATTCTCCTGTCTTCTTGGGAACCAGGAAGTACATAGAATAAAGCCGCGGAGGTGGAGGGGGCAACGGGAGCCAAGGGGGCTCTATACCGTCGCCTCTCTCTCCTCCTCATCGTAGCGCCGCGCTCTCTCCCCTGCGGAGGAGCTTGAGGAAGAGCCAGCGGAAGCATACGGCTGAGCTGCAGCCTCTCTTCCTCCAGGCGGCGGAAGCACTGGGTGACCGACGTGATCGACCCAAAGAGCCCCTCCGTGGATCCTCACGGTCCTTCCTGGACAGCGCAGTGAGTCCCAGCAACACGTGGCGTGACGCCACTGTGGCCAGGGACATCACACGGCCAGCTGCGGCAGCTACACCGTGGACCAGATTGTTCATCTGGCCAATACAGCGGTCCGAATAATGACTCCCGTCCTGAGGCGGGGGGGCGGGGGTGGCCTGCTGAGGGGAAATCAGAGACACGCCCAACACACCGAGATTATTGGCCGCTTCTGCCATCTGTGTACCGAGCCGGAATATTCTGTTCAAGCAGATGGGCCGCCAGGCTCTCATAAAGGGGGGACACGCCGGGACACACCGTGTCCGAGCGGCCCTGCACCCTCAAGATACCTGTCATACCTACCACTGGAGCCCTCGTTCTCAGTGGCTGTCGCCACGTCGCCTCCACACACTGCCAGATGTCTGGCAACGGGGGCGAAACGAAGGCAGGCTGCGCTGGGGAAGCCGGGCCGTAAAACCCCTGACGGAGGCTTTGGCGGTAACCCTACACGCTCCGCCGCGATGGCCATCACCGATGGGAAGTCCTGACGTGAGGACCTGTGTGGCGGCCCGTCCTGGAAGCACCCGACATCGAGGAACCCTCGTCGTCTTCCTCCTCGACGAACGGGGCCGGCCGGCCCGCTGGGATGGCGAAAACGAATGGAACCCCCCCAGCCGCATCCTGTTCCTCCATCTCCACCACCTCGAGGTCCACGTGGTCCTCCGTTTCCTCCGGCGACACATAGTAGGCCTGAAAATGCTCCATGCGGTGCCGACGGCTAAGTTGTGGTAGCATCCGGCAGGCATTACAGGAGGGAGACTGCAAGCCGTCCCCGGCGTGTTCAGGCCCCAGACACTCGAAACACAGGCGGTTAGGCCGGTGCACGTAGGACAGGGTCGGTGCTCGAGGACTGGTGAGTTTTCCATTCTTTGCTCGATCTTCTTCTCTCTCTTTCGCTCTCTCAGTTGTTTATCCTGCTCGCTGAAGAGAAAAGGATGACAGTCAGGAGGCGAGGCCGCCTTATATAGGGTGGGCTTGCGCGCACACTCAGGTAGGCCCGCCCCGAGGGCCGGCTACGTTTAAAGATATCTCAGTAGGTGAACACTCGTATAGTCAGGGGTGCACACAACTTTCTCAGTGAGGTACTCAGATGAGTACCTGGAGTCAGTGTTTGGTACTCCAACTTCTGACGAATGTCAACGGGGGGGGTGGCGTCAGTGGAGTACAGCGCTTCGCGATTGTCAACGGGGGGGGTAGCGTCAGTGGAGTACAGCGCTTCGCGATTGTCAACGGGGGGGGTGGTAGTAGAGTACAGAGCTTCGTGACCGCGGAGCGTGTGAACGTTGTGATCAGCTGTTTTAGCTGCTGTACAGACCGACGTTAACAGCAGCCCTGTCTGTGCACACGGAGACCGACTCTGTCGTCCAGTGAACTAACCGCCTTCTGGAAAAGCTTCACATTTACGTCGGTACGCAAATGCGCTTTGTGACACAAGTGACGGTACGCATTTCAGATTGTTGCCGCGCATGCGTACCTGCGTACCAGTTATGTGCACCCCTGCGTATAGTAAGTTCAAGGGGTAGTACCCATAGAGTCCAGTAGAGGGCGGAGCCTGTGAGATATAACTTGAGTGCAGCTCAAGGGAACCATCCTCTTTTGTATTCATGAACAAAGCCATGTTATATCCTCTATGTGTTTGAGCTGACAAAGCCTAGCATCCCTCTTTGTATGATTACTGCAGTGGATCTTATTTAGCTGATCTCTTGTGGGATTTTCCTCCAAACTAATAGCTTTGCCATGTTTAATGATGCGGGAAATTTGACTGAAATGAAGTTATTTATCTTTATCAATGTCTTCGGAAGAGGTCTGTCAGTTGGAAAAGTGTTGCGTAGACTCTGGGTCCAAGCAATGAAGCCAATCACCATCACCACTAGGGATTCAAGCCAAGCCAGAGTCTAAGTAAAAGTTACATCAAAGCAACATTTAGATATTTAATCTCTGCAATATACATGATCTCCAGATAGAAAATGATCCTAAATGCTATAATGCTACATTGCATAATGATAGACAATTAACTCAAATAAAAAGACATTGTCAACACTAAAACTTGGGAACAGTACAATGTGGTATTTGATTATTAAGAAAAACATTGTTATGATAAAGGTTACAATACTAAACATAGAAAAAAAGTTGATTTTATAAAGATATTAAAAGTGTGTATACACATTGGCATCACAAAAGACCAGCTATTATGATATTTCTAAGGGATACGATAAGTAATCTTAACCGATATTCCTCCATACCTCCACGCTTGCTGGACAGCAGAAAGTCTACACATCTACAGTCGCAAACTGAAAACTCACCTGTTTCCACTCACCTTGGCCTATAAAATTAAAAAAATGTGGTTGAAAAAGTTTGGCTTTCTTTAAGCTAATGCAGCAGCATTTGAAATGGTTGGATTAAAGCAAATGTAGGTACAGGGTTCTTGCTGTTCAGAAAATGTATCCTCACAAGCAGGTGTGGCGATGGCCGCTGGTGAATCACATTCACCTCTTTGGTTGCTAATGTTGTCATGGCAGTCTGAAGCAGCGCTGCTCTGCCGTACAACAGTGGGTTGTACAATGAAAGAAAATAATGAAATAAGTCTCTTCTTTTCAAAGAAACTATTTGAAGACTGAATACCAGAATAAATAGCGTGAAGGTTTTGGCATTGAAGGATCCAAAGGAATCTGGAGGAAACTGCTGCGAGATTGCAACAATTGTGAATTCTTACGGTTATTCTATCCGTCAAACCACAACTTTATAAAGAGCCAGATCATTCCAAATAACCTCCCATTTAAAGCACTAAAAATATGTATGTTCTGGAAGCTATTTGGTTTATTTCAGACATTGTTTGAAGTTTTGGATTTAAACTATGAACTTTATTTTGAAGCCAGCAGCGAGAAGCCTCCAGCATGAGAGTGTGTTGGACTCCCTTCAAGAGAAACAGAAAGACACTACTGGAGCATGCAATATGTTGTTCACCACTGTATTCAGATAGTGAGGAGGCATGGAGGCCAGGCGGGGTAATCTTCTCCTTTGTCTTATTTTCACCACTGACGGCTGCTCTGTTAGCATGTAGTTATTTATATTAACAGCAGAGCAACCCAAACTCCAATACAGGATTTGTGTTTTAACCACAGACCCTGGAACAGAGTTTAGAGCAAACATTGAAGAGCGCTGCAGGAGCACGAAGCCTCGGGTGGTTGATGTTAGACTGTGTGCATGCATTTGTAGAGTTGCTCAAGGTTTGTTTGTGTTTAGTCAATAATGACAGGCTGCAGCTGCCACTTCCACAATGTTGAACTACAAATAAATAGCACAGTATATTCAGTTTCTTTAAAACAATGCACATGAAAATGAATCATGCCTATAGTTCTGAATGTGCTTCATATTCAAAAGGAAAGACATCATCATAATCATCATCATCATCATCATCATCATCATTTATTTTATTCACAAGTAAAAAAATACAATGGGATGGAGACTTGGGACACATCGATATGCTATTCAAAGATAGAGAATGGGGCCCAGACACTAAACATACTATTTACATAATAAATAGTTTATACATCTAGAATCAGAGATAGTTAATGTACAGAAACATTACAAGCATATGCTATAAAAAGGTAATTAAACAATTACACAAATACAATGGACTTCACAGGTCACTTTTTGGGATTTACATTTGTGGGACTTACATTGTAAAGTACCATTAGTAATGTGATTACTAAACCCTGTTAAAAACTGAGGGTATAATGTAACACTAAATCGGATCATTTCTTTTAAAAAATAAAACTTAAAACAAGCATATTAAGTCACCTTTAGAAATTGAGTTAAAGTTGTAAGGTTAAAATAAATGAAACTGTCTTATGGGTATCAAACTGCTGGAGAGAATTTGGAAATGTTCTGACAATCATTCTATAATCTTGACTTTAGAAAAGCATGTTTTCTTTTGTTCAGGGAATATATTTATTATACCAGTCTGAGGAAAGGAAATATTTTGAATGCAATACTGAATGGAAGGGACAAGTATTCACATATCGGAAATATGTTTGACCACACTGGTCACATTCAGCCATTTGCTGTGTTCTACATCAAATATCACACACACCATGTATGCTATTTGCTGTGTACATTTCTGTTGTTTATATATTAATGTTTTGTATTCAGTATGAAGAAATGTAAAATGCTTGTTACTTGACAGTGAAACCTGCTCCTGCTGGGTTGCCCTCACATTACCTTATAACAAGTTGTTGGAGAGACGCTGTTGTCACACTTGATGAGGGCGCACACACTGAACCGATGAACTCCTCGAGCTACAGCTGCACGCCAAACAACCCACTTACTATCTGCTCCACATTGTGCTCGGGATGAAATTGTGTTCTTAGGCGCTTATCTGTTAGAGAGAGACGATGAGCGGTGGCTAAATATTCATTGTTCCTCTTTCAAAATGCACTTCTGACTCCAAATGAAACCTCAATACGCCATGAAGCTCTCATTTGTCACGCAAAAGATGTCATCTGTTGGCGGGAACCGAGTCTACTAGAGAAGACAGCTGTGTGATTAAAATTCTCACACGCTCTCACAGTCTATCTAGCCATACTTTGGGGCAGACAGCTTATTATGGCATTCCCTTTCATGTCTTTGGAATAAACTTATCACAGTAAAACTCTCCCCCAGATCTCACATTGATTCACATCCCCCTCGGCATGTCAGGAAACTTCAGATGGAGATGAAACGAGAAGGGGAATAAACAGTCTTTCAGATATGCAAGTCTCTGTAATCAGCTGTGAAACAAACAGTGAAGGTTCAAACACAGGTCATCCGTCAGCATAGCTGTTCTATAGGGTTCTATACCAGGGGCTAACAACCTCTTTCTACACGTACCCCGACAGGCCTGACTATTGAAGTAACTCTTCATAGACACCACCAGTCATCCTCCAAATGTGAGTCTTAGTGTGTTTCATCATAACAAAGTGTGGAGACAACTGTCAGCAGAACTACCATAGAAGATGTTTGGAGTGATTTGCCAGGGGTAAAGCTTTCTGTCAGCCGGTGGACAGATTGGGTTACCTCGATAGCGTCAGGAGCCAAATTAAAAACAAAAAGAAGGCCAGGTAAGGGGATAAGAAGTGTGGGAAGGGCCATTGAACCCCCCCCCCCCCTCTTCATGCCTCTGGCCATGTGATCCCATCTCTATTTTTAAACTGGATGTTATTCATCACTATTAAACACTATTAAAGTGGATATGGTTAGGGAACAATAATGTTTCGAGCACTGCATTTCATTTGGAGTGCCCGAAGCTATCTATATCTGCTCATCCTTTACTCGTAGCTCTCTATTTCCTATACTAAGCTACTACTAATATAACGTATCACCACCAACCCTTTATTATTATTTTTTGGCTAATCATTTGAACTACTGGCTTGCTAGCCATTTTTCAATAGATATATACTGTATATATTTATTCCTCATTAACATTTTCCTTTTTCTACAATCTTTGTACAATATAACGTGACCACTACAGGAAAACTCCTGAGTACCTAGGTTGGGAATCAATGATCTAGACTGTTTGTGCAGCTGCAGAAAGGATTTCATCAGATACCTTATGATTATGATATGATATGTGGTAAACCCAGACATGCTTGTCCCTAGAAAGAGCGTGGTCCTTTGATGGATATTGACAGGGCAAGGATGCAAAAAGAATAATTCATCCATCACCCCATGGAAAAGTGCACTTGAATAGCTGGTGGGTTAAGGTGTTGATGGTTTCTGCAAAGCCAAGCCAAGTCCTGCACAACCCGCACACTCATGCTTTGATCTCTTCACCTGCAGTGTTTATTTGATCTGATCATCTGACTGCTGCCAAACAACGGCTTCATGCTGAAATGATCATGAAGGATGATTGACATGGAAAACACACATCCAGGGTTTATCTTCAAATGTAGATTGCTACTGCTAAGGTGATGTCTTGGTCATTGTGCACTTCTGATATTTCCTCATCTGCTACATCACAGCCTGCTACAACCAATTCTCTTCTATGTGGTTGCGGCTATGCTAATTTCAGGTGAGAAACTGCATGCTCCCGATAAATCCTCTCAATGGGACCCACAATGCTCCACTCTTCGGCCTCCTGACAGCTCCTCAAGCTGCAGCAACCTCCAAAGGCAAAGCAACGCTCTGGTTACCTTCACGCTGGGAATTAACAGTGTCCAGGGGAAAATGAGAGCAATGGGCGAACTGAACCACCTCCAGAATTTTAAAGTAAAGGTCTCTGTTAGTAGAGCAACACAGTGAATACACAGTGCTGCAAAAGGAGCAGGAGATAAATATCAAGGACAGCCCTACCTCCTGGGCAGTTTATCAGAACTTTACCTGCCTATCAGCATAATTACCACTGTGGCAGAGCACACCCACTGGCCCCCAGCTGTAATACATGTGTGAATATAGAAAACACCCATATGATTGAGGGAGAATATATTGGAAGAGTTCCTCTTGCTGTTCCTGAGATACAGTGTGTCAAGTGAACAACTTACAGAGTGAGCAGTACACGACACAGAATTACTTCCAACACATCTATAATTCTGAAAACACAATTAGGTCAAACATTCAGTATTGCAGAGTTTGGTTAGGTTTGATTTCTGGCTTGTATATGCAATCAGATATACCTAATACATTATAAGGATTTTAGGCATTATGAAAACAGAGAAGCCTTGTGGGAAACGTGGTATTTGGTGGTTTTGGAGCTTTAATGTCTATCTTTCTTTTGTTGTATTGATCCCCTGTATCTCACCTGCGATAAAAACATATATGATGAAATCATTTCTAGATTGTATTGACTCTATTTAAAACGTTGGATATTGTTAGGATCTGTTTGTCCCGTTTGTGTTTTGCTGACCTACTTTCGACTTCCCGCCTCTACACCTACTCCGCCAATTATCATCAACCTGATATCCATCATTCACCTGCCTCAGTGTAAAAGCCCGGTCCTCACCTCCAGTCTGCGGCAGTTCATCATGTTTCCACAAGTGGTGAAGCGCTAGGCCGACTGTTCTAGTTACTTTTTGCTCTTGTATGCAGATCCACCTACCTGACTGCAGGCCACACTGTCCCTCCCGTCCACTTCCTTCCTCCTGGCCTGCTCTTCCTGATCCCCTCTCCCTTTCTCCCCCCTGGCTCTGACCCCCGGTTTGCCTCCCCCTTCCCCTTGGAAACCTTTACCAACTCTGCTCTGCCCCTTTGCTCATTAGAAGACGGTGTCTAAACCCAGCTTCTGCTCATCTTTGTGTTTGCATCGTGGATTGAGTTATGTCGCCTCCAGCGAGCCCTGACAATAAGATAAGATAAGATATACTTTATTGATCCCAATTTGGAATTTATTTTTGTCACAGCAGAATTATTGATCTGGGATGAAACCCTCTTTAATGGTCACACATGCAGAGCACACAGCACACACAGTGAAATGTGTTCTCTGCTTTTAACCCATCCTAGTACCTGGAGTCTAGTACCAGGAGCAGTGGGCAGCTATTGTACAGCGCCCGGGGAGCAATGTGAGTGGGGGGGGAAGGGGGATGTCCGGTGCCTTGCTCAAGGGCACCACGGCAGGGCAGGAGGTCAACTGGGACCTCTTCAAGTAGCAGTCCACACTCCATATGTAGGTCTGGTCGGGGACTTGAATCGCAGTAGAAGATAAATAAAATACGCACAAAAGTGAATATATACATATATATATATATTGAATACACAATATAAATACACAGACTAGAAGGCAGTGTTCATTATGCTTGTCAGTCTATCAGTCTCACAAAATGTAAATATTGAATACAATATGCACTTCACAATTAACATTTTAGTTAGCAGAGTATTAATAATAATGCTTTAAAGTTCAATTTAAATCCTCAAGGGACCACCTAAAAACAATAATACAAAGGAGTGAATTAGTGATTTGAGAAGGACAAACTGAGTGGGATCTGGTGAAACAAAGAGCAACTCAAGGACCCTCTGGATCTCTGGGTCTGCTGGCCAGAGGTTTAGAGTTGTTGCTCTAGGCTGGAAGGATTTCCGGTATCTGTCCTTGTTACAAACACTTGTTTTATTTAGAATGTAGTATTATGCAGTGTGTAACTTAGTCTCATACACCTTTATGTTATGTGGGTTCTGACCACTGTAACGCATGGAGGTTATAATTGTCACCCATCAGCTGTGAAGACTTTTAAATTAAAAGCAGAATTAAATATAATCCCACCTCCACCGTTTGTACTGCCCTTTGGTTCGTTTATTCGACACAACAGTCACTCTTTACTTTAAAGCAGAGCACGCCTGTGTATAAACAAGTATAATAATGTATACGCTCAAATGTCCTCTTTTGATAAGTGAAACTGTGGTCAATAGTATTTCTCTTTGTGGTTTCACTCTCCACCTGCTAACAGGTCAGCCAGAGGCAGATCAATATCTACAGTTTATACACTCAGGTGGAAATAAGGTGATGTGGTGTACCCTGCTTCCTGTAATGTATTTTCTTATTGTAACATTGTGGGCTGAGGGCCAGTTTAGTCAGAAATCAATATTTACCTGCAAATAAATTATTGTTTCTATAATAGTCATCATTTTTAAGGGTGAGGTTAAAGTTTTAGACACATTTGTCTTTGCAATATTATTAATTTGCAGCTCTGGGCGAAGTCATGTCAACAAAATCAATACAGCACACACAGGTTACAATTAGGTGGGAATTAATCAGTGCCACAGGCTGGCTCCCTGTAAATAATCAAGGGACAAATCCTGCTTCCGCCTTAGAACCAGAGAGGAGTGAAACACCCCGCTCTGGCACAATTCAAGGATCAATCATAAGGCTTTTATGGAAATGGTTGGAAAGAAAAAGATTCTGAAATCGAGTTGTGATGAATATGCTGCTGGAGCAGAGTGTGCAGAAATCAATAGCAGATGATTCATTTCTGCCGGCGTAATAGTAGCAGGCCGAGTCCCCCAGGAAGTCTGAGCCATTTCCAACACTGTGTGTGTGTGTGTGTGTGTGTGTGTGTGTGTGTGTGTGTGTGTGTGTGTGTGTGTGTGTGTGTGTGTGTGTGTGTGTGTGTGTGTGTGTGTGTGTGTGTGTGTGTGTGTGTGTGTGTGTGTGTGTGTGTGTGTTGTGTGTGTGTGTGTGTGTGTGTGTGTGTGTGTGTGTGTGTGTGTGTGTGTGTGTGTGTGTGTGTGTGTGTGTGTGTGTGTGTGTGTGTGTGTGTGTGTGTGTGTGTGTGTGTGTGTGTGTCTTTCAATTTTAGCATTTCCGCATGTGTGCAACCCAAAACAATATCAAGAGAAAGCCGCCTGCACACTGAATAGATGCTTCCGGCACAAAATGTATTGAGTGCAGGTAATACTCAACATTTGACCGAGTTCCTTATATTGACTTGATATGTCCCAGGTGTTTACCCCAGGGGGAGTTGTACCGTGCATGTACTGTATATCATAATATATACGGTACTTATAACACAATTATGTTAATTAATCAAGAGGATCAAATCAAAGGCAAAGATGTGCATTGTAAAGGTTTAAAAAACTGACTTTTCAGGAAAAGTGCTGCATCATAGCCGAGAGTTGATAGATAATCTTTAGGTCAGGCTGCAGACCGGAGGGCTTCACTGGGCCGGAGACAAATGGAGAGAGGAATAGTAGTAGTGTTCATTCTGCAGAGATTCATTGCTGCTGCCATGCCATAATTATCTGCACTCTGGGGCTTGTCGGCCAACCATTCTGCAAAGCACTCATTATACTCAGTGTACTGTGGGCGAACTTTGTCTCTGTCGCTTCCCTCTCACCCCTTCCTGGCATCTCTTCCTGCCTCTCTTCCTCTTCCTCCCAGTCTGTTCCCTCTGCAGGCGTGAGTGTCGGATGTGTTGTCACTTCTCTCCAGGTGGGCCCGGGCTGCGTAATTGAACGGCTCTGCTTCCTGACTCTCTATCAAAGTGAAATGAGTACGGCCTCTCAGGATATTTTTCAAAAACAGACAGGCAGGGGTGTGAGGGCCGCTACAGTACGGCTGTGGAACACTGAGACACATTTCAGGTAGAGGTGAGGCGAGTCTGTGTCTTTAATTAAGCACTGAGCCTGTTTTTCAGGTCTCAAGCTCGAAAATGACATTCCCAGAACAAATGACCATATCTTCCCTTCTAAAAGGGTTAAATTAATAATCTTTATTCTCAAAGTAATGATAAACCTGTGAGTTGGATGTAGAAAAGTCAGAATCAATATAGATGTTTTTTATTTTAAAGAAAATTCAGATTTTACATAGTAAAAAACTGTAAATTATAGTGTCCGTCCAAAAATTCTTTTTTACTTATAGTGAAAACTACCCTTGAATGATGGGTTAGTAGACTAAAAGCTTTAGGAATCCAAAGTACAACATATAATAAGTACCATGTATCAAGATTGATGCAAAACAAGTGAAATTTCACCTTTTTAGAGAGATTTAGCCAAAAAAAAACACTTCTGGGGTCATTTGGGTGGATTTGACCTATCTCTGGCCCCCCTTGGTCGATTTTGATGAATGAAATCTCTTTATAACCGCTAGAGCCAATGGAATCGAGGGAAAGTTCTATTCACACCAACACGTTAACAAATAAGGAGTGAGAGTGACGCGTGACCAAAACCGGAAGCTGCATACACTCTGGTGGCTACCATTAGCAGCTAACTTTTTCGCTCCGATTTTAACATAAAAATGGAATTATGGATTATAAATAATTTTTTCAAAGGCACAGATACATTATTAACCTATGGATCAACAGTTGTAGCCTTTTTTTTTCGTTGTAATGCCATTGAACACGTCTTTAGATCAGATTGACAGCTACGGTGAGACGATCTCCCGTAAAAGCTCCGTAAAGGTACGTGTTGTGATGTCTGTGTTTGCTTCCCCTGTCGCAAGTTCGGATCACTCAGTGATGATACTATAACTAAATAATCTGTGGAGTCTCAGCTTTAATCGGATATATTGTATGTGCAGCTACGATAAATAATAAGGGTATCTTTATCTTGAGTTGTGTGCTAAAGTGCGTTAGCATTTTTTCGCTTAGTGCTAATTCAGAGGCTTGGTATTACCCGTGTTTTGTTTTGGTAAAAATGGTTCATATCTTCAGTTAGCTGAGATTCTTCCCGTTAATCTGGTGCTACACATTAATAGTTTCATAAATGTTAAGAAGCCCTGAGACATTGTCTCGAAAAAAAAACGGTGGGAGGGGTCCAATAGGGGGACCGTCGTCCTTAAGAGGTTAACCTCCTTAGAGTGTGAACTTGTTTTCTTTGTTAAGAATCACTGTGAAACAAGTAAACACTGTGGCGGTGTATTTATCTGAACTGCAGAGAGAAGCAGGAGCACGTTTAAACTCTTTGATAGTGTGTGCTAAATGGAGATTAAGGCATCATTGTTGTAGTTTGTTCAACTACAACATTTTTCTTACACAGAAGTTATTTGTCTGCCATAAAGACAGGTTGTAGTTTGACTGAATGAAATGACAAGTAATCGTTAGTTTGCTGATGTTTAACACACTTAGATTAAAGAGAAACAGATGAATAGTACGGTAGTCGACAGGTGCAAACGGCCCAAAATTCCAGTAGGAGAAACGCGCTATATTTTACATTAACTGGCACGTGAAACGTACCTAGAAATGTACGTTTTATTGGCTTATTTTAACAATGTGATCACATCTCTTCCGATACTATTACAGATCAGCTGTAAGCTAGTGAGCTAACACAGCTAACCTAATCATTTCAAATATATACTGACAAGACACTTACAATTATAACACTGACTAACTCTGCCAACAGAGACAGTTGTCCAACTTAATAATCCTGAACGTCACCAAGCGCTCCGGTCCCAGCTGTGTGCGTCACTTTTTGTGTCCCCTGGTCTCCCAGCTGTGTGCGTCCCTTTTTAGTGTCCACTGGTTTCTGTTGTGTTTTTAGCTCCTTGTAGCATTTTGTATTTGCAGCGTTTTGTTTATTCACACTCGGTTGCGAACCGATCCAGTGAGTGCTGAAGGTCGCAGACCGATGAAGCCATTAGAACCACATCATCTGCAAAAAGCAGTGGTGCAATCCTTAGCCCACCGACCTGCAGACCCCCTCCCCCACGACTACGCCTCGAAATCCTATCCATGAATATTACAAACAGGATTGGTGACAAAGCGCAGCCCTGGCGGAGGCCAACCCTCACCGGAAATGGGTCCGACTTACTGCCGAGGACCCGGACACAGCTCTCGCTTTGGGAGTACAGAGATTGGATGGCCCTGAGTAGAGACCCCCTCACCCCATACTCCTGCAGCACCTCCCACAGTAACTCCCTGGGAACCCGGTCATACGCCTTCTCCAAGTCTACAAAACACATGTAGACCGGATAAGCGTACTCCCAGGCCCCCTCCAGGATCCTTGCAAGAGTAAAAAGCTGATCCGTCGTTCCACGACCAGGACGGAATCCGCATTGTTCTTCCTCAATCTGAGGTTCGACAATCGGCCTGACCCTCCTTTCAAGTACCTTAGAGTAAACTTTCCCGGGGAGGCCGAGTAGTGTGATGCCTCTGTAATTGGCACACACCCTCTGATCCCCCTTTTTGAAAAGTGGAACCACCACCCCGGTCTGCCACTCCTTCGGTACTGTTTCCGACTTCCACGCAACGTTGATGAGACGTGTCAACCATGACAGTCCCTCAACACCCAGAGCCTTCAGCATTTCTGGGCGGATCTCATCCACCCCCGCGGCTTTGCCACTGTGGAGTTGTTTGACTACCTCAGTGAGCTCCCCCCGGGAGATTGGTGTTGATCCCCCGTCATACTGCAGCTCTGCCTCTAACATAGAGGGCGGAGCTGTCTGGTTCAGGAGTTCCTCAAAGTGTTCCTTCCAACGCCCTAACACTCCATCAGTTGAGGTCAACAGCGTCCCATCCTGTGTCCCATACACAGCTTGGATGGTTCCCTGCTTCCCCCTCCTGAGGTGTCGGACAGTTTTCCAGAACAACTTTGGTGCTTTTGGTGGTTACTTAAACATTTAGCAGATAATAACATTAGCATTCATATGGAGCCTTGTTACTGACAGACGTAAATTAATATGCTTTAAGGTTTTATTCTCGACTGCCTGCTGAAATAAAGTAAAGCAGAATTGATCGATATTCTTTGCAGATGTGTCACATCCATTGTTAAAAAGTATAAAAAGCTTTAATATTAAACAAAAAAACAGGTCACCCCCCCGTCCCAAATACAAAGTAGAAATGTTCTTATCGTAATATTGCTGTGCTTAAATCCTTCACTTCATCACACACCTTCTGCCCTTGTGTGCTAGCACTGAAATCAGGTTTAAATGACTTTCTGTGCCAAAGGAGGTGAAATTATATTTCCTGACAAAACATGTGTCCTTCCTCCAGTGCCTTAGCTGCTCTGACAGGCTTTACTGTAGCTCTGTGAACACCTGAGCAGGCCCTGTGAATACAAACACATCCCTACACTTTGTCTGTTGTATCCCGGGGGGGGGGCCTGTCTGCAAGCCTGGCTATCTGCTTCATCTGGGGAGCCTACAGTAGATTTGTAGATGCATTGAAGTCACCTCCACTTCATTCTGTCAGTCTGCTTTTATCTTGACATGTACAGTATGCCGTAAAAGTTGGCCTGATTATCATGAATCATTACTCAGATGATTACAGGCAGATAATGTTTTTATGTTTACATAAGGTGTTCGAGCCATTTAATGCAATGTGATGTTTGGGTTGAAACTGTAATAATGTGTTTATATATTTAAATGTATTATTCACTGTGTGTGCCATAGGATGTCACTGTCCTATTACCTAGGGCCTAGGATATTTAAGGTGTGTCTTGTCTCATGATTGGTGTGTATCGACAATAAATGGATTGTATAATTCTGCACCTGATAAAGAGCCAACCAATTCATAATTGAAACAACAACACAAACTGTATCATATCCACACAGTAGACAGTATAGCGCGTCAGCCAAGTCATTCCTGGGAGTTAAAACACCACAGTAGCTTTAGTATAGGCTAAAGCTCCTACATAAGGGTTTGAGCCGGAGAGTGCCATGTTCGGGCATTGAAATTAACTTGGGAGTCATGAAAGCCCATTTGACCCCCTGCCACACAGTCCAGTCTCAAACACTGATTTATTTTTTTTGCTATATTCTACTCCTGGTGTTTGTCACCGGCGTCTAGACTAATGACAGCTGGTGTCAGGGGCCTGGTGGCTTTCTCTGGAGGGCAGGCCCCTCTAAACACTGTGGCCCCAGATGCTCCTGGCAGCTTGTCCCCCTCTGGTCACATTTTAACAGCAGGAATCAAAGTTCCCGTCTGAGGGAGCATGTTTCGCAAGGCAAGGCAAAGTTTATTTATATAGCACCTTTCAACACAAGGCAATTGAAAGTGCTTTACAAAAATGAAAGACATTAAGAAAATGGCATTTAAAAACAGTCATTAAAAAGCAAAGATAATAAAATAAACATTAAAAGAAAAAATACATGAATAAAAGTTACAGTGCAGTTTAAGATGTGAATAGCTCAATTAACCTGTTAAGCCCGAGAGACCCCGGTACCGGGGTACTGCCGCAACATCTTGCAGGAAACAGTGTCTGAGGGCATGTTCATTTAATAAAACTATGAATGTTTTATATCCATGTAACGGGAAGAAACTCATCTAACTGATCTTTTTTTTTTTTTTTCAAAAGAAAACCCACAATGCTAACACTGAGCCTCTGAATTAGCAACGAGCGAAAAATTCTAACACCTTACTGCACCGAAATTCACTCACAAAACCTTATTATTTATCTTTTCTGCACATCCAACACATCGTTTCACATCGTGAGATGACACAGAATCGATGGGTACATACATTATCACTCAATGATACGAACTCGCGACTTAATAAACAAAAACAGACATCAAAACATGTGGCGCTAGGTAGCCAAAAAACGCTAACATGGCTTACCTGTGTCTTAGTCTGGTCAAGAGTGGTCTTCAATGGCATTAAAACGATAAAAACGCTGCTGAAGTTAATCCATAGGTTAATCCAATGTGTCTGTGTCCCTTTGAAATGATTTCTGATAATCCATAAGCAATAAACCTGCTTTTCCGTTTCCAGATGTCAGAGCTAGAGTATAGGTTCGCGCTGATGCAAAACTGCATGCGCGAAGCCCCCACCTTTTTTTTGTACCATGTGTGTGAGTGGGGAGATTCCCCTTCGATTCTATTGGCTCTAACGGTCAGAAAGAGATGTCAATCACCAAAATCGACCAATGGGTTCAAGAGAAACGGTAAAACCCCCATTTCCACCCAAATCACCTCAGAGGTGGAGTTTTTTTGCTAAACCTCTCTAAAAAGGTCAAATGTCACTTGTTTTGCATCAATCTTGATACAGGGTACTTATTATATGTTGTACTTTGGATTCCTAAAGCTTTTAGTCTACTAACCCATCATCCAAGGGTAGTTTTCACTATCTGTAAAAAAGAATTTCTGGACGGACACTATAATTTACAGTTTTTTACTATGTAAAATCTGAATTTTCTTTAAAATAAAAAACATCTATATTGATTCTGACACTTCTACATCCAACTCACAGATGTAACCTTGCTTTGATAAAAGAAATTATTCATATAACCCTTTTAGAAGTTAAGTTGTAGTCATTTGTTTTGGGCATGTCATTTTCGAGCCTGAAACATGAAAAACAGGCTTAGTGCTTAACAGGTTAAAATAAAAAAACATCTATATTGATTCTGACTTTTCTACATCCAACTCACAGGTTTATCATTACTTTGAGAAAAAAGATTATAAATGTAACCCTTTTAGAAGGGAAGATATGGTCATTTGTTCTGGGAATGTCATTTTCGAGCCTGAGACCTGAAAAACAGGCTTAGTGCTTAACAGGTTAAAATAAAAAACATCTATATTGATTCTGACTTTTCTACATCCAACTCACAGGTTTATCATTACTTTGAGAAAAAAGATTATTAATTTAACCCTTTTAGAAGGGAAGATATGGTCATTTGTTCTGGGAATGTCATTTTCGAGCCTGAGACCTGAAAAACAGGCTCAGTGCTTAACAGGTTAAGATCTTTTCTGTGAAGAACAAAGCAAACTCATTACATTTC
This sequence comes from Trematomus bernacchii, assembly GCF_902827165.1. Classification (NCBI taxonomy): domain Eukaryota; kingdom Metazoa; phylum Chordata; class Actinopteri; order Perciformes; family Nototheniidae; genus Trematomus; species Trematomus bernacchii. The sequence continues at coordinate 3,109,442 of NW_022987803.1, forward strand.
TGAGTGGAGATTAGTTCAGGGGCTATTTCCATTCTGGGGTTAGTTAACCTATCAACAGTAGAAAATAATAAACGAGAGTTATTAATATTTTTGTTGATAAGATCAGAGAAAAATGATTGTCTAGCTTTCTTCAGTTCAAGACCGTAGGTGAATAGTTTTTCTCTGTAAATATCATGATGTATCTTGAGTTTTGTTTTCCGCCACCTGCGTTCAGCTTTCCGGCATTCTGTTTTTTGAAATTTCACTGATGGCGAATTTCTCCATGGTGCTTTTGTTTTTCCAAAGATCTTTTTAACTTTCACGGGCGCAATGGTGTCAATGATATTGGTCAGTTTTGCGTTAAATGTATCCACCAGATTACTAACAGGGTTTGGTGTGAGAGCAGGCGCGGCTAAAAAGGCATGGATAAATGATGTACAGGTATTTTCATTTATATACCTTCTCAAAGTTACATCTGACCTAGTGTGGATCACATCAGTGACAGACATCTCAAAGGAGATACAGTAATGGTCAGAGAGAGCGACATCAGAAACAAACACTTTACAGATATCAAGACCTTTGGACATAAGTAAATCCAGTGTATGGCCTTTAGAATGAGTGGGCCCTGAGACATGCTGAGTCAGACCAAAATTCTCCACAGTATGGAGCAATTCTCTAGCATTTTTATCGTTGGTGTTATCCACATGAATGTTAAAATCTCCAGCAATAATTAATGAGTTAAAATCAATACATATGAAAGAAAGCAGCTGTGATTCTGACCGGGATGTCAATCGGCATTAAAGTGGAGCTGAAATACGCACAGGTTGGGGTATAGTTGTAGGGACCGACCAAGCCACAAGGGGGAGCTAGTGTGGTTTGTAGGGGAAACAGTGGCCTGAGATGACACCGCCGGAAAGGGGGGGGTGTGAACGTGGAGCGGGAAAAGTCAGGGAGACGTCTGAACAGCGTGCTACATGTTAGCCGCTAGCATGCGGCCACCCAGCCTGCTGGGGTGGATTCCATCAGTGCCGAAGAGTGCGGGTCGGTCCCAAAATAGATTAAAATTGTCAATAAAATCTCAATTGTGAGCTCTGCAGGCGGATTGGAGCCAAGTGTGGAGGCTGAGGATCCTAGTGAACCGCCCTGCTCTGCGGGCCAGTGTTGGGATCGGACCTGAGATAAAAAACGACTTTTCACAGCTCCGTAAACGGATAAAAAGTTCCTTAAAATATTTTTTTGTCAGCTCCGACTGCTAGCGGGCTGTGTCATTAGACCCAATGTGGACAATTAGTAGATTGACAGAGGAGGGGAGTGAGTGCAGCAGCCCCGGGAGTTTCTCCAGGATAACCGGGACTGAGGCTCAAGGGAAGCAGCGCGTGGCCGTGTTGAAGAATCTGATGTTTCTGATTATGGAATCCCCGATTATCAATGTGGTTGGGGCGAAAAGGGGTCGAGGAGGTGCCGGCGATCGAGGACGTGGAGACCGAGCAGGAGAGTGTTGTGGTGAGACAGTAACAGCTGGGCTGGGAGAGGATTTCCTTGCCGGCTCAGGGCCCGGAAAACTTCCCGAGTGTCTCAGCACGGCCTCTTGAGGAGTTCACGACGTGAGGAGGTCGCCAGACGGGATGAGGGACGCCGAGTTGACTTCACAGTGGCCTGGGAAGCAGCACAAATACTGTCGGCTGCCGGCGCAGAAGTTGCAGTGTCGGCAGGGTGCAGATCTGGACTGGTCAGTGCCGCGGGAGCATCAGCTGGATGGACCGGATCATCTGGACGGGTCAGTGCCGCGGGAGCATCAGCTGGATGGACTGGATCGTCAGACAGGGTCGTGAAGCGGTTCTGAAGGCGGAGGCGAGGCGGTGAAGTCACCCCATTCAATAAGCTCCTGCGCACCATCTCAGACCACGACTGCTGATGGCCAGGTGTCGAGGAGTCGGAAGGCCGTGGACAGGTGGAAGGATCCCACAGAACTGTGTCATGGATAGTTGTACTGAACGAGGCAAGCTGTTTAGACTGCACCGATGCCACCTCCATGAGACCGGACACGAGAGTCTTTTTCTTTCAGCTCGTCAGAAAGCCGTCGGATGTCCTTCTTAAGCTCTTAAGCACGGCGGTCCCCCCCATTGGACCCCTCCCACTGTTTTTTTTTTAGACAATGTCTCAGGGCTTCTTAACATTTATGAAACTATTAATGTGTAGCACCAGATTAACAGGAATAATCTCAGCTAACTGAAGATATGAACCATTTTTAGCTAAAAGAAACACAAGAGTAATACCAAGCCTTTGAATTAGCATTTTTCGAAAAAATGCTAACTAATGCTAACGGACTTTTGCACAGCACTCACTCTCAAAATGCCCTTATTAGGCCTACTTATCGTAACTGCACAAACAAGATATCCGATTAAAGCTGAGACTCCACAGATTCCATAGATGTAGTGTCATCACTGTACGATCCCGAATTTGCGGAGCTTTCAGCCAGAAAAGAGAAAGTAAACAACATCCGGTTTCAAAAATATTACAATAATTACATCTTACCTTTTTTGATTTGTGATCAAAAGTTGTGTTCAACGGAATAAAAACGCCGCTCAAGGTTAATCCAATGTCTCTGTGTCACGTAGAATTTTTTACTGATAATCCATCATCATATTTATGGCAATAAACTGTGTATAAAGTTTTGCAGTCAAGGCTTGTACTTTCAGATATGCTTCGTTTGCTTCTCCATTACAGATGGAGCGTCTTATTTTGGACAGTTTGAAACGCGAGGGTCGTGATTGGTCCGTGATCGGCCCGTGATCGGCCCGTGATGAAGAGCCGGCCCCCAGTCTGACTTGATACCGCCCCCGTGATAAATAAATGTAATTATTGTGAAGCCAGCTGCAATGGATCATTGATCCATCAGGGGGTGCAGTGAGGTTCCACACTGGAGCTCATGTGAAATCAACTTCGATACAGTAAACTGGATGTTGTGGTGCCGAGAGACGGGAGTCGGAGGCGGGGTATCAAAAGTACAAGCTAAACTTTTATTTAGCATCTGAACACACATGTAAACAACTTCATGCCCGGGAAGCGAAGACCGGCGGAAACAGCTGGTCTGGTTCACTAAAATGTCCGTGCGGAACAATACCCCAACCCATAGATCCGTGGGTGCATAATGTCAATCACCACAATGTACAGTATGTCTGGTACTAATGTATAGCGGATCTTTGTTAAGATCCATATGTCACGGATAGGATCATAGTCTGTGCTAAATAAGACATGTAATCATTTACAAAACATCACCATGTTGTTATTTAACAAAATAATGTTGTTTAGTCGAAAAAAAACGAACGAGAGGAAATGCAGCCGGCTCTCGATTTTTAATCCTAATTTAATCATCATCTTCACCACGATCATTTATGTTTATGTTTGCCGAATTGACATGAAATCACTGACAAATATGAATATACTGTATTCAACTTCATTAAAATGTTATTAACGTGCCTAAACTCAGTAATTCACTAAAAATATTTATATTTTAATGGAGCCTTGTCAGGCAGATCAAGATCCGCGTAGCGGAGGGATCTTGATCTTATTTTTCCCCATAATGACCAAGTCGCTGCAAATTATCCCGCTTATTACATGGCCACATTCTCAACAAAGTAACGACATGACTCCCAATATTAATTGAAATGCTTTTATGGATTTAGAAAATGTTTTTATTGATTTAAAAGATAGTTGTATGTATTGATTTAAATTGACATGCATCCGCCAAGAAAAATAGTCCGTTGTTACCGTTTTTTAAACAGTCAGAATGAAACGGCAGCTCTCAGCTGTGTGTTTACACACCTAATGGCCCATCACCCACAACTCTCTCCCCCCCGATCTTTCTTTTCCATCAGTTAAGTTAACTGTAGGTTACTCTGAGTGACAAGCTTACAGTTAGTGAAGTAACACTTTTTTTTTGTGAGTCACGACCAGAGGCCTGTACTACGAAGCCGGATTTTCCTAACCTGGATATGTTTGAGTTAGCCGGTTGGCCCAATCCAAAACATACGCGCTCTCGCTAAGCGGTCCTACGACGCTGGTTATCAAGTGGATCGCTTAAACCAGCCGTGTCCTATCTAGTTAGGTGCGCGTTCACATGAAAGGGGTGGTATTTGGAGCATTCGACCAATCTCAAACATGGACAAGCGTACTGACAGCGCAGCGTCATACTTCCTGAATGAAAAGTGAACTTTAATATTAGTCAAATATGAAGAAGTTAACCTGTTACGCACCGCCCCCCCGGTACCGGGCGGATAAACGCGTCATTTGCAGGAAACAACGTCTAAGGAATCTTAATATTGAATAAAACTATGAATGTGTTATATCCATGTAACGGGAAGAAACTCAGCTAACTGATCTTTTTAATTTTTTTTTTCAAAAAAAACCCACATTGCTAGCACTCAGCCTCTGAATTAGCCTCAAGCGGAAAAAACGTAACATACTAAGGCAACTAAACTCACTCTAACTCCCTTATTACTTATCCTAGATGCACAACCAACCACTCTTTTTTGGTGTGCTGGAGACACTGAATCTAACGGTGCCCTCCTCAACACTCAGTGATAAACATTCGCGACGCTATAAACGAAAGAGTACATCATCACATGTGGAGCTAAGTAGCTAAAAACGGTAATATATCTTACCTTGGTCAAAAGTGGTCTTCAATGGCATTAAAACGATAAAAAAACGATGCTGCAGTTAATCCATAGGTTCATCAAATGTGTCTGTGTTCCTTTGAAATTATTTCTGATAATCCATGAGGAATGAAATTGATAATCCATGTTATTCCGTTTCTAGATGTCAGAGCTAGACTGTAGCTTCACTCTAATGCAAAATTACATGCGCAAAGCCCCCACCTTTTTTCTTCATAACGTGTGTGGGTGTGAGCCTCCCCCTTCGATTCTATTGGCTCTAACGGTCACAAGGGTGTGTCAACCAACCAAATCGACCAAGGGAAGCCAGAGATATGGAAAAAAATACATTTTCACCCAAATCACCTCAGAGGTGGGGGTTTTTGGCTAAACCTCTCTAAAAAGGTCAAATGTCACTTGTTTTGCATCAATCTTGATACAGGGTACTTATTATATGTTGTACTTTGGATTCCTAAAGCTTTTAGTCTACTAACCCATCATCCAAGGGTAGTTTTCACTATCTGTAAAAAATAATTTTTGGACGGACACTATAATTTACAGTTTTTTACTATGTAAAATCTGAATTTTCTTTAAAATAAAAAACATTTATATTGATTCTGACACTTCTACATCCAACTCACAGGTTTATCATTACTTTGAGAACAAAGATTATTAATTTAACCCTTTTTGAAGGGAAGATATGGTCATTTGTTCTGGGAATGTCATTTTCGAGCCTGAGACCTGAAAAACAGGCTCAGAGTGGAACAGGTTAAACTTTAAACATCCATGACTTAAACACTTTATCCAGGATAAAAGCCACATAGCTGCACCTGCAAGGTGAATACAGCTGGTAAAAGAAAAAGCGTTTGAATGCGTACATTAACAGGTTTATGATATCACTGCCCCGTATAAGACACGAGTGGATCTGACTTTAATTACATTTGACTCGAGTGTTTCATCAACTTAATGTGTTGCTTAAAATAATACTTCTGCATACAGTTTGTGACACTGTGAGTGTTGCACAGCCAGATACGGCTCAGCTGACTCAGATAAGGAAATATTATGATACATTATGATGTGATATGATATGAATGATAATGGGACACATCGACGTCTGCACTCACAGTGCCGCGGACTGTACTTAATGTTACTCTGATCCGGTTTGTTGTAGCAAAACACCTAGGTGGTGGCTGAAAACCCCCCCTCCGCTACGCGCCGTTTGTTAGATGAGGCTGATTCTATTTAATAAAGAAAGGAATTGAAAACACCGGAATTAAAGGTTATAACAATAATCTGAGTTTACTGGTAAGAAACAAAACACGTATACAAGTTTTACAGAGTACTCCGGACTTCAGGTTTCCACTGCTGTGCGATACAGGTATCGGGACCAGCCAGTCAGCAAACAAGAAGCATTTTACATGCAAAAACAACAGTATTCATATTCATATTTTGGGGCGGAGATGTGTTGACTTCTTCCTTCCCATTTTACTCCGAAGCGAATCAGAGAGTCCGTGGGGAGGAGCTGTGTGAGCTGCTCACTCCCCCAGGTGTTTTTACTGGTTGGATTCACTTCTCGTCGGGTCCAATACAGCGAATCAGAGTTCTGAGCAGAACGTGTTGTCTTCTGACCACAGCGTGAGATTCGGAAGTTTCACAAGGGCAAAGTCAATCTTATCTCTGCACCGATATCCATTCCCTTACTTTCCCATGGAATATTTCACATAAACTATTCTTTCTCAGACAATTAAACATTGTGCACAGATATAATGATGCCCAGAAAGAACCTTGAAAAGAATATGTGTGTGTGTGTGTGCTAGTGAAAGGAGGTGTATGTGTGTGTAACAGGATCTCTGGGTCAGTGAGTTGTAAGTGAGAATACAATATCTATATATGTGATTACTTAAAACAGTTGAAACAATACATGTTCACTAAAATACAATTTAAAATAATGTATTGCATTCACACACTCAAAATGGCATGTTTACTGCCAAGGAAACAGGAATTAATCTAATCTCTTTGTTTTTCCACATTTGTTTTCATAGTGATGGAGATGAGGATGAAATGGCTTCACCATTGTCTACTTTCACCCAGCCCACACCTGGCAGGCCTCGTCACCGTTCACAACCGATCGGACTACTGGAGGAAGAAATGGCCATATAACTTCCAGGCTGGTGTGTGGCAGACAAAGACTGTTCCCGTTCCTGACGCTGTGTTGGACTACAACCGAAGCATGGGCGGCGTGGATGTGTCTGACGCTTTGATCGGGTACTACAGCATTCTCCACAAAACGATGCAATGGTATAAGACTTTTTTTTACCATTTTATGGACATTGCAGTTGTGAACAGCTTCCTTCTCCACAAGGAGCTGTACAAGATGAAGAGTGACCCCAGCAGGACAAAGCCACACACACAGAAGACTTTCAGGGAGCAGCTTGCTGCAGAAATGTTGGAATATGCTGAAGGCTCTGCACCTCCACCACCCCCCCCCACCACTCACATGCGGGCCCATGTTTTATGGGAAAGATGTCCGTATCAGGAAGTACTGCAGGAACTGCCATGATGCTGGCAAAAAGAGGGTGAAGACACCTTGGCACTGCATGAAGTGCCAGGTCCCTCTGTGCTTGAATATCAAAAATTATTGTTACCAGGAGTGGCATGCCAAAATATTGTAACATTCAGGAGGTAAGTATAAAGTCTACCTATCTAGAGTGTGGTTTTATTGTATAGTGTGTTTGTAAAATGTTTGAAATAAAATTTTTTACAACAGTTGTATTTGGATGGAATGAATACCTATAGTGATAATTCAAAGTAATAAAATGATTTTTACAGTGAAAAAGGTCAAATGGAACTGATGGTTCCCAAATTACCCAGAGGTGAGTCCGCCTGGACTTTATTTTTCTAAACCTCTCTAAAAAGGTAAGATTTCACTTGTTTTGCATCAATCTTGATACAGGGTACTTATTATATGTTATAGTTTGGATTCCTAAAGCTATTAGTCTACTAACCCATCATTCAAGGGTGGTTTCCACTATAAGTAATGGTTTTTTTTAGGCGGAGATTAGAATTTACATGTTTTTACTATGTTCCATATGAATTTACTTTAAAATAAAAACATCTATATTGATTCTGACACTTCTACATCCAACTCACAGATGTAACCTTGCTTTGAGAAAAAAGATTATTAATTTACCCCTTTTAGAAGTGAAGATATAGTCTTTGTTGTGTTAGTGGCATTTTCGAGCCTGAAACCTGAAAAACAGGCTCAGGGCTTAAGAGGTTAAGGTCTGTTATCTGTGTATTAGCTCTTTGAAGTAGCACATAATCCTTAGGGTGTTTTGATGGCATTCGTGAGTGTAAAAGGTTGGGGCAATTACTGTCCCATGCACCAATGCCAAACTGCGTCAAGATGTATAAGTATAAGCAGGGCCGGCTAAATGTTTGTAAGCAGGAGAGCTAGATGCTAACAGGTAGTGGGAGCCTGTAAAAAATGCGACTGGCTGGCACAGAGCAAAGAGCTTGAGCTAAAGTATTGTACCTTTCAACCCTAGGAGTTAGGAACACAAGTATAGTTAGTATGGTAATCCCGCGCCTCATGATGAGAGCCGGAGTAAAACGCAGCGTACAGGCTCCCTCGCAGCCCTTTTCGGTCCAGGCCCACCTTGGGTTGCCTCACGGGCAGCGGCGGCGAGGACTCTGGCGTGGCTCGTCACCATGACGACCACAGCACATCACAAGCATGTATGCCCGCTCTCAGAGTATTTCAGAGTGACAGTGCATGTGTCTGATGGACAGATGGATGAGCAGGCTGATCAGCAAAGGGCACACTCTGCAGTTTCCTCTCCCCTCCCCCGTGCAGTTCAATGGGATACAGGAAACACTCCTGTCATCCCAGGAACAGTGTCTTGCGCTCCATGCTGACGATCAAACAGGTGCTGGAATGTGTTCACCAGGACGACTGGTTCATTTCCATGGACCTGAAGGATGCATACTTCCACGTACCCATCATCCCGAAACACAGGAAATTCCTGCGTTTCTCATTTCAGGAAATATCAAACCAGACAATTGTCTGCCGTTCGGATATTCCCTGGCTCCTCGTATTTTTTCAAAGTGTGTAGAGAAGGCTCTGGAGCCGCTACACAGAGGAGGGATGAGAGTGTGGTTTTATCTGGACGACCTGCTATTGATGGCTTGCTCCAGGGAGGAAGTCGCTTTACAGACGGTACATCTCGTATCGCATCTGTCAAAGCCTGGGTTTCATAATAAATTGGAAGAAGAGCTGTCCTCTTCCCTCTCAGACAATCATTTATCTGGGAGTGGACTTAAACTCAGCCAGCATGAGAGCGCGGCTCTCGCAGCAGAGAGTGGAGAAACTGACAGCTCTCCTCCGGCGTGTGACATCCCGCAGCGTGGTGACAGCCCTCTCCGTGATGCAGCTGCTCGGCATGGCGTCAGCTGGTCACGTGCGTCAGAGGTAAATGTGCTGGAGCTGCTCTCCATTTTGGAAAGTATTCCAGCACTTCGCCCCGTTGCTGTACAATCAAACATGTGTTGATTCGCACAGACAACAGGCAGCGGCAGCCTACCTCAATCGCCCGGGAGGAGTATGATCTGCGCAGCTTCTGAACGCATCCAGGCGGCTGCTGTTCTGGGCACGCACACACGTTGCTCTCCATCAGAGCAATGTATATTCCCGGCGAATTGAACAGAGGGGCTCGCAGAGTGCAGGATCACCCCCCTCTGGGGGTAGATGCGTTCGCACATCGGCCGTGGCCCAGGGTGCTGTTATACGTTTTTCCCACCAGTTCCGCTGACCCCTCGGTTCCCGGACCGAGTGCTGGAGAAGCGGCTATCAGCGGTCCTGATAGCCCCGGAGCGCACAGGAGCGTCCTGGTTTCCATGCCTACAGCGTACGCTGTCAGGCAGACCGTGGGAAATTCTGTGGCGCGGGGACGCTCTCTCCCAGGCGGAGGGAGCGATCAGCAGCCACCCAGCCGTTTTCTGCGAGGAGTACGGAGACTCAGACCTGTGTCACGCACACTGGCACCTCAGTGGGACTTGGCTTTGGTGTTACGTACACTGAGTAAAGCCCCATTTTAACCTTTAGATCAGGTTCCCCTTAAGGTTTTGTCAGCCAGTAGCATTATTTTTAGCGCTGACATCAGCAAAAAGGGTGAGTGATTTGTCTGCCCTCTCTGTGGCTCCGTCATTGTTTGTTTGTTTGTAGCCTTTATTTATCCAGGTTAAAAAATCCCATTGAGATCAACGATCTCTTTTACAAGGGAGACCTGCGGCACATTTAGTTACACATATAAAAACAAACAGAAAACAAAAGGACATCACAACATAATTACAGGGGTATACATTAGCAACCTATTTACATTTACAGGTATCCAATAATATTTCATCCAGCCGTGCTTTAAAACGATGCAAGGGAATCAAAATGCTCAGTTTCAATATTTTTTGCATGGTGTTCCAAGCCAGAGGAGCAGCGCACATAAAAGCTTTAGCACCTAAAACAGTCCTAGCACTTGGCACATGTAATAAAAACACATCCTGTGATCTCAGGCAATAGCTACTTGCCACTGTCCGTGAGATCAAAGAGCAGATATAAGAAGGTAGTTTACCCAGCATGGCTTTGTAGATGAACATGTACCAATGACTGAGCCTCCGACCAGTAAGTGAAGGCAGACCTGCCTTGGCATACAGGGTACAGTGATGAGTAAGTACTTTACAGTTAGTAACAAATCTCAGAGCACTGTGATAGGCGGCATCTAACCTTTCCAGGCAATGGGCAGGTGCATTCATATACAACAAATCACCATAGTCTAGCACAGGTAAAAAGGTCACAGTGACTAGCCTTTTCCTGGCTTCAAAAGAGAAACAGGACTTGTTTCTGAAAAAGAAACCTAATCTAACCCTCAGCTTTTTAAGCAGATTAGTGACCTGAAGTTTAAAAGTAAGACAATCATCAAGCCAGATACCAAGGTATTTATAATAGCTAACCACTTGGAGTACTTGTCCTTGCATAGTCACAATATCCAAAGCAGTCTCTGGAGTCTTTTTAGCTTTAGAAAAGAGCATTACTTTGGTTTTCTCAACATTTAAAAGAAGCTTTAGTTCAGAGAGCTGAGTCTGAATAATGTTAAAAACAGCCTGTAATTTAACAACTGCCTCCTTAATGGAGGGACCTGCACAGTACATCACGGTGTCATCCGCATAAAAATGCAAAGTAGCTTCATCCACATTTTCACCTAAACTATTGATGTAGATGGAGAATAAAAGTGGACCTAAAACAGAACCTTGAGGAACACCATTAGCAATGTTCAACCACTCAGAAGACAGCCCATCAAAGTGAACACATTGGGACCTTTCAGAGAGGTAGTTCACAAACCACCCCAATGCATGGCTGGATAAGCCAATACTGAGTAGCCTCTGCTTTAAGATGTGATGATCGACTGTGTCAAACGCTTTGGAAAGTCATGTCTCCGGATCCAAGGAGATGGCAGCTCAGCTGTTTTGTCAGTGGAAGACATTTGCACTGTTGCATCTTGGTCTTCCCCCTGTTCGTTTATTCAATTTTATTTGAGGGATGTCTCCCATTCCTCTCTGACACACCCTGTACTGAGTGTCCTGTCAGAGTGAGTGACGTCAGGGATCCAGCTGTGCGCCTCTCGCCTGCCTCTCGGCATGCAGAGAGCGGCCCTTGTTCCCCCTCTTTTTGTCGCTGGGCAAAGTGTGACCTTCGTCTCTACTTTTTCACAGCGGCAGGGTTGTATTGTTCCCAGCCTTCGTCCCCTCATGGAGAATCTTTATGTTATGCTATATTCCAGGGACTGTGATGCGCCATTCACATGGCGCAATAGGCATGGCGCAATAGGCATGGGTTATTATTTGAGTAGGTGTGTCTGTGCTTCTGGTACCGGGCGGACCCAGTGGGGCGCAGACTACATCATGCTTCGCCCTTAACCCAATAGCGATAGTGATAGCCTTAGAGGGCGAAGCCTATACGAAATAGAACTGAAGTTACCTACTGTAACTCCAGCTTCTATGAGTATAGGCGTAGCCCTCTAAGTTCTGGGCCCCACTGGTTCCACGAATAGCTGAAGAAAAGTTGTTTGTGTGGGAGCAGATTGTCGGGCCTCCTTCCTATTTATACCGGAAGTGAGTCCGAAGGTGGGGCCCACCTCGCAGGTGGGCGTGGACTACAAGTGTTTTCAGTGCTGCGCGGGTGCGCAGGGGATTACCCAATAGCGATAGCCTTAGAGGGCTACGCCTATACTCATAGAAGCTGGAGTTACAGTAGGTAACTTCAGTTTTCAGGGCCTGTGCAAATACACTTGAGTGAAGAGACTTGTTTACTATGTGAAGTAGATCTGAGGCCATGCAATGAAAAACATTTTTGAAAAATCCTGTTGGAATAATATCAAGGCAGCAGGAGGAGGAGTTTAGATGTTGAATAATGTCCTCTAGGTCTTTATCATTAATCAGACGGAATTGTGTCATGGTGTTTGAATTGATTTTAAGTGGACAAAGGGACAACACATTTGCTGTACCTGATACAGAGGCACTGACTGCTTGTCTGATTTTCTGAATGTTGTCAGTGAAGAAGGAGGCAAATTCATTGCAGGCCCTGGTGGATAGAAATTCAGAGGCTACTGATACTGGGGGGTTTGTTAGTATGTCGACAGTAGCAAATAAGGCATGTGCGTTGTTTTTGGTTTTGGTAATGATGTCAGAGAAGAAAGACTGTCGTGCATTTTTCAATTCCAAGTCTCTCTTTATAGATTTCAAAATGAACCTGGAGATTTGTTTTTCACCACCTGCGTTCAGCTTTTCGACTCTTTTTTCTGTTCTCACGGTCATGGCCTTTCTCCATGGAGATATTTTCTTGCCAGACACTTCCTTTACCTTAGTTGGAGCAATGGCATCTATACATTTTGTTATGGTCCTGTGCCTGATGCTCAATCTCATCCTCTTCTTCAAAGTCACTGTCAGACTCAGAATTCTCAGAAATGTGATCCTCACATTCTGAAACCTCTTCCTCTTCCTCTACATCAGGGGTGTCAAACTCAAATACACAGTGGGCAAAATTAAAAAATCGGTACTAGTCGAGGGCCGGACTGGTTCAATGTTTATTGCAAAACTTATTGAAATTTACTTATTGCACATATTAAACCTGGAACTAACAAAGCTTAAATTATTGCCTATAAAAACAACATTAAACATTAAATAATCAGTTGCATTCATTTCTTATGGCTCTATCTGCAGCTTTTCCGGAGTCATTTCTTATGATTACATTTTTCCACAGGCCAACAACAGCTTCAAAAAAACAATTTCCCTCAAAGAAAAAACCAAACATGCCCTGTTGTCGAAAGAAAAAAAGTGCAAAAGGAAACATCCATTGAAACTCAGTTTGCTGCTCTGTGATGCTAGATCAAGCCAGATACTTGGCATCTCATCTTGAGTGCAAGTTCATCAATGTTTGGGGTCAGGCTCTGAGCTGAGGAAATCCTCAGGATTGAGTGAAGGTGTGCGTGCAATATACCGGCGGGCCAGATCTAATGGTAATTAAAAATTATCCTGCGGGCCTGAAATTAGCCGTTTGTCAGTTCTCTAATTTTCGCGTCCTCGACTCCTCGGTCCTCCGGCAGCAACCCGGAAGCGGATGTCGGCACGCCATCTCGAAGGAAAACAAATTTCTCTAAAGGCTCATCGAGGATCGATTATCGAAGAAGCTGTCTGGAGGAGCCGTAACCGAGGATACACTGATTTAGAGGAGAGAGGAGTCTCTCTGGAGGAGCTATAACCGAGGGTACAGTGATGTATTCTCCGGAGTCGATTTCAGCCAACAGTGATGTTTAAAAGAGGCGTGACGCATGGCTGGACTTATGTCAACGAAGCACAGCTCTGCAAACTGTTCCCGTTGTGATAAGTTATTTAAGATGATCAAATGTGCATCAGACTTTCTGCCCTTTACCATTTGTTGACTCACTAATCACATCTCCCCTGGATGTTAGGCTATTTTTTTTTTTTACGCAATGTTTACAGTGAGCACAGCTGCTGAGGTCAGTGCAGAAAGCAGAACAGTGTGTATAATATATATCACTCAATAATAATATACCTACAAGGTATACATTACACACTGCATTAGTAGATATCTACAAATAAACAGTAGATATTTTTCATGAAACCATATAGTGCTTCACGTGATAAAATATACAAGGGCTCTAGCCTGATATTTATTATATGCTTTAGGAGCTGTTTGTGTTTGTTGTAGGTGTGTTTTGTAGAGTGTATAGGTGTGTGTGTGTGTGTGTGAGAGTTGATGCGCCGGGCAGACAGGCGGGGTCTCAGTAGTTTAAAGGGGACCTATCATGCAAAATGCACTTTTTGATGTCTTTTATACATAAATATGTGTCCCCGGTGTGTCGGGGAACTCACGCAGCGTCAGAAAATAAAACCCTCTCTTTTCCGCCGCACCCAAATCTCTAAAAACGGGGCTACAACGGAGCTGATCCAGATTTGCGTCCGATATGACGTAATATCGGAAATGTAAACTGGCTTTACACCCACGGCCCTATCAGAAACGTTGCCATCAGAAACAATGCCCGACTGTTTTGGGCGTAATATGCTCGGTGCATGTTTACATTAGCATCATTACCACTCAGAGCTAACCTGTACTGGATAGAGCATGTGTGTGAAGAAGCAGGAAATAAAAAGGAACTCACCTTGTGGTATAACCGGCAAGAGAGAAAGCCTTTGAGCTCCATACTGTCTCAGAAATAATCCTTGATAATCCATGATATGGCGTTTCATCACCGCAGAATCTGCCGGTAGAATCTCCCGCATGAGCTCAGCCCCCTCCTTTTTTTTTGTTATCAATTTTTTTTTTTTTTTTAAACCTGTATACCCCAAATCAGCACTTTTGAAACAGGAGGTGAAATAGAGGGATATGAGGCATGGCTAGAATGGGTGATCTGTTTGGTATTTTGAGCAAAACACTTCATGTTTTTTATATAGTTGAGGCCTAAATTATTAGCCCCCCAGGAGTTATGGAACATTTTCCTAAAATTCTTCCCAATGTTTCCAGCATTGATAAAACTTGATATAATCAAACATTCACCAGTGCTATTTAGTAGCTTTTGGTATATTTTGGAAAATAAAATACGTTTTTAGGCTCGCTTTATATCAAATATAGTGAAAAATGGGTTGGTCAAAAATATTAGCCCCCAGGCCATTAATAGTCAATAGTGTACCCTTTCTGAGCCACAACTGACAACAACCTCTTAGAGTAGTTCTTTACTAGGTTGGCACAGGTCTCTTGAGGGATTTTGGCCCATTCTTCCATTGCAAATTGTTCCAGCTGGTCCAAATTGCGTGGTTTCCGAGCATGGACATTCACTTTGAGCACCCACCACAGATTCTCAATAGGATTCAGAACTGGGCTATGTGAGGGCCACTCCAGCACCTTGGTTTTGGTGTCCTTTAGGAACTGTTGGACCAATTTTGATGTGTGCTTTGGGTCATTGTCTTGTTGGAAGACCCAGCGACGACCTAAGCGAAGACTAAGAGCAGATTTGTTCATATTATCCCTCAAAATGTCAACATCATTTTAATTTTTCATGATGCCTTGCACCCGAACAAGGCTCCCTGTGCCTGAGGCTGCAAAACAGCCCCACAGCATGATGTGTTCTTAGGGTTGAAGGCCTCTCCCTTTCTTCGCCAAACATAAGCAACATCCATGTGCCCAAACAGTTCCAGTTTAGTCTCATCAGACCAAAGCACAGACTTACAAAACTCATCTTTACCTTTCAAATGTTCACGGGCAAACCTCAGTCTGGCTCTGATGTGCCACTCTTTGAGTAAAGGGGTTCTTCTGGGACGATGGCCCTGAAGCCCACCACGATGAAGAGCCCTTACAACTGTGTTCCTTGAAACATCAACTCCAGAAGAGGCCAGGTCAGCAACAATCATCTTGGCAGATGTCCGGGGATTCTTGCTGACATCTCTGACTATTTTCCTCTCCATAGTTCTTGAAATCTTGCGCTTTCGACCACGCCTAGGTTTGTTTCTTACAAAATGTGTCTCCTTGTACTTCGCAATGATGCAACGTACAGCAGTTCTAGACATTGTGAAGCGCTTGGAAATAGCAGTATAGCCTTCTCCCTTATCATGAGCCTCCACTATCTTCTTTCTGAGCTCAAGACTGATTTCCTTTGTCTTTGGCATGGTGAGTAGGAGTAGTAGTATAGTCCCTCTCAATAAGGTATTCAAGTGCCTGTTTCTTGGAGTCCTTTTATGCTGATTGAATGCTCAGGTGTGGCTTGAAAGCTGATTGGTTGATTAGGTGTGGTTTGAAAGCTGATTGATTGATTAGGTGTGTTTTGAAAGCAAAAATTCACATGGGGGCTAATATTTTTTGACCAACCCATTTTTCACTATATTTGATATAAAGCTGGTGAATGTTTGATTATATCAAGTTTTATCAATGCTGGAAACATTGGGAAGAATTTTAGGAAAATGTTCCATAACTCCTGGGGGGCTAATCATTTAGGCCAGAACTGTATCTGAGACCTATGCTATTGCCTAAAAATAGCATGATAGGTCCACTTTAAGGTAGTGTCTGACATATAAATGGTCAAAAATGGCACATTCTCCGTTAGCCTACGAGCTACTGGGGCGCTACTGAGCTGTTTTAACCCTACGATTTTTTTTTTACATTCTCGAAAAGGTCGTGGGCTGTAACGTGTGTCCCAAGTTTTGCGTCCGAAGCTCATTTTAGCACATCGCAATTAAAACAAAATGTATAGGCCACGCCCACATTCGTCATTCGTTGCGACACTTTAAATATCAGTTCATACTCACCCCCAGAGTATGTCTAAAAAATATATATATATTTCGTTCATCCGTTCTTGAGAATTCTGTCCTATCCCCGCTCAGAGACCCAGGTCGTCGCATGCATCTCTGCTTGTCTAGCAGACATCTCTCAGTGGATGTCTGCTCACCACCTCAAGCTCAACCTTGACAAGACTGAACTGATTTTCCTTCCGGGAAAAGATTGTCCCACTCTTGACCTAACAATCCACATCGGCACCTCTGTTGTTTCCCCGACTCAGACTGCAAGGAATCTGGGTGTGACCCTAGATAACAACCTGTCCTTCACTGCAAACATCGCTGCTACAACCCGCTGCTGAAGATACACTCTTTACAACATCAGGAGGATACGTCCCCTCCTGACCCAGAAAGCGACACAACTTCTGGTCCAGGCTCTCGTCATCTCACGCCTAGACTACTGCAACTCCCTCCTGGCTGGTCTACCTGCATGTGCCATCCGACCTCTGCAGCTCATCCAGAATGCAGCGGCTCGTCTGGTCTTCAACCTTCCAAAATGTTCCCACACCACACTGCTCCTCCGCTCCCTTCACTGGCTTCCAGTAACTGCTAGAATCCACTTCAAGACAATGGTACTTGCGTACCATGCTGTGAATGGATCTGGCCCTTCCTACATCCAGGACATGGTTAAACTGTACACCCCAGCACGTGCACTCCGCTCTGCATCAGCCAAACGGCTCGCTGCACCCGCACTGCGAGGGGGACCCAAGTTCCCATCAGCAAAAACACGTGGGTTTGCTATCCTGGCTCCAAAATGGTGGAATGAGCTCCCCATTGACATCAGGACAGCAGAAAGCCTACACATCTTCCGGCGCAGACTAAAAACTCATCTCTTTCGACTCCACTTCGAGCGATATAATTACTAACAAAGCACTTATATACTAACAAAGGACTGGCTTATCTAAAGCTAGTTGAGTAGCACTTGAAATGTTTTGGCTCTATGAAACCTGATGTACTTATATGATTCTGTTTTCTTCAAGTTTGTATCTTCTTGGTCGAATGTACTTATTGTAAGTCGCTTTGGATAAAAGCGTCAGCTAAATGCAATGTAATGTAATGATATATGTTCTTCACAGAAAATGAGCCAAGGCCATTGACTGTGAGTTTGACATTTTTTTTTATCATATCGTTTTTCTTTAGCTAAATAATGAATGCGGGTCCCACAGACCCGAACACCATACAAGGGTTAATCCACACACAAGCCGGTGGGGTTTATTTGAGACATGAGCAGACAGTTGTGGAGTCAACACTTATATCTGTGATAATTACAAGTGATTTGGGGTGAAATATAATAACTAGGAATTGTACCCCAGAGTAAAAATGGATGAAGCTGTATTTCAGGAGCAAACCCAATGTGGCTGTCGGTCGGCCACTGTGCATTAGCTTCACAACTGTGATCTTAATAAGGGAGCATTAAGCAAATTACCTGTAAAAATGGACAGTCATTTCCAGGCCCCAGGCAGCCCGTTTCCATCTGATTAGACCATTGCAGTCATTAATCTGAAGAGAGCCCATTCTTCAGCAGCTGCACAGTCAGTGTAGCTTTTCATAATCGAGAGTGTTTATTTTTAATGTAATGTTCAGAGTGACAGAGGTTATGAGGCCAGGTAGGACACAGGTGGATATCAAAGAGGACCTGAACTCTGCCCTCTGTTTTGCAGTGTGTGAACACATGCAAAACACGCATGTGCACAAGTCTGCAAGCATACACAGAAAAAGACTATACTGGTCATGCTAAAATAAAATTACTCATGCATATAGATGAATATCAACCCAAGAGACACATGCTTTTTACTTTAAAGGCTTATTCATTATGCAGGCGCAAAACAAAAAACAATAAATACCACATTCAAGTAAGTGTAGCCATAGTTTCATACACTATGTGGAACATTAAACTGGTAGTCGAGCAGGTCAAGAATCCAAACATCTGGGATGAGATGGGAATACAATAATAGAAAAGATCAGGGTTAATCAAGTTTCAAGGTTCATTTATTGTCCTTGTGTAACATACGGTTGCACAATGCAATACATTTGTAGTCCCTTTATGCTAGACAAAGAGAAGGGATTTAAACAGCAGCAACAGAAGCCACTGAAATATTTGAGAACATAATACTTATCTATATATGAATATCCTGCTTCTTCACATCAAAACATTTGAAATCAGGTTAACATTGTCCATCAACTTTCATTTCAACTCATCATTGCTCCTAGACTAGCATTAGTGAGGTGAGCATCTTAGTTTTTTACAATGAAAAATATCTTGACATATCACCACTTTAAACAACGTTGTGTAGTGCCGAGAGAAGGGAGTTGGAGGCGGTGCATCGAAGGTGCAAAGTTGGTTTTATTCAGCAGCAGAAAACCACATGTTGCCAGCTTGAAGCCCGGGAAGCAAAGAAGAAGCAAGGAGGGCACACAATAAGTACAGTCAACAACATATATGTCCGTGCGGAAACAATACCCCCAACCTGTAGTTCCATGAGTGAATTATGTTCATCAGTGATCACTACAGTTGTCTTATTGGCTAGCAAAGCCCCTTTGCTTTTTCAGTTCAGGTCAGGGCTCTGTGAAGGCAATTTCTTTCTTAGCAAACTGGGAGAACTATGTTGCCATACTTTAGTGGAAATGGAATGCAGTAGCATAACAAGCTAACACATATAGTGTACAAAACTAAAAGACAGAAAGAAAATAGCATTGTTAGCAGCTGCAGTTGCTTTCCATTTTACCTTTTATTATCTTGTATGTGGTCGGAGACACCATTACAGTCTACCAGGGGTGGATCTAGAAAAATACTCATGGGGTGGCAGGAGAATTTCAGGGGTGGCATCCCCTGGCAGAAGTATATGCTGATTTAATCGCAGTCATATCAATCAATGTTAACTTGGAAAGCCACAATATTTATATTTTAACTCAATAACATTTGGTGACATTATTGTGGCACATCAGTCAAGCCTTAAATATAAATATATAAGGTGGCAGACATAATTTAATGAATTTTACCTGAACAATAACTGAATGAGTTTGTCTCACTCTTAGACCAGCAGGGGTACCAAATCTATGCAGACTGTTGCAATAAGTACATTAATTAACTGTCTCGTCGATGTTTGTCTAAATGAATATGATAATATTAACAATCATATTATTCCTATCAGCTGTCAATCACTGTTATGATTCACATATTCAGTGTTATTATTAAATAAACTATATATTTTGGAGGAGTTAATGATGAATGTTCCTCAAGATGCTTGCTCACCCTCCTTCAAATTTGAAAGACAAGTAATTACTATCATATATCAAAAGAATCAAAGGAACAGTTCAGTTGGCATGCCTATAACAGCTGAATGTGGTGATTACCATCTTGTTCAGCAAAACGCCTCACAAACTTATTAAGGTTTAAAGCTATGGTGCGTTTTGATTCAATGCTGAGTACATCCAAACTTGACAGTCTCTTCTCCGTCATTGTAGACCGCAAATACCTCATTCTTTCCGTCTACTTGGATCCGAATGCTTCTCGTTTTGCGCTGTCCCCCCGTTCAAATGAAATCGCCGCCAATCATATTTCCACGCTCGCGCCAGGGCGGGGGAGGGTTTTACAAGGCTCGCGTCTTGTGCTGCATTCACTTGCACTCGGACATTAGAGATTTTCTCTCATAAATGTCCGATGAGCCACAACTTTTCTTTCAAAACAAAGCTGCCAACTGGGGTGGCAACTAGGGTGGCAAGGCATTTTTCTGAGGTGGCAGCTGCCACCCCGTGCCACCCCGTAGCACCGCCAGTGACGTCTACAGAGATGAGAGTCTGCCACACAAATACCTCTTTTATCTCCAAGATCTTTTGTTTACTCTTTGTTCGCATTGTGCCCCCCATAGGTAAACTGCTAAATTGCATAATGTTCAGCAACAACAGAAAATGAAAGGTTTTTTAATTCAAAATGTTGTAAAAGCATTCTGGTTTGTGCATTGACATAAATCGCATATATGTCCCTCCTCATTTTGACCAGGGTTTGACAGGTTCAATCCCACCTTGACTCCACTGCAGTCAACATGCCGTTGTGTCCTTGAGCAAGACACTTCACTCTAAATTGTGGGTATTGTCCACAGTATTCAATGTGTTATAAACACGTATAACATTTGACAGTGATTGCCACCTAATTAAATCAGTTATATTATAAGAGCATGGATAGGTCAATGTGAGGTCATATCGGCTTCATATAGTGGATATTCAACCCAGTCTCACGGCATTTCCTGTTATAGTCACGAAATGTCGTGTTATAGTCACGAAATGTAATCTATTAATTCGTGTTCACCAACACGATTTTCCCCTTTTTTTCATGTCACATAGAACGATAAAAGCAACGTATTTCTATTGGTAGTATGTTTTGTGCCTGCACCACGTCTTTTTTTCCGGTCGGGTCTTGGAAGACCGGAAACTGTGTGATTCATAAAAACATTTTCTTACTCAATATCAAGCCAAGATAATTGTTTTTATTTTAAATCGTATAATGTCGGACTTTCTTTGCCGTCCGTGAGGAAAATAAATGGGGCTCAGAATACTGAAATATGTATTTTTGAAATCTTTTTTTCCTTCTAATTTGTTATTCTTATTATTATTATGGCGAGGGATACGCATCCCTCGCCATAATAATAATTATGGCGAGGGAAAAAAGTTTCCATGGAAACGGCATATGATGACAACCCATAATTGACGTAGAGCTGTTGAGGGCATCACCATTAACTATTATCTGAAGTCTGCTGCTCGGAGCATGTCAGTTTGTCTGTGGGCGTGTCTGCTCTGATTAGATGATGTCACTCAGGTGTGTGGCCCCAATATGCCCAGCAATACCATGGTTACCAACTGCAGCACTGAGGGCCATTAAGAATGCATTGAGGATTATATCTGACAATTTTGCCACCTGTTCAAAAACTATGGCGCCTATAAATAAATGACCAGAAAGTGAGCATCAGGGAACCCCAATTAACTGATATATGTTTTTTTTGGGTTTTGTGTGTCAAATGTGAAGATGGGAGCAGTTTGTCTAAAGTGGACTTCTCTCTGTTCTGAAGAAAGTTCCGGTCAAACTTAACATGGGAGTCTATTTGAAGCTAGGTGGACTTTTTGTCACTCAGATCACTATTGGGCCAGAACGGTGGGTCCGTTTGATATGATGAAGGCAATTGAGCAGGCCAGACTAATTATGCTCCTGAAATCTTTTGAAATTATTTAAATAGAGTGTATATTTTGGCTCTGAGAGCAGTTTTAAAATATTTTTTCCGAAGATTTTTAAGACTATCTACACTCTAAGTGATGATGTCACGCACTCTAGCCCTGAAGAGTCCCTCCCATAGACAACCATTATAAAATCTAAAACAGCCTGAAAATGTACCAAAACTTTGCTACTGTAAGTCAAAAACCGTAAAAGATATGAAGAATCTGAATAACATACGTTTTATAGCTGAAGGTCTTGTGATCATTTTAAAGTTGGAATGAAGTTTCTAGCTGAAAGTATGTGGAAGGAGAAGCATTTGGCGTAAGGTGTAGTTAAAAGAGGATTTGAAGGTTCCTCCCATTGACTTCCATGTTAAAAAAAGAGTTTAAAAAGCTGAATATTTCAAAAAGTATAAAATATTTTTAAAAGGTTGAAAGTTTCCCATTGATTGCTGAAAAGGCTGAATAGTTTAATATTTGAATGGTTTCTGTAGCTTAAAGTAGGCTGAAGTTATGGAGAGCTAAAGTATTGGCTGAAATAATAATATTATAGGGGAAGAATAAAGAATCAAAGTACTATAGTGGAATGCTGTAAACAGCATTCGGACTAATAAAGATTTGAAGTACTATAGTGGAATGCTGTGGCACAGTATTCGCACTAATAAGCTGAAGTTATGGAGAGCCAAAGTATTGGCTGAAATAAGGGGAACTAGAAAATGCATTTCCTGCAGAAAATGCGTGTGAATGCTGTAAACTGTGAACATTTGTGGCTGAAAATGCTGAAAAAGCTGAATATTTTATTAGCTGAATGGTAGCTGCTTTTAGCTACAAAAACCAAGTAAGTGTATTGCTGAACTTAGCGGAGAAATGCAGAAAAGTGAAATGATTTGAATCAAATTGTTACAGCTCAAATGCATTGCAATAGTTCCATGTTAAAAAAAGACTTTAAAAAGCTGAATATTTTAAAAAGTATAACATATTTTGAAAAAGTTGAACGTTTCCCATCATGTGCTGAAAAGGCTGAATAGTTTGATATTTGCATGGTTTCTGCAGCTGAAAGTAGGCTGAAGGAGTTAAATAAAGATATTAAATGTAAGTAGTAGTGAATGAATGTTTACAAACACCTGTGTGTGTAAGCCCAGAGATCTAAGGTTACCATGGGGACAACGTTATCAAAACACCTTTTTACGTCTGTCTTTCTGTCTGTCTGTCTGTACCAGTCTGTCTGTGGGCGTGTCTGCTCTGATTAGATGATGTCACTCAGGTTTGTGGCAACCATCTGTCCAGCAACACCATGGCAACCATCTGCAGAACTGAGTCCCATTAAGAATGCATTGAGGATTATATCTGACAATTTTGCCACCTGTTCAAAAACTATGGCTCCTATAAAAAAATGACCAGACCGTGAGCATCAGGGAACCCCAATGAACTGATATATGTTTTTTTGGGGGGGTTTATGTGAAGATGGGAGCAGTTTGTCTAAAGTTTACTTCTCTCTGTTCTGAAGAAAGTTCCGGAAACATTTAACATGGGAATCAATTGGGAGCTAGGTGGACTTTTTGTCTCTTCATGCCCTCAAGAGGCATTTTGTTTAATATTTGTTATATTTATTTTATTTTCCAACCTAGGAGAGGTTTTCCTACGTTTTTCATGAGAAATTATGTCTGAGGAGTGTAGGGTTTGGGAATTATGGCAGGTTTAAAACTTTTTTTAAAAGGTTTTGGGAGAATTTCAAGCACTCCTCCACTCTGTTTTGAGATCAAAGCACTCTAGACTTAATGAGCTGCGCAATACACACTAATGTTAAAATCTGAAGAAAGCCTCTTTACCAAGCTCCAAACTAAGTTAAATATCTCAAAGTGTAAAAGATATCAAAAATGTGAAATATAATTGAATAGCTGAAGGTCTTGTGATCATTTTAAAGTTGGAATGAAGTCTCTAGCTGAAAGTATGTGGAAGGAGAAGCATTTGGCGTAAGGTCTAGTTAAAGAGGATTTAAAGAGTCGTCCCATTGACTTCCATGTTAAAAAAAGAGTTTAAAAAGCTGAATATTTCAAAAAGTATAAAATATTTCCCATCGATTCTTGAAAAGGCTGAATAGTTTAATATTTGAATGGTTTCTGTAGCTGAAAGTAAGCTGAAGTTATGGAGAGCCAAAGTATTGGCTGAAATAATAATAAGGGGATTAAAGATTCGAAGAACTATAGTGGAATGCTGTAAACATCATTCGCACTAATAAAGTTAATAGTAATATTATGTTTGATATTATGTTTTATTAACTAGACCACTGGGTCATGTTAAGACCATCTTTTCTGTCGGTTTGGTGTTACAAATATCCCAAAAATATATGTGTGGTTAACAAAATACATCTGTCATAAACTAAACTGGAAACTTATACTGGAAAGTATAATTGATTGTGTTAACACTTTAAGTCCTGAGCCTGTTTTTCAGGCCTCGGGCTCGAAAATGACATTCCCAGAACAAATGACTATATCTTCACTTCTAAAAGGGTCATTAATCATCTTTTTTCTCAAAGCAATGATACACCTGTGAGTCGGATGTAGAAAAGTCAGAATCAATATAGAATTAATTTTAAAGTAAATTCAGAAAAAATGTAAATTATAGTTTCCGTCCAAAAACAAAACCATTACTTATAGTGAAACCACCCTTGAATGATGAGATAGTAGACTAAAAGCTTTAGGAATCCAAATTATAACATATAATAAGTACCCTGTATCAAGATTGATGCAAAACAAGTGAAATTTGACCTTTTTAGAGAGGTTTAGAAAAAAAACCCACCTCTGGGGTCATTTGGGTGTATTTGCCATATCTCTGGAACCCATTGGTCGATTTTGGTGATTGACAACACTTTTGAACCGTTAGAGCCAATAGAATAGAGAGGGAAGTTCCTAAATCCACCTACATGTTACCATTGAGGAGTCAGTGTAATGCGCACGCAGTTTGACCAAACCGAAAGCTACGGTACGTTCTGAAAACTAGGCTTATTGCCATACATATTACGATGGATTATCAGTAATCATTTCAAAGTGATACAGAGACATTGGATTAACCTTCAGTAGCGTTTATATGCGTTTTAATGCCATTGAACACAACTTTTGATCAGAAAACAGCAAAGGTAAGACATATTTGCCGTTTTGGCCCAGTAAAGTGAAGTTGTCGCGAGTTTTGATCGCTCAGTGATGATACTTATACCATTGGAATCTCAGGAATTTCAGCTTTCAGAGGATATCTTCTTTGTGAAGATCAGATGAAGTATAAAAGATCGCTAACGTGAGTTATGTGCTAAGTGCGTCAGCACTCTTTCTCTTAGTGCTTATTCAGAGGCTCGGCGTTAGACTTGTTTTATTTCGGTAAAAATTGTTCATATCGTCAGTTAGCTGAGTTTCTTCCCGTTAAGTGGGTATGACACATTATTAGGTTGTTAAATGTTAAGAAGCCCTGAGACCAGGCACGTGCACACATAGACATCAAAGTGGGCTTGAGCCCCTGCCCTTTTTCATCCTCTAGAGAAAGTGCCCTTTTTCCCCCCTTTTGTTTTTTTTAATAAATGAATATATATCTATTGGTGTTTGCGCACAGTTTCCCATTCCAAAAATATATTGATTGAATACAAAATAAAAACATCAGGTCGGGAGATTAGACTGAAGTTCCTTGGTCTCTCTATCCTCCCTCCCCCTCCTGCACAGCGGTGCGGACAGTCATCGGCAGTCACTTCAGACAGACAGGTGTAGGCACCTCCCACTTTACAGTCCCATGTTATGCCGGCTTTTCTTGGCTTATTTTGAAGGTGAGTGGTGATGAACACATTACTAAACTGCCAAGACAATAACAAATATAGTTAACTAAGGTAGGCTGCTAGCTAATGGATAAATTAGCTCAAGGTTTAGCTAAGGTAATTTATCATGGGCATACAGGCTAACCTGTTAAGCCCGAGAGACCCCGGTACCGGGGCACTGCCGCAACATCTTGCAGGAAACAGTGTCTGAGGGCATGTTCATTTAATAAACTATGAATGTTTTATATCCATGTAACGGGAAGAAACTTTTTTTTTTTAAAACCCCACAATGCTAACACTGAGCCTCTGAATTAGCAACGAGCGAAAAATGCTAACAGATTACTGCACCGAAAATCACTCACAAAACCTTATTATTTATCTTTTCTCCACATCCATGACATCGTTTCACATCGTGAGGTGACACAGAATCGAAGGGTACCCTCATTATCACTGAATTATACGAAATCGCGATGTTATAAACAAAAACGGACATCAAAACATGTGGCGCTAGGTAGCTAAAAATGCTAACATGGCTCACCTTCAAGGTTCAAGGTTCTTTATTGTCAATCTGACATAGCTACAGAGTAATTATGCAGTTGAAAATCTTATGTCACAGGCTTCTCCAACAATGCAACATAATAACATAATAACAATAAGAGCATGAGCAATACAAAAATAATAATAGTTATAAAAATGAAATAAAGTTATGATGTGGAATAGTGCAGTACGAGTCTATATACAAGTTATTGGAATGATATATATATATTAGGTATTAGATACATACTACTGAGTAGCAGATGAATGTTTGATGTTGTTTCAACAGTTCAATTTTTTAACAATCTCACTGCCCGCGGGAAGAAACTGTCTCCGAATCTTCTTGTCCTTGCCAGGATGCTGCGGTAACGTCTGCCAGACGGCAACAGAAAGAACAGTTTGTGGCTGGGGTGATGGGGGTCTTTGATAATCCGTAGTGATTTCTTCCTGAGCCGCTGGGAGTAAAGGTCCTCCATGGATGGCAGCTCCGTCCTGGTGATGTGCTGTGCAGTTTTCACCACCCTCTGTAAAGCCTTACGATCGAGGTCGGTGCAGCTGCCGTACCAGGCCGTCATGCTGCCAGTGAGGATACTCTCTATCGTGCACCTGTAGAAGTTGCAGAGTATCCTGGAATCCATTTTGAACCTCCTCAACCTGCGGAGGAAGAAGAGCCGCTGTCGAGCTTTCTTGGTGATGGTGGTGGTGTGAAGAGACCATGTCAGGTCCTCAGTGATGTGGACCCCAAGGAACCTGAAGCTTTTGACTCTCTCCACCGTAGTCCCATTGATGGCGATGGGGGCGTGTCCCTCTCCCTGCTGCTTCCTGTAGTCCACAATCAGCTCCTTTGTTTTGCTGATGTTGAGATGGAGGTTGTTATCCTGGCACCAAGATGTCAGGTTTTCGACCTCCTCTCTGTACGCCGTCTCGTCATCGTCTGTGATCTGGCCGATGACGGTCGTGTCATCAGCAAACTTCACGATGGTGTTGGAGCTGTGTGTGGCCACGCAGTCGTGGGTGAACAGGCCACAACGGCCACAACGAACGCCGCATCTGGCCGTGAAGTCTCGGTTTTATCAATAATCCCAAACAGCTGATCGAGTGCCGTGTTGTTGTCGGCGAGTGGCTGCGGCGGGATATACACTGCTGTTATCACAACAGATGTGAATTCCCTCGGCAGATGGAAGGCCCGACATGAGATCATGAGGTGCTCTAGCTGTGCGGAACAGTCCGATGAAATAATCTTCACATCTGAGCACCAGTTGTTGTTAGTCATTACACACACACCGCCTCCCTTACTTTTCCCCGAGTTTGCAGTCCGGTCCTGACGAAAAATAGAGAATCCATCAGGGACAATGGCGGAGTCCGGGATAGCGGGGTTAAGCCAAGTCTCAGTGAGAATTAACACGTTACAGTTCTTAATGTCCCGTTGAAAAGCAATCCGGCTTCTGAGTTCATCTAGCTTATTTTCAATGGATTGAACATTAGCCAGAAGAATACTCGGAAGAGGGGGCCGATTCTCTCGTTTCCTCAGTCTGACCAGCAACCCGGCCCGGCATCTGCGCTTTGTCCTCTTCTTGCGTCTCTCAGGTAGAACAGCAACAGGTAGCCATGGTGAATCTCCATTGTTTGTCGGAGGGTTATTATTGTCCACGAAGTTTCGCAATTGGAGAAGTTCCTCTCTGCTATATTGTATGGCAGAGTAGGTGCGGTCGGCTAGCATGTTGCGAACCATATCAAAAGTAAAACGGCAAAAGTAAAAAAAATATGTACAAAATACGAAAATGGGCAAAGTTGGAGAGGAGCACATAGACGATGCGGCCATCTTCACCGGCGCATCACAGTAACGTTCACCTTGGCTCTGTAGTCTCTCCAAAGTGGTCTTCAATGGCATTAAAACGATAAAAACGCTGCTGAAGTTAATCCATAGGTTAATCCAATGTGTCTTTGTCCCTTTGAAATGATTTCTGATAATCCATGAGCAATGAGACTGATAATCCATGCTTTTCCGTTTCTAGAGGTCAGAGCGAGAGATAGTTTCACTCTAATGCAAAATGACATGCGCAAAGCCCCCACCTTTTTGTTTTACAATGAGTGTGTGTGGGGGACTCCCCCTTCGATTCTATTGGCTCTAACGGTCAGAAAGAGGTGTCAACCATCAAAATCGACAAAGGGGGGCCAGAGATATGGAAAAAAAAAAATGTCCACCCAAATCACCTCAGAGGTGGAGTGTTTTTGGCTAAACCTCTCTAAAAAGGTAAAATGTCACTTGTTTTGCATCAATCTTGATACAGGGTACTTATTATATGTTGTACTTTGGATTCCTAAAGCTTTTAGTCTACCTTACCATCATCCAAGGGTAGTTTTCACTATAAGTAAAAAAGAATTTTTGGACGGACACTATAATTTACAGTTTTTTACTATGTAAAATCTGAATTTTCTTTAAAATAAAAAACATCTATATTGTTCTGACTCTTCTACATCCAACTCACAGGTTTGTCATTACTCTGAGAAAAAAGATTATTAATTTAACCCTTTTAGAAGGGAAGATATGGTCATTTGTTCTGGGAATGTCATTTTCGAGCCTGAGACCTGAAAAACAGGCTCAGGGCTTAACAGGCTAATGTACTGTACTTCAGGGGAGACACTTAAAGTGAATACAGTAAAATGTGTATCTAATAACGTCATCACAATCGCCACATTGATATGCAAATTAGGCGTTAACTAGGCCTAATTAAAATGTGCTAATTTGCATGCAGTTACCAAGGCATTGCAGGTGAAAAGGATAAAACTAAAAAACCTCACAACTTCCCCAGATAGTTACTTACGTCAAGTCAGTATTTTCCCCTGAAATGTTATGTTTAAATGCAGATTAGCTTTAAATCTATAGATGAATTCAGACATGGAAGTAAAACGAACACCATTTATATGTGTTTCTTGGAAGTTTTATTTCCATTAGAGTGAAAGAAAACATGGAAGCAAAATAGACCAAAATAACAAGTACATGAAAAAACGATCTTTTTGCCTGTAATGTAAACAGTAACTTCATAATTGTTATTGTTGGCTGCTCATTTAATAACTAGTTTGTTGTCTGCTCTTGTGCCTAGTGAATACTAAAGAAGACCATTGTCTCTGTGTTAGCTGATTATTTTGTAGAATTCTGTTGAGTATTAAACAATTGCGTGAGTGTGAGGGTGTTAAAATTAATTGGTCAGTGAGTCAGAGATGTGCAACTATATTTAACTTTTAGTTTAACATTTTTTTTTAATAAATGATTATGGGAAGTGCCCTTTTTCTCACTTGAGCACCCGCCCCCCAAAATGTCAGTGCACGTCCTTGCCTGAGACACAGTTTTGTGAATATTGTTGTGTTTTGGGGGGCATGGGGTTTAACCCTCTGGAGTCGGTGGACGCGCCGGCGCGTCCAGGTGCGCATCATTTACGTAATTAATCATATATTTTCGATTATAAGGAGTAGAAATATGATTCAGATATCCGCGGAATTGCTGGAAGTGTATCTTTCCAGCGGTATGTCCTGTGAGACTGTAACCAGGGCACAGCAGCCAATATGGCCGCTCAAAGCAGCTTGACTCTGCGTTACACTGGCCGTTTCTCAATGTCAAGTAAACCTGCTGCAGAGCCACTATTTCAAGTACACTACGTCATCGAGTGGCGCCGAAGGAGTGTTTAAATGCATGTTAAATGTTCTTATTATACATCCATGGTTAAATGCCCAGCATTCGGCGCCACTCGATGACGTAGTATACTTGAAATAGTGGCTCTGCAACAGTTATACTCGACATTGAGAAACGGCCAATGTGTGGGATTGGTGGATTTGTGTGTCCGTCAAGGAAATCTAAACCACGTGTCTCCCATCAGTTTTCGTCTGTGAGGAGAGAGAGAGATAGACAGAGAACATTGCTAAAAAAAACGTTACAGTTGCCGACTTCTAGAGATTTGTTTCGCTAGCAGCAGTGAAGATAGAGCCTCAGAACCTGAAGTCTTCGACTCTTCTGAAGAAGAAGAATACAAAGACAACAACAAGGATCCATCTGGACATGGGTAAGTGTAAATATTACAGTAATAGTGTACTGGCAATGTGTGGGGAATACCGCAAAAATTAACAATAGGTTTATTGATATATATTTTTTATCGATAGTCATGAACTTTTTCTTGTGACGAAATAGACTCTCCATTAGCAAACGTTTACTCTGTGTTAACGTGTTTTATGTGTAAACGTTGTTTTGGTGTGTAAAAGTGAGATTACATGTGTAGATGATTCAAATAATCGTTTATTCGTCCCACAACGGAGACATTTACAGTGGCTATAGACATGCTTTTGCCATCGATTATTTTATCATACTGTTCTGTACAGATGAGACTGTCATAGATGTATTTATATGTGTGCCTGTGATTATTTTATCATACTGTTCTGGAGAGATGAGACTTTGTCATAGATGTATTTATATGTGTGCCTGTGAATATTTTACTGTCCTGTACAGATGAGACTTTGTTATCAGATGTATGTATATGTGTGTCTGTGATTTTATACTGAATGTAAAGTAACTGGAAATACCTGTGTGTGTGAGAGAGAGAGAGAGACAAACTTTCTTTTTATGTGTGCATTGTTATTTGTGCTTGAGCAACATTTTACTTGAACTTTATTTCAATGAAATTAGTAGTAATTATTGTCCTACATTTTAATTTGTTTTACAGAGATGTTTCACAGCTGCCTGGGCCTAGTGGCCCACAGGCGGCGTTTATCTAGCAGCCAGAACATCCATCTGTGCCTGCCCCCAGGTCAAAATCTACCATGGCTCAAGGGCCTTCACCAGAGCCATCACCACCAAGGACCAGAGGACCAGCATCACTACAGCTGCCTCCACTTCCATCTGTGCCTGCCACCAGGTCAAGATACACCTCAGCACAAAGGCTCCACCACAGCCATGACCATCAACCCAGCCAGCAAGGAGGTCTCATGGAGGTTTCGTATAGCACTTGTACCCCGCACCTACACAGCAGCCCATGCACCATCACCCCCACCTATACACAGCAGCCAGACCCACTGTTTTGGAAGACAGACAAAGACCTTGACACTGGCTTGACATTTATAATGAATAGTTGGTTGAAAGTTCTGATGTTCAATATTGTAAATAGTGAGATTTTCCAGTTTCTTATATTTATATAAATAGTTGGTTGAAAAAAACATATTTATAATAAATTGTTGGTTGAAACAAAAAGTTTGAATGCTCAATTTGTATTTGTACACATCACATGAACCTTGGTATGTAATATGAAGTCATTATTAAGTCCTAATGTATCTCAGTCCCTGCTGTGGGGAAAGTAGAGTGATAAACACCTATTTTACTCAAAATTCGAATTTAATTTGTTTCATTTTAGACATGAATTACACATTTATATACAGTGTAATTCAAATATTTCACTACTTTTGTGATCCTAAGACGTTGGTAACCAAATCTAAAACACCAACAAAATTGGATGAAATTAGTAAATTTGTATTTTCACATAAGTTTTCCGGAAATCGGATGTCAAATGTTCAGCTTTAGAGCTACTTATCTCATCACACAGTGCTCTAAGGTGAGTCATTTGCATTTATAGAAAGACCAGAGATTGTCCTGAACATTTTGATTTGTAACACATGGGGTGCCATGTATAACAAGTACATTTAAAAGGTGATTTAAGGAAACATCTAAAAATCGAGAAAATACCCTTAGACTCCAGAGGGATAATTAAACTTGACCGTTTTTTAAACCCGCACCACCTAGTGGTTAAAGCAGGTTATTGAATGTTTTGGTTGAATATGTTATATTTGATGAAAAAAATATGAGTACATACAAAATTGGGGGAAAGTAGAAGGTCAATGATAGAATTATAGAATAGAAAAAATCAAGAAGATACTGTAAATTACCTCTACAATAAAACAGTTTAGTGCCGGATGTACAAAGATATTAATAACCTTTATTTAAACATTAAAGAATACTTTAGGTCAAGGTCTTCTTTTAAAAAAGAAAAAAGCTTTGGGGGTATCTACAGATAAATATTAAGCCTGACAAAGTGCTTAACGTCTAATATATTGCTTTCCTGCAATGTTAACTATGTTGAAGCACTTATTTTAACTGATATTATACATATTAATTATACTCTTATAAGATGTATGTAGAGAGTATAATAAATGTGCAGAATATGACAGTTTAATGGTGGAGGTACACATATTGATAGATGTCTTGTAATGCACTGTTGAGG
Organism: Trematomus bernacchii; assembly: GCF_902827165.1. Lineage (NCBI taxonomy): Eukaryota > Metazoa > Chordata > Actinopteri > Perciformes > Nototheniidae > Trematomus > Trematomus bernacchii. The sequence goes on from NW_022987803.1 coordinate 3,141,760, forward strand.
AACCTGCAACCCAAGTTTTTCATTCATTGCATAACTACACCGTAGTTGTGTATATGTGACCCGCTCTATCGAAATCAGTCGGAAGTCGCAACGGCTCATTTCAAAATAAACGTGGATTTGCGTAAAAAAATTGTTTTTCGGGGTTCGGGTGTTTTGTTTGATTTTAAATAAACAAAGTCTTGGCTTTCAGAATATGAAACTTTTATTTCCAAAATCACACGATAAATACATTTTTTTGAAGCTTGTAAAGGGAAGATTACAGCTCTCACTCACAATCTGCTCTTCCGCAGCACCGCACCCCCTCCCTCCGGCTGAAATTATGAATGTAAGGGTGTATACTAATCATAGATAACACGGCAGGGTCCGTTACAGTTTGTTTTCATCTGATTTCAATTAAACAAAGTCTTGGCTTTCAGAATATTAAACTTGTTTCGGCAAATGATAAATACAACTTTGAAGCTTGTAACAGCATAAATACAAGTGGAGAACGGAGTAACTTGACGTCACAGCAGGCATAACAACAGCCGGTGTTTCTCGTGAGTGTTTTGCCCGGGAAACAAACACAATACTGTTGGAGTAGAATACCTCTGCTACGCGCCGTTCGTTGGATGAGGCTGGATCTCTATTAAATTAAGAAAGGAATTGAAAACACCGGAATCAAAGTTATAACAAATTATCTGAGTTTACTTCTAGTAGGAAACCAAACACATATACAAGTTATACAGAGTACTCGAGCACTCCGGGCTTCAGGCCTGATGATGCGGTTTTACAGGTAGACAGACCAGCTTTCAGAAAACGAGAAGTATGGACTCCAGGTTTGTGATGCGGTTTACCGTCTTCTAGCACCAGCTTTCAACAGACCAGAAGCATTTTACACTCAAAATCATCAGTATTTCTATCTGTCTTTGGGGCGGAGATTTGTCGATTCTTCCTTCCCACTTTTCTCCCAAGCGAATCAGAGAACCCCTGGGGAGGAGCTGTTTAAACTGCTAACCTCCCCCAAGTGTCCTGATTGGCTGGATTCGCTTCTGGCCGGGTTCAATCAGAGGTCTGCCCAGCATGTGAGATCCCAAGCCACCCCAGGTCAAAAGTCAATGTTTATCTTTACCTTATCTTACTCTACATTCCTTTCCCAGGGGATCTTTTCCTATTTTACGATGTCTTTAACGACTTAGAAACAGCATCTGGCTCTTAGAGATGATAACAGCCAATGTTGGTGTGTGAAACACAGAATCTCTGGATCAGTGAGTTTAAAAGTGAGAATAACATTCTTTTTCTAAGTGATTATCAAAACCCGTTCAAACAATACATGTTTACTTCAATACAGTGTAGAATCATATCTTTTTCCTTCAATCCCTCTTTTGATCTCACCTCACGAGATCAACATATAGCATTTGAAACATTACCACTGTCAATTTTCTTCTTACTGTGTCTGTCCCAACATTTATATAAACCCATCAGAAGTTGGGATATAGAGCACTTTAAACCTTTAGGAACAGTCCACAACAACAACTTATTATGACAGTGGAGGGAGAATAAAATATGTCTAAAAAGCAAAGTCCTTGTCAGCTGAGTCATCTTTACTCTTCCCTCAATGGTGGAACTGATGAGTCTTAACACACAATGAGCAGATACAAGGCACACAACAACAACCACATGTCACCAAAATGTCAATAAAAGTAGCCACAGAAATTAGAAAAGACATTATCATACTTTTCCCTCTTTTGGTAACACATAGTTCTGTAGAATAAAAAAATACAAATCCCTTACATTATGGGATATAAAAATAAAGTTGAAAGTTCCTCAAAAAAAAAAAAAAAAAATGGATTGTTCAGACAAAGTTCCACACCGGCTATATCAACCTGTTTCAGCGGGAAATGGAGTTCCCTGTGCCGTCTTGGTTTGCCATATCTTCGTCCCCCCAGCCCGCTGACGGCGGCTTCTGGGGTGCCTGCTAGAGAGATGTGGCCTGATTGTCTTCCGCCCGCCCGCTGATGGCGGCTTCCGGGTCGACTGTTGGAGAGATGTCCTGATCCTCCTCCTCCGGTCTGCTGATGGCGCCTCCTGGGTCGACTGCCTTGACGAGAGCCAGATCTGTTCTGATGTCGTCCAGGGTCCTCGCGACGAGGGCCAACTCTGTCCTGATGTCGTCCAGGGTCCTCGCAGGTGTTTTTCCCGACCGCACACTGGCTCCAGTGGTACCAGTTGTCTCCCTTTCCATCTAGGCGAACGGCATAGGAGGTCCCCTCCAACCAGACGTAATCTGCTGTGTTGGCCTTGTGTTTCTCGGGTCCCCCTTTTGACGTCAGCAGCCTGTGTGGAGAAGTCTCATACCAAGCCCTTAAGTTGCTGGAAATATGGTTTTGAAATCATCTTTTCTACTTCTTTAGTGTTTATTGGCGGCACCAACTAGACTGGAGTGTGGACAAGAGACTATGCAGAAAATAATAAACAAAAATTAAAAATTAAAAATTAAAATTAAAAATTAAAAATTAAAACAAAAATAAAAATAAAACAAAAAAGGAACAAACTAACAAAACAAAAAATAACCAAAGCTAGATTATTTTAACTGTATCAATTTCTCTTAAAAGCAACAAATAAAACAAAACAAAAAATACCATAACTAGTATTTTTAAATTGATAAATTTCTCCTAAAAACGTAATAATCTCACATACATATTGTCTGATGTATATCCTATCCTTTTCCCCCTTTTACTGAAATAGAACGCCGTTAACGGTGTTCCCATTTTCAGAAATATCGAGCCTTATACATCAGTTATTTAATATCAGCTATATATTTATTATTACTATTACTTATATATCAGGCATTAAATGTCAGCCTTCTTCCATGATTGACCTCGTCTATATTATCTGACTTATATTGATACGTGTCCGTTTGTATTTATTTAATATACTGGGCAATTATCGATAACTTTTTGAATCTCCCTCTTTTCTTAACAACTTGAGGTATGGCTATTTTGAAATCTGACTTGGTTAAGAGATGATTTGTTTATTGGTGAAAGGAACACTCTTCCCCTCAATGGTGTGGGGGTGGATATTTAGGGAGAGTTCCTTACAATCTCCAGATCTTCCTCTCAGTGTAGAGGCCATAAAACCTTTTAATGGGCTCTGTGGTCTGTTCAGATTTAGATTTTCTTCCTCTCCAGAGGTCACGCCTGTCTTTGACCCTGTATGCTGCTTTGATTCTGCAGCATCTCAGGACAGAGAAAGTGGAGATCTCTTCCCAAAAGTGTAAGCTTCCTTTTGAGCAACATAGCTCCACATTTAACACTCCCTGACTTGTTTGTAAAGCGTTCTTTAAGGCCTGAATTGAGTCTTCCGTTATGTAACGGAAAATCCCATTTCCAAAAAGGGTCAGTTTAATAGCCCTTATCATATTATCGCTCTGTGCTTGCATGCTAGGACCTATTGTCTTTGCCAGAGCTGCTGCTATTCTTTCTACATGTTTTAGCTCCATATTAGCAGGGTTCACTAACATGGTTGGTTGATCCAGTTTAAGATTTTCAATATCTTCCATTACTATTTCCAACATTCCTTATCCCTGAATATCAGGTCTAACAATGTGTTTTCTTTTAGGAGTATTAGATGGGATACTCATAAGTGGCATTTGTGAGCCCTTATCTCCTTAGGGTGGAGGTAGGGTCTCAGACATTATACCACCTTCTCGTTGCTCTCTGTCTCTCAAGTATTACACAGATTTGACTTTAAAAAAATCACACAGAGCTTCTCATACCTTATCATATCACATTCAGGCAAATTTTTATTGTGCGATGTTTATTTCAACAGATAGCGTGACTTCCAGAAGTAGGCTTCTACAATCTCCTCACGGTGATTGCGACTTCAGGTCAAGAGTTAAAAACTCAGTCAACAAAATCTCTTTATCGTCACGTTTAATGAGCCTGATTATCCCCACAACAGTTTTGTGATGAGATACGGTCGTTCCAAATAATTAGTTGGAGGTCGCGTCTCTCTCCTCCTCTATCACCCACCATATAACAATTACAGACATTTTATACATTTAAAGCACCACGAAAGGTAACCGCATTAATCAATCTGATCATGACCTGCGGGGAATGTAACCCTTCTTTTACAGCCTTACAGTCTTTAATGAAAGCACTGTAAGGTAACTGTATTCATCAATGTTATATTGACCTACGGGGAATTTAACCCTATTTTGACACCTTCGTATAGTCTTTAATTAAAGCGCTTGCAAGGTAACCGCATTAATCAATCTTATCATGATCTGCGGGGAATTTAACCCTCTTTTTCTAGCCTTGCAGCCTTCGTATTTAGTGAGTGAAGGGCTGGGATCTACCCGCCACACTCAAACACTATTTTTGCTCTAGATCCAGGACTGAATACCCTTCTCTAAGCATTAATAATCTAATTTAACTAGAATATGTATTGTATTTCCCACCGTGACTAAGAACACTGAGAACGCTGCTGACAACTCTAAAGTTTTAGTATAATCAATCACAGATTTTTGATAGTCAAAACAGGTGTCTGCTCACCTTTTGTATATGGCGCCTTGGTGTAGTTGTCAACAGTATCTCTGTGTCCTCCCCCTGGACTGGATTCTGTCCCCCGGCTATCGGTGACCCTTTCTAGAGATCAGCTCACAAACGTCGGGAGTCACCACTTGTTGGAGTAGAATACCTCTGCTACGCGCCGTTCGTTGGATGAGGCTGGATCTCTATTAAATTAAGAAAGGAATTGAAAACACCGGAATCAAAGTTATAACAAATTATCTGAGTTTACTTCTAGTAGGAAACCAAACACATATACAAGTTATACAGAGTACTCGAGCACTCCGGGCTTCAGGCCTGATGATGCGGTTTTACAGGTAGACAGACCAGCTTTCAGAAAACGAGAAGTATGGACTCCAGGTTTGTGATGCGGTTTACTGTCTTCTAGCACCAGCTTTCAACAGACCAGAAGCATTTTACACTCAAAATCATCAGTATTTCTATCTGTCTTTGGGGCGGAGATTTGTCGATTCTTCCTTCCCACTTTTCTCCCAAGCGAATCAGAGAACCCCTGGGGAGGAGCTGTTTAAACTGCTAACCTCCCCCAAGTGTCCTGATTGGCTGGATTCGCTTCTGGCCGGGTTCAATCAGAGGTCTGCCCAGCATGTGAGATCCCAAGCCACCCCAGGTCAAAAGTCAATGTTTATATTTACCTTATCTTACTCTACATTCCTTTCCCAGGGGATCTTTTCCTATTTTACGATGTCTTTAACGACTTAGAAACAGCATCTGGCTCTTAGAGATGATAACAGCCAATGTTGGTGTGTGAAACACAGAATCTCTGGATCAGTGAGTTATCAAAACCCGTTCAAACAATACATGTTTACTTCAATACAGTGTAGAATCATATATTTTTCCTTCAATACACACAAATGCAAAATTACACAAACACACACACGTATACACACACACACACTCGCAAGCTTCCCCCAGACCAGTAATCCAAGCGAAAATATCTTCCCTCCGTAGTATTTTGATCATTTGCTCCGCTGATAACCAATCAGATCGATGGATTCCAGAGAAGAGGAAACTTTGAAGGCCTTTTTCTCAAAATGATGACTCGGTGACAGTCATTATATAATGTGACATATTTTGCTTAATATTTGGAGTACAAAAACAATCCTGATATCATTAGAAAGCTAGGAATCTCCTCTTTCCAACAGTGTATACAACTCAAAATGTGTCTTCGGGTCAATGCAACTGATTTCGATGGAGCAGGTCACATATGATATGTCAATAAACCTTAGAAAATCTTGAAAGGGATGTGCAAAATAGCCATTATATACAGTCTTTAATTAACTATTAGTAGAGAATAACGAGTAATGAATATGCTTTATAGGGATCTGCAGATAAATGTTTAGTCTTTTCAATCACAGACTATCAAATATCTTGCCTGATTGTTGGCACTTGACAATCACCTTCACTGAATTTTACTCAGGTGTAACTAAAGTCTGATTTAAGGGTTGTTTATATTTCACATCATTAATCAGAATCTGCAAAGTAACTCAAATAAATGTTGTGGAGTAAAAATACCAGGTTAACCTCTGAATTGTGGTGGAGTAGAATTACAAAGTAACAATAAATTGCATGTTTTTACATGCTGCTGTAACAAAAACATTTCCCATCAATAAAGCATATCTTATCTTATCTTAAGATGATCGATGACTACTGCCATATTTGCAAAATGTGCCTCTGAACCTTGACAAGTGCATGTTTCAAGGCTTATCAATTAACAACAGGAGGGGTCACAGACATAAGACCAGCTGTTAAATAAAGCTCTTCTGACCTTAGCTATCATGTGGGTATATATTAATGCTGCCTATTATGGACACAAGCAATTTTCACCCATTTATTAATTATATGCTTTAAATTTGATAACACCAATGTGTTTCCCATCCCCTAAATCTCCAGGGGTGTACACAGTTTAATACTGGCAACTTCTAATTATGACGGTCAGAACATGACCCGGCGCTCTAATTAAAGGTAGGGTAGGTAAGTTTGAGAAACCGGCTCGAGATACACTTTTTGTTATATTCCATGGAATGCTCTTAACATCCCGATAGCAATGAATATCTTAAGTGCTTTGACAAAAAATCCATAAAAACATTTCATCTGTGGAAGCCGTAATACTGTAAAAAGTACGACCAATCATTTTAGCCGGCCCGGCTAAAATAACTGGATGGCCTACCTGCCTGTCAGCCTTCCATCTGTGCACAAACTTATCTCGTGCCCTCATTGGTCATGTGCGCGTTCGTGTGTGTTGGAGGAGGGGCTCTGTAAGGAAGTGGCAGATTTTCTCCGGTTGTGTATTTTCAAATTCTAGCGATCTCGAGCCGGTTTCTCAAACGTACCTACCCTACCTTTAATAGACAAAATAACATATAATATATAACATAATATTATTAATGACTTTATTTTGAAATTCAGTTCCTGACGGACGGCAAAAAAGCCAGAGATTATAGAATTAAACAAATAAATAAAAACAAGGATAATTGTGTGTTATTTAGAAAAGAATAACAAATTAGAAGGAAAAAAAGATTTTAAAAATACATATTTCAGTATTCTGAGCCCCATTTTTGTTCAGAAAGTCATTGTTTCTACACGGACCCTCACTATTGCGGTAAGCGTGTTGTAACTTTCGGTTGTTTTGTCACCTCCGGGTATCCTGTGTGCCTGTTCTGCTGCTGATAGCTTATATTATCTTAACTTAAATCGATCGTTTTAAAACTCTTGTTCACGGCAACTGCCTGACGTTGTAATCACACGTTACTACAGCTTAAGCACTCACAACTCTCCTTTTCTTAGCGACTGTAACTCCACAGTTGCCTACACTCTTTTCGGGTTTGCTAACGGTAGCTACTTTAGCTTGATAGCTAGCCATGGCTCTTTCCCCACCCTCCGGTGCTATTTCATGCTCTACCTGTCTCATGTTTGGTTATTCCCCTACCTCCTTTACTGGTACCGATACATGTGTTAAATGTAGTATAGTTGTTAGGTTGGAGGCGGGAATCATAGCCATAGAAGCCCGGCTCCGCATTTTAGAAAGTAACTCAGCTACAGTAAAGCCCATCTTAGTCGGTGCGGACCGGCAAAAGGTACCTCCTACTAGCCGTCCCCCGACAACTCCCGAGCAGCAGGGAGACTGGGTGACTGTTCAGAAGAGGCATAACGCGAAACCCGCAGGTCCCCACCAACCCGTTCACGTATCTAACAGATATTCCCCACTCAGCGAGGCACCCGCTGAGAAGCCAACTCTGGTTATTGGTAGCTCTATTATGAGACACGTGAACTTAGAGACCAAAGCCTCCATAGTCACATGCATTCTGGGGGCCAGAGCGGGCGACGTTGAGGCGCATCTTAAACGGCTGGCTAAAAATAAACGTAAATACAGTAGGATTGTTATTCACGTCGGTGGTAATGATGTTCGTTTACGCCAATCAGAATGCACCAAAGTTAATGTGGCGTCGGTGTGTAGTTATGCTAAAACAATGTCGGACACCGTAATTTTCTCTGGTCCCCTCCCCAATAGAGTGCCACAGTGACGCGTCCTAAAACCCGGAAGTAAACTCCTTCCGGTTCCTTCGACAAAAACCAATGCAATTTCTCCATAGGATTTTGGAAAATAGCTGGAAATAAGGTCTGTGGTTGACACACATTTAAGAGACGGATCACGTTTTGTTCAGCCGGATAATATCCACATGTCTACCCTACTTTTATAATTTTTGAATCATAAATCTAGTCGCCAGAAGCAAAATGCTAACGTTATGCTATAAACGAACTACAGCAGGGTCACTGCTTCAACGTCACGCCAACTTAAGATCCATATTCAAACATACAGATTCTAAATGGTACAAGTTGAAGCGTTTGTTTTAACAGTTTGCAGGAGGCAGGTACTTGCTTTCAAGCAGAACACTGGGAAAAACAAACTTAGCAGGAGTGTTTACGTGTTTGGTGTAATGACGTAAAACGGCCTCGACAACTTCTGTAGTCCTATTCAGCCACATGTTAACAACCATCATTTTTCAGACACGTAAACTCTTCAAGAATCACCAGTGGGGTCACTGCTGATGTATTTAATGTCGTAGAACAAAACGTGATCTGTCTCTTCAATGTGTGTCAACCACAGACCTTATTTCCAGCTATTTTCCAAAATCCTATGGAAAAATTGCATTGCTTTTTGTCAAAGGAACCGGAAGTGGTAAAAATGCTAACTTACTTACTTCCGGGTTTTAGCACTGTGGCACTCTATCTGATCAATGACGACATGTATAGCCGCATGTCATCATTTCAGCGCTGGTTGTCTTGGTGGTGCCCAGCAAACGATGTGGGCTTCGTAAATAATTGGACAGCCTTCTGGGGAAAACCTGGTCTGATTAAGAGAGACGGCATTCATCCTACTTTGGAAGGTGCAAATCTCATTTCGGCAAACATTTCAGGGCTTTGTGGACGTAATCCATGACAAACTGAAGTTGAGACCAGGAGGCGGAGTCGCAGTCTTACATGCTTCTCTGCGCTCTCTCCTGGGCAGTCATCCATAGGAATCCCGAACCCAATAAAATACCCAATATTAACAGTGTGTGTGTCTGCCCAAGTTCAATTTAAGGTAAAACCTAATAGAGGTGTCATACATAATAACCTAATAAAAGTAAATGTAACAACTACTACAATGCAACAAAACAGGAAGATTAAATGTGGTCTCTTAAACATAAGATCTCTAGCATCTAAAGCAATATTGGTAAATTATTTAATATCAGATTATAATATTGAGCTGTCTCACTGAAACTTGGTTGAGACATGAAGAATATGTCAGCATAAATGAGGCCACTCCACCCAGCCATATCAATACTCATATTGCTCGAGGCACAGGCCGAGGAGGTGGAGTTGCAGCCATCTTTGACTCAAATGTACTTATCAATACTACTATTATACCTCCTTTGAAAGTCTTGTTTTTAGTCTTACGCATCCGACCTGTAAAACTTTGCAGCCAATCTTATTTGTTACCGTGTACCGTGCACCAGGTCCTTATTCAGAATTATTATCAGAATTCTCTGAGTTTTTATCAACTTTGGTACTTAAAGGGGACCTATCATGCAAAATGCACTTTTGTACGTCTTTTATACATGAATATGTGTCCCCGGTGTTCCAGGGAACCCACCAAGTGTCAAAAAACACAACCCTCTCTATTTTCCTCCATACCCAAATCTCTAAAAAAGGGGCTGCAACGGATCTGATAAAAACTGATCCAGATTTGAACACTTTACTGACGTCAGGAAAGTGGCGCTACGGCTATTGGGCCAACTCCACCAATCAGGAGGAGACAGCCACGGCCATTGCCGTTCGAAAGTGCTGGAGACGCTGTAGTACATATGCCAGGCCTGTAAGTGGCGCTGTAGTCTGCCACAAAAGCAGCAGAGAAGACTTGGTTACCATGGTTACCCTTCTGTTTATTCTCCGCTGTGGCTTTCTTTCTCCTTCCCCGAGGCAAGCATTTGCTCCCGCTGCAATGCAATCCCTCCCCGTCGAGGCAAGCACTGTAATTCTCTCCGGTTAGTCCACCAGCAGATGACAAACACCCACCTCTCCGCTTCTTCCAAGGAACGAGGGGACCGTGCGGCAGAGTTTCAGTTTCAGTTACTTTCGCCGGTCAAGATGTCCGTTAAAGTTTAAATCTTCCGGACAAAATTTGAAAAGTGCCGGTCAAAGGTCTTCTTTGTTATTTATTGAGCTTTAAAACAAATGAATAACGACTCTATATAATAAAACACGGAGGACGGAGATCTCTTTTTCTCCCCCTCTTCTGACAGCCCAGCAGCTGATCAGAGCACGTCTCCCCTCTCCTGCAGGGGGGCGTGGTCAGCAGAATCAGACCCGTCGACAGCAAACAACACATAGAGCGAAATGAGGCATGGCTAAAATGCATGATCTGTTTGGTATTTCGAAAACAGAAACGTATAAATATACCTTGTATAGGTATGGCCCTACAATATATCATTTAAATATAGCATGATAGGTTTCCTTTAAAACAGATAAAGTAATTATCGTAGGTGACTTTAATATTCATGTTGACGATGATAAAAATAGCCTTACTGTTGCATTTAACTCTATATTAGATTCTGTTGGTTTCCGTCAGAGTGTAAATAAACCAACCCACTGTTATAATCACACTCTCGACCTTGTTCTGACTTATGGTATTGAAATTGATCAACTATTGGTCGAACCGCATAATCCTGCTTTATCCGACCATTTCTTAGTAACTTTTGAAGTACTGTTACTAGACTACAAACCATTATTCAAAAGTTCCTGCAGCAGAAACCTATCTGTTAGTGCTATAGCCAAATTTAAGGAAGAGATTCCACCAATACTTAACTCGATAGCATGTCTGCATGTAAGGGAGGAAACTTATACAAAATGTACACCACCCCAAATTGATCATGTTGTTGATAGTGCTACAGATGCGCTGCGAATAAAATTAGACTCTGTTGCTCCTTTAAAAAAGAAGAAAATAAAACAACATAGATTAGCTCCATGGCATAATGCCGAAACCCGCAAAATAAAGCAAAACTTGAAAGGATATGGCGTTCCACTAAACTTGAAGAATCTCGTTTAATTTGGCATATTACTCTCAATGAATATAAGAAAGCACTGCGTAAAGCGAGAGCAGCTTACTACTCTTCACCTCTTAAGGACGACGGTCCACCCAGTGGACCCCCCCACCGTTTTTTTCGAGACTGTGTCTCAGGGCTTCTTAACATTTATGAAACTATTAATGTGTAGCACCAGATTAACGGGAAGAATCTCAGCTAACTGAAGATATGAACCATTTTTACCAAAACAAAACACAAGGGTAATACCAAGCTTCTGAATTAGCACTAAGCGAAAAAATGCTAACGCACTTAGCACAGAACTCAAGATAAAGATACCCTTATTACTTATCGTAACTGCACATACAATATATCCGATTAAAGCTGAGACTCCACAGATTATATAGGTATAGTATCATCACTGAGCGATCCGAACTCGCGACAGGGGAAGCAAACACAGACATCACAACACGTACCTTTACGGAGCTTTTACGGGAGATCGTCTCACCGTAGCTGTCAATCTGATCAAAAGACGTGTTCAATGGCATTAAAACGAGAAAAAACGCGGCTGAATCGGTTGATCCATAGGTTAATAATGTATCTGTGGCTTTGAAAAAATGATTTATAATCCATAATTCCATTTTTATGTAAAAATCGGAGAGAAAAAGTTAGCTGCTAATGGTAGCCAACAGAGTGTATGCAGCTTCCGGTTTTGGCCATGCGTCACTCTCACTCCTTATTTGTTAACGTGTTGGGGTGTGTAGAACTTTCCCTCGCTCCATTGGCTCTAGCGGTTATGAAGAGATTTCATTCATCAAAATCGACCAAGGGGGGCCAGAGATATGGAAAATCCACCCAAATGACCCCAGAAGTGGTTCTTTTTTGCTAAATCTCTCTAAAAAGGTCAAATTTCACTTGTTTTGCATCAATCTTGATACAGGGTACTTATTATATGTTGTACTTTGGATTCCTAAAGCTTTTAGTCTACTAACCCATCATCCAAGGGTAGTTTTCACTATAAGTAAAAAATAATGTTTGGACGGACACTATAATTTACAGTTTTTTTACTATGTTCAATCTGAATTTTCTTTAAAATAAAAAGCATCTATATTGATTCTGACTTTTCTACATCCAACTCACAGGTTTATCATTACTTTGAGAAAAAATATTATTAATTTAACCCTTTTAGAAGGGAAGATATGGTCATTTGTTCTGGGAATGTCATTTTCGAGCCTGAGACCTGAAAAACAGGCTCAGGGCTTAACAGGTTAATAGATGAGAATAAGAATAATGAAAGATTTATTTTCAGCACTGTAGCCAGGCTGACAGAGAGCCACAGCTCTATTGAGCCTTCTATTCCCATAGCACTCAGTAGTAATGATTTGATGTGCTTTTTTAACGATAAAATTGTTACTCTTAGAAACAAAATTAATGACCTCTTGCCTTTGACCAGTATAGTGTTATCAACAGTTATCAAGTTCTAATATTAGACTAGATAGTAAATTAGAATGCTTTTCACCCATAAACCTTGAACAATTGAATTCAATGATTCTCTCTTCTAAACCATCAACGTGTATCTTAGACCCGATTCCAACTAAGCTGTTAAAGGACGTTTTTCCATTAGTTAGCACTTCTTTATTAAATATTATGAATATGTCTTTATTATCAGGCTATGTTCCACAATCATTCAAAGTAGCAGTGATAAAACCGCTTCTTAAAAAGCACAACCTCGATCCAGAGGTTTTAGCCAACTATAGACCTATTTCTAATCTTCCGTTCCTCTCAAAAATTCTTGAGAAAGCAGTCGCAAAACAGTTATGTGATTACTTAAAAAACAATGATTTATTTGAAGATTTTCAGTCTGGCTTTAGAACACATCATAGCACAGAGACAGCTCTGGTTAAAGTCACAAATGACCTTCTAATAGCCTCAGACAAAGGACTTGTCTCTATTCTTGTCTTGCTCGATCTCAGTGCTGCATTTGATACTATCAACCATGACATCTTATTGCAAAGACTAGAGCACTTAGTTGGCATACAGGGAACTGCTTTAGGCTGGTTTAGGTCCTATCTATCTGAACGCTCTCAGTTTGTATGTGTCAACGATGAATCTTCCATGCAGACCAAAGTTAGCCTTGGAGTGCCACAGGGCTCAGTGCTTGGACCTATTTTGTTCACATTATATATGCTTCAGTTAGGCAATATTATAAGGAATCATTCTGTACATTTTCATTGTTATGCGGATGATACTCAACTATATTTATCAATCAAGCCTGATGAAATTAATCATCTAAATACAATTCAAGACTGCCTCAAGGACTTAAAAACGTGGATGACCTTAAACTTTTTGATGTTAAACACGGCCAAAACTGAAATTATTGTACTCGGCCCAAAGAATCTACACAAATAAACAAATTATCTAAAGATATACTAACTATGGATGGCATTAATTTGGCCTCCAGTGAGACTGTAAGGAATCTAGGTGTTATATTTGATCAGGTTTGATCCTTTAACGCCCACATAAAATCTATTTCAAGGACCGCCTACTTCCATCTACGTAACATTGCAAAAATCAGGCATATCTTGCCTCAAAACGATGCAGAGAAACTAGTCCATGCATTTGTTACTTCAAGGCTGGATTATTGTAACTCTTTATTATCAGGGTGTACCAAGAAGTCAGTTAAGTCGCTTCAGCTGATTCAAAATGCTGCAGCACGTGTACTAACCAGAGTTAGGAAAATGGACCACATTACTCCTGTTCTGGCTGCCTTACACTGGCTCCCTATAGAACACAGGATATAATTTAAAATTCTTCTTCTCACCTACAAAGCCCTTAATGGGCAGGCGCCATCTTACCTTAAATAACTCATTATACCCTACTGTCCTACTAGGGCATTGCGTTCCAAGAATGCAGGGTTGTTGGTTGTTCCTAGAGTCTCTAAAAGTACAATGGGAGCCAGAGCCTTTTCTTATCAAGCTCCACTTTTGTGGAATCAGCTTCCAGTTTGTGTTCGGGCGGCAGACACCCTATCCGTTTTTAAGAGTGCGCTTAAGACCTTCCTTTTTGATAAAGCTTATAGTTAGGACTGATTAGATTCAGCCCCTAGTTTTGCTGCTATAGGCTTAGTTTGTCGGGGGACACCTTACTTCTTCCTTCTCTCTGTCTGTACCTGTGTACTCATGTTCCGAATAACCCAGCTTCCCCAAATTTCTTTTTGGTGTCTATATACGCCGGGATCCGGAGTCATGGCTGATCATGTTGCTGTGGTCCTGAGTCCTGGATCGCGAGCCCTGGATCTTGAGTCGTGGCTGTGCCTGCTGCTGTGGTCCTGGATCATAAGTCCTGGATGGATATCCTCGTGGATTCATCTTCTTATTATAGACACATGCATTTCCAAACATTTGGACTACCTATGTTGCAAATGTATTATCTTTTCAATTTACACACGGCATCTATTGCACGTCTGTCCGTCCTGGGAGAGGGATCCCTCCTCTGTTGCTCTCCCTGAGGTTTCTCCCATTTTCCCCTTTAAACTGTGGGTTTTCTCCGGAGGTTTTTCCTTGTACGATGTGAGGGTCTAAGGACAGAGGGTGTCGTATTGTCATACAAAAATCATACAAAAATCCTGTACAAACTGTGAAGTCCACTGAGACAAATGTAACATGTGTGATATTGGGCTATATAAATAAAGATTGATTGATTGATTGATTGATTGATTGATTTTCCTCACGGACGGCAAATAAAGTCCGACATTATAGAATTTAAAATAAAAACAATAATCGTGGCTTGATATTGAGTAAGAAAATGTTTTTATGAACCACACAGCTTCCGGTCTTCCAAGACCCGACCGGACAAAAAGACATGGTGCAGGCATGAAACATACTACCAATAAAAAAAGGCGAGAATCGTGTTGGTGAACACGAATCAATAGATTACATTTCGTGACTATAACACGAAATGCCGTGAGACTGGGTTGGGATATTATACATTTGTTTGTAAGGCTCTAAAGGGCCTAGACCCCAACAAATCAGCAGGCCCGGACGATCTCCCCCCTTATTTCTTACGGCTAGCTGCAGATATTATAGCCAAACCACTGTGTCATGTTTTTAATCTTTCTATAACAAACAATGTCATTCCAGATGTTTGGAAAACTGCAAATGTTCTCCCCTTATTGAAAGGTGGTGATCCCATGGTGATGAATAATTACAGACCAATTTCCAAGCTCTCTATTTTAGCTAAAGTACTTGAAAGGCTGGTGAATGATCAAATCAAAGAATATTTAAGCTTGAACAACATTCTATCTCCTCACCAGTCAGGCTTTAGGAAGCAGCACAGTACAGTAACAGCTGCTTTGAAAGTAGTGAATGACATTGTCGAAAGCTTGGACGCAAAGAGCTACTGTGCTGCCCTTTTTATAGACTTATCCAAGGCATTTGATACTGTGGACCATGGCATTCTATGCCAGAAGTTATCTCATATAGGCCTGTCTGACCAAGCTGTTGGTTGGTTTGCAAACTATCTTTCGAATCGCAAGCAATGTGTAAAATTCAGCGGTCTCTCCTCAAACTTTCTTAATGTGCCCAGAGGTGTTCCTCAAGGTTCGGTCTTGGGGCCGACCCTTTTTACTATTTATATAAATGATGTGGGTAAAAGCATTGATGCCTCTGTACATCTATATGCAGATGATACTGTTGTGTACTGTTGTGCTAGCACTGTTGCCCTTGCATTTGAACGTCTGCAGTCTGCTTTTGACACTTTTCAGTCACATCTGTTCCACCTTAGGTTGGTGTTAAACTCAGATAAGACAAAAGTCATGTTGTTTTCCAATAAGAAAAGGTTACCAACTGTTCTTCCCTGCATCATGTCTGCACAGCATAACCCCATTGAAGCTGTTAACACCTACAGATACTTAGGCATCACTATAGATAAAAATCTCTGCTTCAAACCACATATTGACAATCTCTTAAGGAAATTGAAATTAAAACTGGGATTCTTTTTTAGAAATAAGGCCTGCTTCTCCACAAGTGCGAGGAAACGGCTTGTAGCTGCCACATTTTTGCCGCTCTTGGACTACGGGGATGTTGTCTACATGAACGCCTCAGCTCACTCACTTCATCTGCTGGACGCTGTCTACCATGGGGCTCTGAGGTTCATAACAAACTGTAAACCCCTCACACACCATTGCACGCTGTACTCTTTAGTCAACTGGACATCATTATCAATGCGCAGATCACTGCACTGGTACAAATTCATCTATACCGCTATGCTTGGACTGCTGCCCCTCTACATATCCACTTACATATCACACAAACAGTACAGCTATAGCCTACGATCTCAACATTACATCACTCTGTCCGTCCCCTCAGTTTGCACGGTGCTTGGAAAAAAAGCCATATCATACTCTGCCCCCTCGACCTGGAACACACTTCAGCAGGAACTTAAGCTGACCAGTTTGATACCCATCACGGATTTTAAACTAATTTTAAAAAAGCTGGAGAAATCATCTGTGGGTGTTTGCACCTGCTATATCTGAATACTTTCTATGGATTTCAATGGCTACTTTTTTTACGATGTTGTATTTTATTGTTGCCTCTGTGTTTAGTGTCCTGTCTGTCTGTAACTTTGTGTGGTAGTGTTACCACTGACAGGTCTCTCTTGGAAATGAGACCTTGTGTCTCAATGAGATTTTACACCTGTATAAATAAAGGCTAAATAAAAAAAATAAAAAAATACATGTTGTCACTTTGAAAATGATGATATAAGCATTTGTTTTTTACTGATCATTTGTCCAACTTGTCATTAGCTCACAGGACTGCAGATATGACCTGGAAGTGGCCCAAAAGTAAAAAGTGCAATTGATGAAACTGGCTCTACAGTATAAGGAGTAGAGGCACATTTTTTTTTGTACGTGTCGTATTGGATGATTGTGTCTTGTGGAGTCTATTTTTATATAACATTACAAGAGGGATTCTTATTATTGCATTATATGCTTATTGTGCTCATGAGATTGCTATGACTATAAAATAAATAGACAAGATCACCAATCCCAAGGTTTGATGGATTGGATAGGAAAACAAAGGGAAAAGTCTCATAAGAAAGTTTTAGCCTGCAATAACAGAGTAGCAAGATCAGGTGCAGACACTGGCAGAATACAAAGAGTTATTCATAAACAGGACATCGCTCCGGCCTTGAGTTGTATGGGAGCTTCGCTCCCACACACAGCTAGGAAGCAGCATTATGAAGATTCACTTTATCTGCAGAAAGCTTCAGAAAAAACAAATGACGTATGATGGCGCCCGAGAAGGGAGGGACTTCCACAGGCCGGCCGAATGCTGATTGGAGGATCGTGTTGCCATGCACGCACGAGGTTCGAGGCTCTTGTCCGGAAATAGATTTACAGATTACAGCTTTGCTGCCTGTAATTTCTATGACGTGAAGGAGTCCTTGGCCAAGTGAATATATGTCTATTGCTCTCTCATAATAAATAGTTAGAAGTTAGAAAAAACTTAGAAGTCGTCTGTCTTTCCTGGAATTTTGAACACAACAGTCTCTCACCAGTCACACAGTAACTAAAGAACTGCAAAGGATTTCTGCTTACCCAGCAAGGACCTAACAGTTGACAATATAATTTCTTTATTCATTTCTTTTTTATTTGCCTTTTTTTGCCACAGTGGAAATAACGAGACATGCCCTGGGAGAAGTGTCCCAGCTCTCCCTGGTGTAATTGGTGCTGCCTTCATCCTGATGTGTCACTCACCCACTGCAGTAGATTTACAACTTCATCTGGTACGGGTGAAGCACTTTCCCCTGACAGCTGCTGCTTCACAGCACTGCAGCTCCTCCAACCAGGGAGGATGGATTCATGCTGGTTTTTTTGTGTGTTTCACAACCTAAAAAATATTAAGATTTTATTTATTAAAACTTCTTCTTAACCATTCATTTAAAGGGGACCTATCATGCAAAATGCACTTTTTGATGTCTTTTATACATAAATATGTGTCCCCGGTGTGTCGGGGAACTCACGCAGCGTCAGAAAATAAAACCCTTTCTCTTTTTCTCCGTACCCAAATCTTTTAAAAACGGGAGTACAACGAGCGGATACAGATTTGCTGCCGATATGACGTCAAATCGGCGTGTTTTGGACGTAATCTCGTCTTTGTTTACATTAGCAAGCCTCGCTAACACTCAAGAGCTAACCTGTACTGTAGAACACATGTGTTTAAATAGCAGGAAATAAAAAAAGGAACTCACCTTGTGATAAACCCGCAAGAGAAAAAGCATTTGAGCTCCATACTGTTTCAGAAATAATCCTTGATGTGGTTTAGAACAGGATGGCGTTTTAACACAGCAGAATTTAACTTTAACTCCGGTAGAATTCTGATCAGGCATTAGCTCCGCCTCCTCTTTTTTTAAGCTAAGGACCCAAAATCCGCATTTCTCTAACAGGGCTGCAAAAGAGGGGTATGCGCAGTATGAGGCATGGCTACAATGGGTGATCTGTTTGGTATTTTAAGCAAAAAGCTTCACAGACATGTTTTGTATAGGTATGGCCCTACAATATATGTTTCCAATATAGCATAATAGGTCCACTTTAATTATTACAATTGTAGGGGAGCAACTTCCCATTTACATGCAGAAAATTCACTACAGGAAAGAGAACCCCCCTCCCCCTCTTTAATACTTCCAATTAAAGAAAATGTTTTGTACTTCTTAAAATAGGCTTAATTAGAAGATGTTTAGGCCTCTGGTTATACGTTTTCGGTTTAATGTTTAACTTCAATGAATGCAGGCAACTACATAAAACACCTTTTTAGATTAAGGTGTTGGGTGTTTTCAGGAATAAATGTAGAATTAATGAACGCTGTGGTTTACCATAATTAGCTACGGCTGATGAGAATCTATTGCCCAAGACTACAGCGTGTGTGTGTCATCCACACTGAAAGCATAACACGACATGACTTAGTGATCTCAAGGGAAGGAGTGAAAATACAGATGCATTCTAAAGCTTCTTTTGCGATATCACTAAATTGCTGTTGTAGCTGTGTTCATTAAATAGAAACAGGGCATCTGAGTCAAGCTCTTTTAAAGTGTTAGAAAATGGACTGTTGAATGAAACATGTGAAAAAACTAGATTGAGGTGTCTCACTTTAATCGTGCGCATATGGGCTTAGATATGTCTCATAATTATTTGTGTGAACATAAAAATAATTTGTGTGTAAATATGTGATTTGTATATGTAAAACACCATCCACAAATGCATTTAAAAGATTTGCAAACTCACAAATAAATTTGCAAATGTAAAACGGATCTGCAAATACGCAAAATATTTTTACAAATAAAAAAGAAATCTTTGAATATCTCTTTAACATTTACAATTTTCGATCAGGCATTTGTGAATCCATTTTGTATTTGTCGACCAAAAATGCGCTTGTGGATCTCACATTTCTGCTTGTGGATCTCAAATCTCTGCTTGTGGGTCGTCTTTTTACACACACAGAGTTTTGAGACTAACTTGCCGCCGGTCTCGGCTTAAAATCTACTCGTATCACTCGGTTATTTTCGGAAACCACGTGATGGCCTGCTGATGACGACATTTCCGCATGGTTTTCAAAGTAAGACCATGATGGTTTGTTTTATAGAGTGGCGAAGTCCCTCCCCTTCCGGGGGACCTCCATGGGACCTTATTTCGAAAATTATGTATTGAAGTCAATGGAGAGAGAAAGATTATCTTTCGATCCCATTTGAATTGTGCCACGAATTACACATATGATGTTTGTCAATTTAAAAGATAATTTTGCAAGTCAAAAAAAAAAAAAATGTGTCGTAAAACTGTGAAGTAACACATTTGTTTGTGTGAAACGCTCAATGAACTACATCTCTGGTCAACAACACACGTCACCAAGATGGCCGTCACTACTGTCTTGTCAACAAAACGATTGACTACCCTCACTATCACCACAATGAAACACGTCCTGAAGAATGTCATGCAAAGCTGCCTGCCTGCCTTCCTTTGATTCTCTCTGAACTGCCTGGTCGTTTTAATGTTTAATGTCAACCATTTGTGCAGATAGCATGAAGTAGAGAAGATCGTCGATGCTAGCGTTAGCGTTAGCATTTCTCCCCCGGGCTTAAATTGTGTATTATAGAATGATCACACCGGTGACAGTACTCTTCAAAGGGTTCACGAAATATGACTACTACTCTTACTGTTTAACATTTTGGGTTACTTAATGTTACTTCATGTTAAGGCTAATAAAAATGACAAGGCTGTAATGCTAACTAACGTGCTAGCTACTAGCTAGCTTCATTCAGACACTCCTGGTCCTTTCATCAGACGGGAAGCGAAAGAACGAGCAAGACCCATTGCTGGTATAATAACAACCTGGTACTAAGCACACAGGCATCTTGTTAAAGTTATCTTATCTTAGCCATCTCTTAGTGGAGGAAAACAATTGTGACATCACTTACGCGACTCTGGGATTTGTAGTCTTTCTAGTTACGTTATTTTCATAGTCTTATATTTCAACAGTTTTACGACAAACTGACTTTTTTGACATGGAAATTATTTTTTAAGATTGACAAACATCATATGTGTAATTCATGGCACAATTCAAACGGGATCGAAAGATAAGTTTTCTCTCTCCATTGACTTCAATACATTATTTTTCCGAAATAAGGTCCCATGGGGCGGAAGTAGATGGGCGTGACTTCGCCACTCTATAGAGAGGCGAAGTCCCTCCCCTTCCGGGGACCTCCATGGGACCTTATTTCGGAAAAAGTATGTATTTAAGTCAATGGAGAGAGAAAACGTATCTCTCTATCCCGTTTGAATTGTGCCACAAATTACGCATATGTTTGTCAATCTTAAAAAATAATTTCCATGTCAAAAAAGTCAGTTTGTCGTAAAACTGTTGAAATATAAGACAATGAAAAATATGCAACTAGAAAGACTACAAATCCCAGAATCCCGGTCCCTCATGCTGGCTCTTACGGAACCGACTAACTCCCCTTTTGTGTATGTACAGCTCTCAACATGCCCAGACTTGTAGTGATTTTCACCTCTTTTAATACTTTTCGCCTCATTCTGAAAGAAAGAAGTGAAATGTGCCAACGTGACGGCCGTCTTGGTGTGTGGTGCGAGACGGGAGATGTAGTTCATTGAGCGGTTTCACACAAAAAAAGTGTTACTTCACAGTTTTACGACACATTCTTATTTTTTTTACTTGCAAAATTATCTTTTAAATTGACAAACATCATATGTGTAATTCGTGGCACAATTCAAACGGGATCGAAAGATAATCTTTCTCTCGCCATTAACTTCAATACATACTTTTTCCGAAATAAGGTCCCATGGAGGTCCCCCGGAAAGGGAGGGACTTCGCCTCTCTATGCACAGTTTTTTTTAATGAACAGCGGAACGTTAGATGCATTCTTTATCACCATCATCATCATGTTATAGTGATACAGTTAGTTTGTGTTAGTTTATTGGTTCAACTTTCTTCATTGTTTTTTGTGTATTCAGTCAAGCTGGTCAAAGTTACTGACACGAAGGGCTCTTTAAGAACTCAGATGCTCGATTCCTTTGCTTTGGTAATAGTCTTTATTTATAAAGATCACAAAGCTTTTCAATAGTCTTCTAGGATCTACTAGGACATTTCCAAAGAATCCTTAGGTTCAACTAGGTATTTACAAAGTCTCTGGTAACAGCATGGATATCATGAAGAGACAAGACGAACCAACACAAGACAAAGGGAGAGAAGGACTATATATACACACACACACACACACATTAGGTAATGAGGCACAGGTGGACCCAATCAGGGGCGGGAACAACAATCAGTCTGACCGGTGACACACAAAGACACCTGGAAAGATAGAGCAGAGTCATGTCACAATAAGACAGATAGACAAACACTAAAACCTTACAGTACCCCCCCTTTTACGGACGACTCCAGACGTCCCTGAAACCTGAGACCGTAGTCTGTCAAAATCCGTGATCAGAGTCTTGTCGACAATGAAGCTGCCCGGGATCCAGCATCTTTCCTCTAGTCCATACCCTACCCAGTCGACCAGGAACTGTCTCCCTCTACCCCGCTTTCTTTCTGACAGTATCTTTTCCACTGTATAGACGATACCTCCGTCGATGACCCGAGGAGGTGGAGGTGGTGTGGAGGAGGGAACCAGTCTACTTTCTAAAACTGGTTTCAGCTTGCTGACATGGAACGTGGGGTGGACCTTGAGAGACTTTGGGAGACATAGGCGAACAGCAACAGGATTAATAACCTTTGAAATGGGAAATGGACCAACGAACCGGGGGGCCAGTTTCCTGGAGGCGACATGAAGAGGAAGGTCCTTGGTGGACAACCACACTCGTTGTCCGACCTTGTATCTAGGAGATGGACGTCGTTTTCGGTCGGCCAAACTCTTCATGCGGGTCGCACTTCTCTGCAGCATCTGGCGAACACCCTTCCATACCCGGCGACAGCGGCGAACCAGAGCATGTGCTGATGGTACGGTAACTTCTTGCTCGAGCTCCGGGAACAATGGAGGCTGGTATCCATGGACACATTGGAAAGGAGAGATTCCGGTGGCTGATGTGGGTAAGGTATTGTGTGCATACTCAACCCAGATCAGATGTTTGCTCCAGGTGGTAGGCTTCTGGGACACCAGGCATCTCAGACATGTCTCCATTTCCTGATTCATCCTCTCCGCTTGGCCGTTTGACTGGGGATGGTATCCGGATGTCAGGCTCACAGTGGCTTGGATCAGGCGACAAAACTCCTTCCAGAAACGTGAAACGAATTGTGGGCCTCGGTCTGAAACGACATCACTAGGGAAACCATGTATTCGAAAAACATGGGACAACATGGCCTGTGCAGTTTCTTTGGCAGTAGGTAATTTGGACATGGGGATGAGATGTACCATCTTGGAAAAACGATCAATGACTGTGAGTACTGTGGTATTACCTGCCGAAGGTGGAAATCCTGTCACAAAGTCCAACGCAATGTGCGACCATGGTCTGTGGGGAATGGGCAGAGGTTGAAGAAGACCTGCCGCAGCTTGACGAGATGTCTTGTTTCTAGCACACACAGGACAAGCTGCCACATACTCTGCAACATCCTTCCACATAGCAGGCCACCAGAATCTGTGTTTCACCATAAAAAGGGTCCTCTTGGTTCCAGGATGACATGAAAGGACAGATGTATGGGCCCAATGAATCACCTGAGAACGAAGTGTCCTAGGAACAAACAAGCGATTCTGAGGACAACCTTTATGGACAGGATTCTCTCCATTAGCCTGTTTTACTTTAGCTTCAATGGGCCAGGTCACACTCCCGATCACCCGGTCTGACCGCAGAATGGGTTCTGGAGTCTTGGGAACTGGCTCCGGATCAAAAAACTCTGGAGAGAGCGTCCGGTTTCCCGTTCTTAGAACCAGGTCGATAAGACAGAGTGAAGCTAAATCTGTTAAAGAATAAAGCCCACCTGGCTTGTCTGGAGTTCAAGCGCTTTACCCTCCTGATGTACTGCAAGTTCTTATGATCTGTCCATACCAGGAAATCCTGCTCCGCTCCCTCCAACCAGTGCCGCCACTCCTCCAAAGCAATCTTCACAGCCAAGAGTTCCCGATTTCCCACGTCGTAATTCCTCTCAGCAGAAGATAGCTTACGGGAGAGATAGGCACACGGATGAAGTTTATTGTCCCCCGCTGACATCTGAGACAGTATAGCTCCAACGCCATCGTTAGAGGCGTCTACTTCCACCACAAACTGTCGGTTGCGATCAGGTACAGTCAGGATAGGAGCTGTGGTGAACCTCCTCTTCAGATCCATGAAGGATTTCTCTGCCTGTGGATTCCACACAAACTGAACATGGGGAGAGGTAAGGGAATGGAGAGGAGAGGCAATAGCACTGAAATTGCGTATGAAACGTCTGTAAAAGTTAGCAAACCCCAAGAATTGCTGAACTTTCTTTCTGGAGTTTGGCGTAGGCCAATTTGCCACATCACTGACCTTTGCTGGGTCCATTTCCATCTTGTTAGGGGAAATCACAAAGCCCAAAAATGATACTGAGTTGACATGAAACTCACATTTTTCGGCTTTCACAAACAAATGATTAGCCAGGAGTCTTTGAAGAACAAGATGAACATGGTTGACATGAGTATTCTCATCTGGAGAAAAGATGAGAATATCATCGAGGTACACAAAACAGAAAACCTCTTAACACATCGTTAATGAGAGCTTGGAAAACAGCAGGTGCATTACAAAGTCCAAAAGGCATCACCAAATATTCGTAATGTCCCGTAGGTGTATTGAAACCTGTTTTCCACTCATCCCCCTCCCGGATGCGCACAAGGTGATAAGCATTCCTTAGGTCAAGCTTGGTAAATATCTTAGCTCCCTGTAATAGTTCAAATGCCGTAGAGATGAGTGGAAGGGGATATCTGTTCTTGACCGTGATCTGATTTAGCGGACTATAATCAATACAGGGCCTCAATGTCCCGTCCTTTTTTCCCACAAAAAAGAAACCTGCCGCTGCTGGGGATGAAGATGTCCGAATCAACCCAGTCTTGAGTGAAGAATCGATATATGCCTTCATGGCCTCCCTTTCTGGCCCAGAAAGAGAGTACAGCCGTCCCTTGGGAATAGTAGAGCCCGACAGAAGTTCTATGGGACAATCGTACGGTCTATGGGGAGGCAATGAAGTAGCTCGTGTTTTGTTAAACACCTCCTTAATGTCTGAATAGCAGCCAGGAACTTTAGACAAGTCAGGAAAGTCAGAAGGTTTAGAACAAATGTCACTGCTATTACCTGACCCCTGCTTAAAGTTACTAGGTCTGCTACTCAACCCTGTTTCACTGGTTAAACATGAACGAGAGCACTCAACCCCCCACCCTTTCACCTTTCCTGTCTGCCAGTCAACGTGAGGGTTGTGTTTAACAAGCCATGGGTACCCCAAAATGAGAGGATGTTGAGCAGAGTTAAATAAGTGAAAACTAATTTGCTCTCGATGTTCCTGATCTACGACTAATACCATGGGCTCAGTGCGATGAGTAACTGTACATAAAAGGCGGCCGTCCAAAGCACTAGCCTCTAAGGGCTGATCTAAAAGTACAACCTTTAAATTCAAACTCTTAGCCAGCTCCCAGTCTAACAAACTCTCATCAGCCCCAGAATCGACTAATGCATCCTGAGTCACAGTCTTATCCCCAAGCTTGATTCGTACCTGCATTAATTTTCTGACTGGAGAGTCGAAGGAAGTCACTCGGCTCACCAGCGTCTTCCTTCCTGCTGATGAGCCTGATCTTTTGCCGAACAGGCTGCCGAAACATGACCCTGCTGGCCGCAGTAGAAGCACCGCCGCTCCCGTAGACGGCGCTGACGCTCCTCCGGCGTGAGTTTGGCTCTTCCGAGCTGCATCTGTTCCTCCGCGGCGATAGGAGGCGCTGGTCGCTCTGGAGATGAAGTCTGGGAATTCCTCTGCCAAGTGTAGTATTCCCTCGGTAACTCCCGTCTGAAAGGTGGAGTGGATACTGCATTCCTTCCCTTTTCCCGCTGTCTATCAGCTAGACGTTGATCAACCCGGATAGCCATGGCGATGAGCGAGTCCAAATCTTCAGGCAGCTGTAATGGAGCTAACTGATCCTTTATGGGATCCGCTAACCCATGCAGGAAAGCATCAAAGAGAGCCGCCGAGTTCCACCCACTCTCCGCTGCCAGAGTACGGAAATCAATTGCGTAATCCGCCACTCTCCTCTGCCGCTGTTTAATGTTCACCAGGGCTCTCACTGACTCTCTCCCGGGTGATATCTGATCAAAGATCTTGCTCATGGTATCCAAGAACAGTTCCAATGACTGACAAACAGGCGAGCACCGGGACCACTCCGCTGTTGCCCAGGCTTCCGCTCTACCCGTCAGATGAGAGACAATAAAAGCTACTTTAGCTTGATCGGTGGGAAATGCTGCGGGCTGGTGTTTGAAGTGGAGATCGCACTGTACCAGGAAGGGACGACAGTTTCCAGAGTCTCCGGAGAATCTCTCCGGCGAAGCGAGACGGATCGTAGGTGACTGCATGGGTACTTGAACGGGGATATCAGCAGACCCGACCCCCGCTGAACCGGAAAACTCTGCCGCAGGAACACCAGGGTTTGCCACGAGGTGAGTCAGTATGTCCCGCATCTTTTCAGCCAGTAGATTTATTTCTGTCGTCACCGTAACTTGAAAGTTGTCTTGACGAGCATGTAAATCCTGGACCCCTTGGTTGATTGCTGACAGCTGTCCCTCATGTTGATGAAGGCGTGTACCCTGCGCCTGCAGGGCCGTTCTGACTGTAGTGGAATCGGCTGAGTCCATCTTGTTGGGTTGGTTCGTTCTGACACGAAGGGCTCTTTAAGAACTCAGATGCTCGATTCCTTTGCTTTGGTAATAGTCTTTATTTATAAAGATCACAAAGCTTTTCAATAGTCTTCTAGGATCTACTAGGACATTTCCAAAGAATCCTTAGGTTCAACTAGGTATTTACAAAGTCTCTGGTAACAGCATGGATATCATGAAGAGACAAGACGAACCAACACAAGACAAAGGGAGAGAAGGACTATATATACACACACACACACATTAGGTAATGAGGCACAGGTGGACCCAATCAGGGGCGGGAACAACAATCAGTCTGACCGGTGACACACAAAGACAGGAAGTGCAGACACCTGGAAAGATAGAGCAGAGTCATGTCACAATAAGACAGATAGACAAACACTAAAACCTTACAGTTACAAAGCACTTCACATCTTATTAATCGGTCTAGTTTTACCTTACCAGTGCAGTGGTAAGGTAATCTGTAGAAAAGCACCGTATTTAGCTCAACCTTCATAGTAAGGCTACATTAAATGTTATAATATTCATCGTGTCCTTTCTACTGTATATGTGACCTGTTCTATCGAAATCAGTCGCATTGACCCGGAGACACATTTGGAGTTGTATACACTGTTGGAAAGAGGAGATTCTTAGCTTTCTAATGATATCAGCAAAGTTGGGTGTAACGCGTTACAAAGTAACGCGTTACTGTAATAATATTACTTTTGTCGGTAACGGAGTAGTGTAACGCGTTACTTTTATAATTCAGTAATCACACTACAGTTACTAACATTGCCCCGACACGCGTTACTTCGTTACTTTTATAAAATCAGTCATAATCACACTGACAGACAAGAGGGGTTTCCGCCGCAGGTTTATATGTACGTAATCTGCGCGACTTGCACGTCCACATCTCCGCGCGCAGTGCTGCATAAACATGGCTGAGTCAGCGATAACTTTCGAGGGGTGGAGGTATGCCCATTATTTTGAGTTCGTCCGAAGAATAGACAGGAATGTAACGGTGAGGTGCAAACTGTGTCCAGGCCAGAAGCTGTTATCCACTGCTGGAAACACCACGTCAAACCTCAACAAACACCTGCAAAGAACACATGCTAAGGTGAAGCTAATAGCTAAGGACCCCCGAACCCAGAGTGAGGATGTTGTGAGTGCGACTCCGAAGCAGCACAAATTAGAATTTGGAGGACCGGTAACCAAAGCAGAGATGGACAGGCTTGTAGCATCCTTCATAGTAGAGGTAATGTTGCCCATTTGCACAGTGGAATCACCATCGCATCGTTCAGAGATATACTGTGCAAAATACAGATAGCAGGAGACAGAGGACAGCCATGGTCAGAGCTATCTGGATCAGTCTTATGCGACAATGGAAACTGAACTAAAGAGAACATTTGAAACTTTAGCGGTCTGCGTGATCTGCCTGCAGGGAGGGGCTGGCCGGCCCTACGAGTAAAGTAACGAGTAAAGTAACGAGTTACTTTATGTAGAGAGTAACGAAGTAGTGTAATATATTACTTTTTTTAAAGTAATATGTAATATGTAATATATTACTTTTTTTTAGTAACGACCCCATCTCTGGATATCAGGATTGTTTTTGTACTCCAAATATTAAGCAAAATATGTCACATTATATAATGACTGTCACCGAGTCATCATTTTGAGAAAAAGGCCTTCAAAGTTTCCTCTTCTCTGGAATCCATCAATCTGATTGGTTATCAGCGGAGCAAATGATCAAAATAGTCCGGAGGGAAAATATTTCCGTTTGGATTACTGGTCTGGGGGAAGCTCGCGAGTGTGTGTGTGTGGATGTGTGTGTTTGTGTATTTTTGCGTTTGTGTATATTGTGTTTGTTTCCCGGGGAAAACACTCACGAGAAACACCGGCTGTTGTTATGCCTGCTGTGACGTTAAATTACTCCGTTCTCCGCTTGTAATTATGCCGTTACAAGCTTCAAAGTTGTATTTATCATCTAAATTTGCCGAAACAAGTTTAGTATTCTTAAAGCCAAGGCTTTGTTTATTTGAAATCAGATGAAAACAAACTGTAACGGACCCTGCCGTGTTATCTATGATTACTATATGCCTTACATTCATAATTTCAGCCGGAGGGAGGGGGTGCGGCGCTGCGGAATAGCAGATTGCGAGTGAGAGGTGCCTGTCATCTTCCCTTTACAAGCTTCAAAAATGTATTTATCGTGTGATTTTGGAAATAAAAGTTTCATATTCTGAAAGCCAAGACTTTGTTTATTTAAAATCAAACAAAACACCCGAACCCCGAAAAACTAGTTTTTTACGCAAATCCACGTTTATTTTTAAATGAGCCGTTGCGACTTCCGACTGATTTCGATAGAGCGGGTCACATATGCATATATTCCTGTCTATTGCTTTCATTTGTATTTAATGTTATTATGTTTATACTTGTTTCCACACATTTCACAATTTGGGATGAATTAAGTATGTTTATACTTGTTTCCACACATTTCACAATTTGGGATGAATTAAGTATCTGATTTCGATAGAGCGGGTCACATATGCATATATTCCTGTCTATTGCTTTCATTTGTATTTAATGTTATTATGTTTATACTTGTTTCCACACATTTCACAATTTGGGATGAATTAAGTATCTATCTATCTATTGTGGAGTCTATTTTTATATAACATTAGAAAGACTGAGTCTTATTATTACATTATTTGCTTATTGTGCCCCTCAAAGCTAGGAAGCAACATTATGGTTTCCCGCTATATCTGAAGAAACGTTAGAGAAAACAAATTAGTATGATGGTGCCAGAGTAGGGAGGGACTTCCACAGGCCGGCCGAATGCTGATTGGAGGATCGTGTTGCCAAGAGACTCTATCTGAGTCTGCGCACCAGGTGTTCCTGGCAGGATTTGAACTCACAACCTTCCGATCTTCAGCCCACCTCACTATCCATTAGACCAGGGGTTCCCAACCTTTTTTCCCAAAAGCCCCCCCAAATGACTCCTGGAAGTTGCTTTTACTCCACTACATGTATTTAATACCTTTAGTTACTCTACAGATCTGGATGAATGATGTGAAATATAATAAAGTGTTAAATCAGACTTTAGTTCCACCTGGAGTAAATTCACAAGCTACCCTGCAGTATACAAAGTCATTCAAACTAGCTACACCTTTACCAGCTTTGAGAACACTTTCATGATCAATCATTATAAAACATATCATATATAATTATTAGGGATGCTCCGATCGCCAATTTTGGGGCCGATCGCCAGAATCAGTATCGGCCGATACCGATCGCCGATCCGATCGAGTGGGTGGGGCCTATGGGGATCTTCTATTTAAAGTGATGTTTAAAACTCAGTTAATGGGGCTCATTCACTGGAGCTTCCACAAACAACAACCAACATAATTATTACATTCAAATGAAGTACATTATTCAAGTTTACATTAACTTGGGATAATAACACGGGAGAAATGAGCGGAAGCGCTCTCTTTTCCTCTCTCCCCCTCTCTCTCTCTCCCTCTCCTGACAGCCTGTCAGTATTCGTCTCATGCAGCTCACTGATCCAGTAATGAGTGACCCGACAGTGAAGAATAAATATATTTATAACTAGTTTAGCTTGTTCCAGAGGTAGATCAAATAGCTAAGTGTGTTAGGTCTAACTCTTAATGTGTGTTCTGCTCCGCTCACCGGTCCGTCACAGCGGGTGGAGCTGCAGGATTTCTGCTTCACACACGTTGCATACCGCTATTTTATTGTCATTTTCGGACACTTAAAATACTGCCAGACTAGTGAAGCCATTTTGGCGAGCTTGTTTTGCCGCGCACAGAGAAAAGTGTCATGTATTTTACATGCAACGTTAGCCTAATCTAAAATGCTCTACTACGGCGTACCTTTCGTGTGGTGTGTGGCTCGTCAGCGCAGACTCTCGCATCGTTATTTTTGCACACTTTGCAGGAGGCTACTCTTGGGCTTGACCCTCGTCTTAGCCATGGCTTGTATTTGTCTTCTGCTAGCCAACGCTCGTTGACACGGCAACCTCCTGGCATACTGTCATCTATCACTCTCATCAGAATGCCCAGGTCACACACGTAACAAAAACACTTGCCGGTCACGCGCATAGCGTGGGGAGGCCGGAGCGGAGCTGTTTTATGTAAAAGCGAAGCAATTAAGCGCGCTACGACTTCTTTATTTTCTTTTAATCTAAAAAGCGAAGTAAAGCATTTACAATTTCAAGCACTTTATCCCAAATTCAAGCACTATTCCCAAAATGCAAGCACTTTTCAAACCTTGAAAACACCTCGTACAATTTCAAGCATTTTCAAGGATTTCCAGCACCCGTACGAACCCTGAGTATATCTGGCTACATGAAATATGCTCTGTTTTAAATAATGAATAACTTCTGTCAATTTCACTTTCTGTGCTGCTACTTAGCCCCATACAGTCACGATTCCCCTTTCAATTATTTCCAGTTTGGACAAGCTGTGGTTTAACCTGCGCTGTGCAGAACAGCCACAGCAGGCTCTTCAGAACTCCGGCTTCCAAATGAGAGCCACTTGTCAAGGGCACACTACAATACGTTATTAATTTGTCAGCCGACAATAACTTCCTGGGGTCTTACGCACCATCTTCATTAGCACAGCTCAATCTCTTGCCATTTGTGTTTACAGAAATCAGCAGCATCAGGCGCCTGCAGACAGCCAATTGAATATTTCGCCCCCTGCATCTTTTCAAATGACCATGTAATGCCACCGCTGTTGCTTAGATGTGATCAGGAAGATATTTCTTAGAGAGTTAATGAACACAACAACGCCTGCAGATGAGATTGCCTCATCACATTGTGTCTCCAGTCTGCAGTGTTTTGTATTCAGGAAAGGCCACAAAAGCATTTCTATCATTCAGTGTAAAGTACAATATAATAACTACACAGCATAAACTCAGTCTGTTAAAATGTTTTCTGTTTCTTTCCTGTTTCTTTATTTAAAGCCCATGCCAGAATCAAACCAAAAAGTGTAGAAAAAAAGACGAATGGTTTAATGCTGTGTAAAAGCCTCAAGAGGCTGCAGGGTCCATTACACACACCAGCGGAAAACTAGCCATCGGGGGGGCCGGGACATTTACTAGTGGCCTGAGGGCCGGTCTGACCAACTTAGCAACTTATTAATATTCTTTTTTGCTAACTTTCACACTTCCAATGTGTTTGCTTGTTCGCGTTGAGGGTCCGCCACATTAAGTGCTGTTCCAAACCAACAAGTGGGGAGGGTGTTACAAAAACACCATTAAATAATTTTGAAGTTTATATAAGAATTATTATTGATTATATATTGTCAAACAGATGCTGATGAAACCGTTGTTAGGAACAGTTACGGCATTTCCTGTTTCTGTCGGATAGAGGAGAGTTTGTGTGTCCACCCCCCCCCCCCCCTTGAAAAGAAGGGAGACTCATTCCGCTACGAGTGTGGCTACAGACGGAGTTCACTCTTTGGGTAGGGGGCAGGGGGCAGAATGGAATTGTGCCCTTGTTTACGATAACATTTTAGTCTCCTGGCAAAACGGAAGATTAAGATTGTCAGAAGGTGTAGCAGAGAGGAAGAGGACAAAAAAAGATAATAATAATGCATTTTATTTATGGGCGCCTTTCAAAGCTCTCAAGGACACCTTACAGAGCATAATTAAAAACAAGCAACAAAGAAGATCACACAGTAATACGAGACTTAAAAAACAAAGACTTAAAAACAAAGATTTAAAAACAACAATCAGTTTAGCAGAATTAAGGTATTGAATACGCCAGTTTAAAAAGGTGTGTTTACAGGCTGGATTTGAAGGTTGAGAGTGAGTCCATATTGCGGATGTCTTGTGGGAGAGAGTTCCAGAGACGGGGGGCAGAGTGGCTGAAGGCTCTTGACCCCATGGTGGTCAGGCGGGCAGAAGGTACAGTGAGTTGGAAGGCAGAGGAGGATCGGAGAGCACGAGAGGGAGTGTAGATGTGAAGGAGCTCAAAAAAATAACAGTAGCATTTCAACAGGTTTTTGATATAATAAAAACTCAAGTTAGATACCGTTATTAATCAGCTGTAAGTTTTAGTTTGTTTGAACTTATTCATTATAATTATTGTACAAAATGGTATAAGAATGCAAACTTAAATTGATTTTAGTCTATTATCAATTCAAGTTAAGAAACTAGTGTTGCTTGCATCCTATTTTAAAGGCATTTCTTTTCTATACTCTACGAAAATGCAACAAAAAAAGGGTTTGATTCTATTAATTTTGTCTTTTATTGCACTTTGGCAGCAGATTCCTGTGTAGCTTCAGATCTGAGTTGTCTTATTAGTAAGCCTAATTTATACTTTTGTAGCAACACTATTTTTATATAATGGCAAAGAAAGGGTTCAGAGTCTTTTCTTTTTTTCCTGTGTCATATGTGGCAGCACTGTTCAATGTTTCTTGAAAACATTACCCACTGTAGTATGTGACGTGTGAATAAACTCCAACTCTGTATCAACAACACTGTTGTGTAACTTCAGTTAAATACTTGTATGTGTGTAGATTAGAAAGAGGTAAGATAAAGGATGTGCAGTATTTTATGAAGTATTAATCGTACAAAAGTCAGTTTTATACAAGTAGAAGTGTGTATTTACCTGGTAGTAGGCTGTCAGTAATGGCTACGCCTCTCTATTTGGACTGGTAGATCTCTGCAGACTGGCAACTTTAAAAGTAGCTCTCGGTTAAAAAAAGGTTGGGCACCCCTGATATAGACGGTTCGGCCACACGAGGCCGACAGGGAAACGCAGATAACGATAACGGGTCCCAAGGTGGGTAGCTCTGGGGGGCCAAACGGCTCCGTGTCTACGCCCTATACGATAATTTTCTGATAACGATGACGCAATAGCCCCGCCTCTCCTGCTCACCCCTGTGTCACCCGCGTCATTGTTGATGTGTTTCGCCAACAACAGTTTTCCGAGTGTTTCGAGCCAGGTCCCGGTATCCCGCACGGCAGAGTTTCCGTTAGCCGAAATAAAAAATTCTCCGGTCAAAATGTCGCTTATTGTTTAGGTGTCCTTTGACACTCAGGCAGTCATATCATTAGCTAGAACTAGCTAGATCTGATCGATATGGACATAAACGCGAGTGAAGTCTAATCGGACAGGAGAGAGAGATCAGAGATCAGCTGCTGCTGACGGAGAAAAAGAGCCCTGCCTCTCCCCACCTCTGCTGCTAAATCCACCGCGGAGAATAAACAGAAGGGCAACCATGGAAACCATGCTCGGAAGTCTTCTTCGCTGCTTTTGGTGTATTTTGTGGCGGAAGTACAGCGCCACTTACAGGCCCGGCATATGTACTACAGCGTCTCCAGCGGGTCGAGCGGTCTCGTGTGGAAGGACACGTTTCTGGTGCCTATTGCGTGTGGACGGAAGACTTTTTTGATAACGATTTCGGTTTGTTTGTGTTACCGTTCTCGTGTGGCTCCAGCCTTAATGTGACTTTTGAAACTCAGGTCAGAGTCCATGACTACACCTAGATTTCTGGCTTTATTCGTTCCTCCTTGGCTCCAAAAACCGTAACAAGTTTTATCTTTATTTAATTGGAGAAAGTTCTGACACATCCAGTCATTGATTTGTTCAAAGCACTTACTCTTGAATTGGAGCATAGTCTCCTGGTGAAATGGTTACCGTATTTTCCGGACTATAAGTCGTGTTTTTTTTACCTGTCTGGCTGGTCCTGCGACTTATATATTGAATTATGTCTGACTGCGTTCAAACTCCGGCCAATAGATGGCACTGTATACAATCGTGACAACTGAAAACGGGGGGTTACGTATTGTAATCCTAGTTCTATAAGCACAGGCGGAGCCCTCTACTGGACTCTATGGGTACTACTCTCATCAATTATACGCGAGCGTTCACACACTGAAGTTGTATAAACGTAGCCGGCCAATCAGGGCGAGCCTACCTGAATGTGCGCGCATATAAGGCAGCTACACCTCCTGACTGCCATCCTGCAGCCTCTTCAGCGAGCGGCATAGGAAAGACAGGGCCCCTAGGTAGAGGGCTCCGCCTGTGCTTATAGAACTAGGGTTACAATACGTAATCCCCCCGTTCTATCTCACACAGGCACCCCGATGGATAAACGCCCTGTCGCCCTACAACATCGACCCACCACACTGCCCCTGACCGGCCTTTGGTTAACAGCCACCGCACCCCAACTTCCTATCATCCGGTTGTGACCGTGGAGAAGTCGGGGCCGCAGCTTACTTGGCTGGGTAGAGCCTAATTGGTCTGAATAAGCCCATAGCTCCACCCTGCAGGGGCCAGTGCAAGTGACTATACACTGTGCACTACGTTTCCCAGGTCCCTAAGGAGCATGGGGAGAACGCAAGTGCACCATGTCCCCCACGCTTACCTCGTGTGGAGTGTGTACGGACCTCAGTGGGGAACGCTCTCCCCACCTGCCCATAGGCAGGCGGGGAGCCCTGTATGGGGCTTACTGCGCACCACGTTTCCCAGGTCCCTAAGGAGCATGAGACAACGTACGTGCATTATGTCCCTGGGGGTCAGATACAGCTTACTGACTCACAGCCCTCCTCCCTTCACCAGTCCTGTGTTGCCTCGGCAAGCACCAACGATGAAAAAATAGCCAGACATGTCTAAGAGATACTTACCTTATGAACGGGCCTGGCGTAGACCAAGATGCCGCTGTGCATAGGTGGATGACTAAAGCCGTCTAGCTGTATAACCCTCGACCTGGAGAACTCCTTAAGTTCTTGGGAACAGAGGAGGGGTTCGGTCTGAGTGTCGCCCTGCTACGGTCACCACAAACCAGAAGGCAACTCGGGTGCACCGATAGAGCGGTCAGTTCGCATACTATCTTGGCAGAAGTCAAAGCAAGCAGCAAAGCTGTTTCTTTTTGCTTCTCTCTCTCTCAATGATAGCGCCTACAGGGAGGATAGCTCCAGAGGCTCAACGGTTCTGTAACCAAAGCCTCGAGCACCAATGGCAGTTCCCATTGCGGGGTGGAGACATGCACCACTGGGCGCTGTCTCCTGATCCTATGCAAAAAACGCTTCATAAGCGGTTGGCTAAAGACTGGTCTGCCGCCAAATCCCTCATGGCAGGACGAGATGGTTGCTACATGAGCAAGCCCCTTGTCCACCAGTAGCTATAGACTGGAGCAACACGAGAACGGTAACGCAAACGAACCGAATTCGATATCAAAAAAGTCTTCCGTCCACACGCAATAGGCACCAGAAACGTGTCCGTTCACACGAGACCGCTCGAAAGCGCTGGAGACGCTGTAGTACATATGCCGGGCCTGTAAGTGGCGCTGTACTTCTGCCCCAAAATACAATAAAAGCAGCGAAGAAGACGCGCATGTGTGACCGGATGTCTTCTCCCTCTGTGCCGCTGCTTGGCACCGTGCCAGCGCACCAATTGTGCGCACCTGCTATTTAAGTGGAGGTGACAAATCTGGTCCCTCCCCTCTCCGCTTCTCCCTTGTGGCTGCAGCCTGGCGTGGCAGCGTAAATTGTTTGGCATGGCAGCTCGCGCATCACACTCTCTACCAGACAGCTGACATCCGGTGCTGTGAGGAGGATTTGCTCCGCCGGAG
The DNA here is from genome assembly GCF_902827165.1 of Trematomus bernacchii. NCBI lineage: Eukaryota > Metazoa > Chordata > Actinopteri > Perciformes > Nototheniidae > Trematomus > Trematomus bernacchii. The sequence continues at coordinate 3,177,842 of NW_022987803.1, forward strand.
GCTCCCTGCTGCGACTGGCTGCACAGGCTGGGGTGCCGTAAACACTCTCCCTTCCTTGTGGGCTCTGTGGCAGTGCCTGGCTGTACAAGCTGGGGCGCTGTAAACACTCTCCCCACCTCTGGTCATCATTCCTCCCCCCCCCCCCTCCTGCTGTTTTGGCTCGGCGAGCTTTCGCACTGAGCTGTGGCGTTCTAAAATTGACAGGCCCTGACTACTTCATGTTGGACTGTCGCCAGGGCCGTTTTGTGCTCGCGGAGATCACGGAATAACAAGGACACTTATTATTTTAGTTGATTTATTTGGATTATCTGATTTGTTTTGTGCATTTAATGTTTTGAGTTTACTTATAGTATTTCGTCAATTGTGTGATTTTGTTTATTTTCTTTTGTTAACGTTTGGATTTGGTTTAATTAGTTTACTCATTCTTGTTGTTTACTTTTATTTAGATTTGGTTAATTTGAGTTGTTTTCCTTTTGTTTATCTTTCTCCAACCGATTTTAATACTCTTGCTGACTTTTAACTGTGTTTCTCTTGTGCTGTGGGCCCGAGGCGGTAAACCCAATCCCTGGTGGTGGTGTTCTTCACGTGTCCGTTTTGTTTGGTGTGCAGTGTCACGGGTGATTTTGATTTGGACCCTTCCTCCCCTTTTTGTTAATTGCCACCTTGGTAAGCCCCAGCCCTGTCCTTCTCCCTCCTCCCTGGAGATTAGAAAATTATATTGTTTATTATTAGAAATGTGATATGTATAAATAAAATAACCATTGTGGTAATATCCTTTACACTGTCTCTGCCTGTGGTGTTCAAACGAACCAGATTGCCTTTTTATTAATTGGATAACTTTAGTTTTAGTAATTTCCTGGGGGCGAAACTCCCCCAGGTGGCGTTGTCAGCAAACCGAGCATTTTACACGAGCCGCACCACACCACCACACATGGTTGCCATGGTTGCCCTTTTGTTTATTCTCCGCTGTGGACGCTCTGGCTCTTTTTCTCCCTCCCCGAGGCAAGCGTGCGACAGAGTTTTCGTTAGATTTTTTTTTTGCCGGGCAACATGTCCATTAAAGTTTAAATCTTCCGAAAAAAAATTGAAAAGTGCCGGTCAGAGGTCTTCTTTGTTATTTATTGAGCTTTAAAACAAATTGATAACGACTCTATATAATAATATAAGAATAATAAATGGAGCCTCTCTTTTCCTACCCCTCTTCTGACAGCCCAGCAGCTGATCTCTGAGCAGGAGAGGTGGGGAGAGGCGGGGCTATTGCGTCATCGTTATCAGGAAATGATTGTATAGGGCGTAGACACAGAGCCGTTTGGCCCCCCAGAGCGTTTCGTCCGCAGATCTACCCACCTTGGGACCCATTATCGTTATCGTTATCGTTTTCTGCGTTTCCATGTCGGCCTCGTGTGGCCGAACCGTCTATATCAGTGGTTCTCAACTGGTGGGTCGCGAACCCGTTTCAAGTGGGTCGCAGATGTGTGAGTGAAGAAGAAAAAATAAAGTATATATATTTTTTTTTTTTTTTTAAAAGTCAAACTTTTATTTTGAAGGCCCGATTTTCTAACGCTGTTCATGCAGTAGGCGTTGGACTGGAAGTACCGGAGACCATAAACGGTTTTGAAAACTTCTGTCACGTAGTAAAATATCTTTGCTGATGTTTTTTCGAGTCTTCTGGCCAATCAGAATCAAGATTGTTGCCGGAAGTCCCCACGGAGAATAACTTTGCGGTAGAACTACTCTTTATACATCCATGGGTACAACTGCAGATCAAAATGAACACGTAATATGACCCCCGGTTTGATGATTGACAGGTCACAGAACAATGGGAGCTATCTACCCTTACCCACAATTTAAAGTAATTCACACAGACCCTTTTTACTCTTCTCTCTGTGTGCAGCCACACCTGGAATCATCTCCTCAACAGATGTTAGGTCAGTTTGAGGAGAAGTGTCTTTGACTAAAGCATTGCTTAATGTCAAAGCACACAGTAAAACTTCAGGCGTCACTTAAACTATTAGGAACCCTCCTTTTGTAATATGTTTGCACTGTAAAAGTCTGACTTCATCAGCCCTTCATTGCAGCAATACTAAAGAAAACCCAGAACATTCAGCAGTAATGAGTGACATAATGATTTTGTCCTCTACTTGTTAGCTCCATTTTGTTCAATCGTTCTTTCAGAAAGAGGATTTTGGTTGAAGACATTGAACAGGCAGGAGGACTTACACTCAACAGTGCTCAGTTGTTATGTGAATTATGAAGGTAGTGTGCAGGCATCAGGGCTGAAATATTCACTCGCAGACCGTCCAGAACAGAGAGCCTGTTCTCTTCCTTCTCACAGAGGAATTTTACTACGGGAAATTTCACAGCTGCTTATTTTTAACAATATCTATGTCAATGTTGGTCAAGGTATTATGAACATCTTACTTAAAGTTGGGCTGAGCGTGTGGGACAGAAACTCTCTCTTGAGGGAACACGAGGATTTTAGCCTTTGCAGACCATTCACATGCTCAAAAACCTATAACACACTAAAGCAAAGGGAACACACAAAGAATAGGGCCTCTATAGATATCTGATTGATAACAATGCATTGCATTGTGCTTTATTGTCTTGTCTTGGACTGATGCTCATATCAAGTGTATTTTCTGGAGAATATTTGCTATGAATTAAAGTATCAACCAACAATATAAGTTGAACGAACCACCATTTTATTCAGCTTTGAACAGTAGCTACAGGTATTATTTTATGCATAGAGCCCATATATCGGAGATGTGTGCCTTCAGCTCTTTCTGCCACAACATCCTTTCTAACATAAATATGCTTAGGTTTAGGTAAAAAATAATGTTGTAAAGGAAAGGATCATGGTTTGAGTTAAAATAGACTTATCCTGGCAGAAAGCACAGAGGGCTAACTTCTCCCACGTGCACACGGCCCTAATGAGCTTCACCAATAAGATGAGGCAAAACTCAGGGGGCGCTGCTGCTGCTTGCTTATAGCTTTAAAGGCCCTGACATACCAGGCCGAAATCGACCGTTTTCGTTAGTCGGACGACGAAGCGTGCCCTGTCGCCCAAACTCAATTTGGTGTGTCCCGCACCGTCGGCCGTGACACGCCTTATTTGGCCTTTCATGGCCGACGCAACATGTTGAATCGGCCGTGCGTCGGCCACAGGCAGTCGGACAAAGAAATCACTCTGATTGGCTGTTCAGCTAGCGAATCAGTGCATGAGAAGCGAAACGGTTGCTTGAGAATGTCTTCCACAAGCAACACTCCAATGGCTGATAGCTCCAGTACTGCACGAAGCATGTTTTCGATGGACGAGAGTGAAAATGGAACGCACACGCTATTTGTTGTTTGTTTAGATCACGCCGTCTGTTCTTCTTCTCTGTCTTCCGGTTGTTGCCTCTTTTGAATGACGAATACACACTACCGCCGCCTGCTGGTAAGGAGAGTTATTGCCACTCACGCATGCGCAGTTCGTACGTGCTCGGCTGAAGTCTTTGCGGTGTGTTCAGTGCGACACATGGCCAAGACGCAGGAGAACACGGCGACGCAACAGTCGGCGTCGGCGAGTTCTCTGGTGACTGCTTGGTGTGTCAGGGCCTTAAGACCACGGTAACAACTAAAGGCCACACGTTAAAATAAACTGTAATAACTGGATGAAATGTTGAGTTTATGTGTTTCATTGGTCAGAGTTTATTGACAGTTACAGAATATCAGCGAACATGTCACTGTGTAGTTCTGATTGGTTGGGAGTTGGGATGGGGGAGGTTCCTAGAGGGAGATGGGGAATGCTATGAGGGATCTAGCAGTGTGTATGTGTGTTAGAGTATGAGTACTAAGTTATTTTGTTTTGTTGTGGTTACAGCCAACAGTAACCTGTGTTCAGTGACTAATACATTCAATTATCATGGAGTTCCTGTAGTGAGATGATACAAAACTTTAGTAACAAAATTGACCTTTTTGTATCAAATAAAAGTAGAAGATGATATGTGTTTGGGTTATTTCCTTTGTAAAAGTAAATGGACAATTATTTTACATGTTAATGCTTCTGTAGCTGCCTTTGTTTCTGAGTGCTTTTTTTAATGGGCATGTGTGATACTGCAATTTTTAAAATGGTAAAAATGTAAATGTAAACCACTACAATAGTGTAATCCCTCATTGTATCTTGTTTTAACTTTGGGAATTGCTCGGGCAGTTAATTAATCTAAATACATTGATCTGTGTACCTGAAGTGAACTATTGAAAGATTCACCCAGACGAGTGGGCAGTGTAAACACTAGTTTATTTTGTTCATTGATTTCCATTTGGACCTTCAGGCTGAAACAAATCTGCCACTGTGCTCGTCTCCACGGTGTGTGCCGCACTACTGAAGTCACTAAAGGCTGGATCCGCCCATGGCTGTATGTGTACATCTCTATACATACATCTTCTAATGATATGCAAATATAATGATTTTTAATCCAGACAGCTGGTAAAGGTGGAAATTACTATTGGATCTGATTGATCACACATTATTAATTTAAATAAAATCACAAAACATGTCAAGTGATACATGATACCCATAATTAGTAGCAGTTGCGTTGTGTTACCTGTGTGCAGTAATCAGGTAAAGTGTGATGCACTAAAGACTCCAGGGGAACACACACTGACAGGTGCAACAAACAGAGAACACGTTTCCTCCTGCCTCCTTGGGACCAGCCCTAGAAAATATAACTCAGCAAAGTGCAAAGTCACATGACTTTCATTTCATTCAGTATTTTATTGACAGTGTGACACAATGAGGGCATGCTCTCTGCTGGAATTCAAAGCTGGACAATGAATTTAAATATATGAAAGGAATAAATAACAGCATGAATGATACTGAATAGTTGTACAGCATAATGATGCTTTGTACGAGAGGTGGATTTATTTTCTCATGGTTAGGTCTGTCGATCAATATCATCACCGACCTGAGAAAACATCAAATTGCGTTCATCATTTGTTGGTCTGATGGGGGCAGAAAACCATGATTAGCAGAAGGAAACATTTTTTACAAAACGATTCTCAATTTGCAGCCAGGAAATATGAAGCATTTCCCGTCATGTTTCTGGTGACGTTTAATTCTACTTGCATACTCTCTTGTTTTGGTCTTAAAGCTCCTGAGAAAACACCAGCCTATTTTTCTGCTAAATGTTTCGTAAGCTTCCCTTATCTTCAATGCCATTTCACTGGAAACCACTGTCTGCTGCAGCTGTGAATGGAGTTGTGAGAGCAGAGAGACATAGAATCAGAATCAGAATCAGAATCGGTTTTATTACCAAGTAGGTTTACACATACAAGGAATTTGCTTTGGTATGTGGTGCATACAGAGACAAAGAAAGAAGAATATGAATACGTAGCAAGGACTGTGATGACTATTAAAAACAACTATTTTAAGACTATTATAACAAATTAACAATATTTACCTATGACGAATACTATAAACTGTATTTAAAGTGGAGAGGCTCAGGACCCAAAATGCATAAAGTATTTTAATAAAAGGTAAATATACAAGAAAAACACAAAACGCTCCCTTGGAGGAAAAAGGCAAAAACACAAAACGCTCACTTTGAGGATCAGAAATTGAGAACATTGGGGATCAAAAATGCTAAACAAAACACTTTCTTGGAGAATCAAAAAACTGAACACAAGGAGTCTATCAAAGAAACCTTAGTCATGGCTGGCAGACTTGGTATGACAAGAAGAACTGGCACAGGGCAAGGGGAGACGCAGAGTATATATACACACAAGGTAAGGGGACACAGATGGCAACAATTAAGGGAGGAGCTGACAATCACACTGGAGGGCAGGGCCGTTTCTAGCTTTTTGGGGGGCAAGATGCTGTTTGGGGGCCCTATTTTGTCAAACTACAATGGGACGATTACAAAGCCTTTAAGATGATCTGTGGAGATGCATTCATCTGTTACACTTTAAGAGGAAAACAGGCTAAATTAACGAAAACCTCTCTTAAATTCAAATTGAACATCTCAAGTTGACCCAAGCAATTGAAACTTACAGAAAATGATATTAAAAAAAGGTAAACAATGAGGCTCCTCTATGTCAATAAATGAAAGAGATGCAGCATTTTCTCAAAAATGTTTACTTTACATTTTTCCTCTTCCTCAAAACTTCTGCTTCCTTGCTTTTTTAGAAGCAAAGTCATCAATAATGTCATCATATGACAGCTGCTTGCCAATCTCATGGTTGATGCTGATTATGGCAAGACCAGTGAGGCGATCCTGTCCCATGCATGACCTCAGGTAGGTTTTGATGAGCTTCAGCTTTGAGAAGCTCCTCTCTGCTGAGGCCACAGTCACAGGAAGAGTGCAGGTGATTCGCAGGGCAATCCACAGATTGGGATACAGTTCCTTCAGGTTTTTTTTGTGGATGAAAGAGAGGAGCTCCAGTGCAGTCATTTCACATGTAGGCAGGCTCGGCAGATTGGTAATTTCCAGAGCCAGCTCCTTTCCATCAATGTCACCTCCATCTCCAGTGCTTAATGTGCTGCAGAGCTTGTCACACTGGTTGCACAATTCCACACCATCCAGTTTTTTGAAGTTGAGCAGCACTCCAAATCTAGCTCTCACTTCACCCAGAGTTTCAAATCTATCCTTTAAGGATTCAATAGTCGTGTCAACAACTACATTGAAGAATGTGGTTTATAGCCTCTTCATGGCATCTGCAATAGGCTCGTCTGGGGCTTCATAGGCAAAGTGTTTTTTTGTGCTTCTCAGTCTCTTCTCTTTCAGCACACATGTCTTTAGCAGTGGCCTGAGCTGCAGCAAAGCCAGTGTCTCTATAACTAGTCAGAGACATTTTTGCCTTTGTAAGGAGGTCAACTGCCACATCAAGCTGCATTGTGGCAGACTGCAGGAGCTTGCTAACATGGTTCACATGGTGAAGAATGTCATACCATACCACTGTGCAAATGAGGAAGCGGTATTACCCAACCTCTTCTGCCAAACCCGCCTGATCTCTATAATGCAATCTTTGGCTGAGAGAAATCTTGCATTATAGAGATCAGGCGGGTTAGGACATCTCTCCAGCACCTCTTCTCAGCCTCTAAAAGTGTCCTTTCAGCTTGGTCTATGGTCTTTCCGGTTTGTAGACGCTATTCAAAATCTTTCCAGGTTGCCATGAGGGTTGTGTGCTCTGGACTACTTTTGTGACTTTTCAGAAGCATGCCTATAGGCGCGTTCACACCAAGTACTTTTCCCACAATAGTTCATGAGAACTTTAGTTCATGAGAGCTCTTTTAGTTCTGATGAACTAAAGCAGATCGCGTTCACACCAAAATGAGTTCCTGGGGGTGGATTAGGCAAATGAAGCCGCTGACGTCACTTCTTCTTCTTCTGCTTTGGGTTTACTGGCAGGCCGCAAACAACTTCACGGCGAGTACAGTAGGTGGCGGTATGCACCTTAAAGTTGCAATCCGCCAAAAAACGGAGAGAAAAAGAAGAAGAAAAACCTCCCGCGCCCACTGTAAATGAGGCGTCTGTTTACCTTCCGACCTCAGACATGAGCTTCGTCTGAGTTATTTAAGCAAACACAAATACAGATCGTCGACCAGTCAAATGCAATAGCAATGCTGATTCGGAAGCGAAAGCGGTTAAGAAGGATTGACAAAAGAATTGGACGACGACATGCACGCGCTACGCTACGTGTGAAATGAATAAACTGTGCCAGGTGTGTCGTATGCACACTAAATAGGCTCAGCAGCTAACACACCTTTATTATATATCCTCCTGAGAGCAACTGCATCCGTCTGCCATGAACCCTACAGAAACCTACGTGTTAGTTGTGGCCCATAGTGGCCTCCATTTGTGTCATGTAAAATGGGGGAAATCAAAAGTTAGCAAATCCCCATGTCATGTTCATAAAAACATTTAGTTTTAGGTCAAATAATTATTACACTGCTCTGAAACTCACGACACTAACTCCTAAGATGTTCCCTTACTATAATTAATTCAAAAAGATTGAACTCACAACACTACGCCATTTTGAAATACAATGAAATTATCTTTTTGAAAGCCACAATAAATAAAGCTTCGCCAGTTTATAACCGATGAAACATGATGGTATCAGAATAATCACTTACATGTGATGTATAGGATGCTACACAGGTCACTGTAAAGATAAAGTGTCAGAGTAGAAATAAGCAAGCTTAGTTACATGAAATGTAATGAAAAATGTAAGATACAGGCTCCGTTTAAACGCCATGTAGGTTCTCTTTTATTGCACACTCAAGACAATATCAATAACAGCATCACGCTGTCCCAGGTGTGTCGTATGCATGTAAATAGAAGTTAACATTTTCAATATCAAATAAAGTCAGTAGTATCAAAACATATATATATATATATATATATATATAGGCTCAGCAGCAGACACACACAAAATTAACTGTCCCAGGTGTAGGCAATTTGGGGTGAAGTGTCTTGCCCAGGGACACAACGACATGCTGACTGCAGTGGGGTTTGAACCTGTGCTCCACTGATCCGAACACCAACGCACCAGACCACTGCACCACACGCCTCCCAACAAGTCATTGTACAGTTTATCAACGACGACAAGTTTTTCTTTCTTTTTTTATTGAAGGCCTGTTGGATTTAATCAGCTCGCTTTGCACTGCCAGAAGCCCAGCCTGAAAGGTATTTTGTTGCTCCACCTGGCGCGCCGACACCTCCACCTGGCGCGCCGCCGAGTCAGCATGGCGCTGCATCACCATGAGCAGCTGGTCGTCCGATTCCTGGGCCTTGTGTGAATGCAGCAGCCGTTCGTCGTGCATCTCCTTGGCACGCAGGTCCTCATTCTCCTTGCTCACCATGTCACGGCAGTCCATCGCCATGATGGTGTCAAGGAAGCTGTCATCCCGTGCCCGCTTTCCTAAGGTGAAATAAGCAAGATACAAAATCAGTTTAATTGCCTAGTAGGTTGTCAACAGAGACAACATTGGACATGGTGCAGGCAGGGACAGTGTACAAAATGCAGGTGTAAAGTAGAAGATAAGATAGGATCAAATAATATCAAATAAAAAATAAATATCAAAGTGCCCTTATTTATTGTTTTGTGCTTAAAGCTCCCATGTCATGCTTTTCCGGTTATTACCCGTCCACTTGTGTGTTATGAAGGTTTTTATGCATGTAAACGGTGTGCAGAGTCAAAACCCTCAAAGTACACCCTGTAGCGAGTAAAACTCTAACACAGAAAATACCTCCCCAAAACGCCTCGTTGGAGATACGTCACTGCCCATTTGAGTCTTCCATTTAGTTCCGGGTACGGCCTGATGTCATGCGGTACCCGGAACGAAATGGACCAATCCCGAAGAGCTATGGCCACACCCAGCGGCGCTGGCCGCACCCTCTGCCAGCCTAACATTTACTGTTGGAAGCTCTGGTTCAGTTCACAATCGATCCAGTCATGCCACTGCCAAGGACCTGTTTCCTGAAATGTGAGGAGAAATCTGAGCTGTTTGTCCTACCGACGGAAGAACCACAACGAAGTCAGTGGTTGAAATTTCTTTTTAACACTGTTCCTTCAGAGGTTCGAATAACGTTACTGTGTGCGCGGCATTTCACAGACGAAAGCTTCCAAAACATTGCCCAGTTTGAGGCCGGATATGCAGAGCATTTGAAACTGAAGGACGATGCTATTCCTAGTTTGTTTGGACCGTTTGGAGCAGGGGAAGATTTGGGTACACAACCTGTAAGTTTGCATTGTTATTTGTGTATTTATCAAACAAGGTATCTACCACGACTGTTTAAATGTGTAAACATGTTTCGGACTGCTAAGCCAGTGCTAACTAAGTTGCTAGCGTTTCCATATCAACTCTAATATCAGCAGATGGCCTTACATACATGTATCTCATAGCAGGAGAATGTCTGCATTCACACACGAAATACTCATAGACAGTATACTCCAGGTGATTTACCGTACGGTCAGTCGCGAAACGTAATTACATTATAGCTGGCGTTCCGAGCGTGTATGCTACCGAGCTAAACAACAAGGCTACTAAGAGCTAGACATGAGTTTGCTCGGAAAAACATTGTTTTTACCCATATAAGATTGCAATTGTAAACATGTGCTTGATGAACCACTATCTGTTGTTCATAGTATAGTATAGCATATTGAACAACTGAACAACTAGCAAACGTAGATTAGCATTGTAATCCAGCTGGCAAGCTGACGAACATCAAACAACTAAGTTTATTTCACACTTCCAGCAGAGACAACGGGGAAATCCCCTCTCTTTGCCTGCTCACAGACCCCCAAAGGACGGCCTAGAGACCTCCAAGAGGTGTCCCTGAAATGGGGACTCTGTTTATTTCACACTTCCAGCAGAGACAACGGGGAAATCCCCTCTCTTTGCCCGCTCACAGACCCCCAAAGGACGGTACATTACAGTTGGCTTTCCTCCGACGCTGATAGCATGTATAGCTAACGAGGCTAGCTATACATGCTAGCGGGAAACATTGTATGACCGAACGTAGCAGACTACCCGTATAAGATTGCAATTATAAACACGTTATTGCTAGTGTTAGTTATTCTTGAACCCCGAGAGCAGGAGAGACTGAAAAGAGTCAAGGCAAGCTTATACAAGTTAACAGCATTTAATTACACAAAAGATGCGGTGGTTTACAAAAGGAATGTGCTCGTTGGTGGTTTGCTCCTCCCAGCTGTTTTGGTCCCGTCCGTCCGGGTCAGCTGCGGGCAAGGAGAGAGAGCGAGATCCTCCTTGGGTCTCCCGGGTAAGACCTGTAGTCTTCTCCTATTGGCCGGCGTCGACGGGGGCGTGTCCAATGCAAATCCTGTCGGTTTCTGCTGCTAAATTACATCACTCTGATGTCTGTGGTCATCTAAACATTCCCTAATAAACCTCATTCCAGCGTCAATAAATGAGTGTTAAACTCAGGGTGTTTAGTGTACAACATCACGTTATTTCACCTTCAATTCACGGTTTGAAAACGTAGCATTTCGCCACAAGCTAATGCTAACCGGAAATGACGAAATTCACCAGCGGAAAAACCGGAAGTCACATGTGAATCTTCAGTTTTCAGAATAAAACAGATTTAAATGAAATAGTGTATTTCATTCAAATTACGCCACATCAACATTGATTTTAATTTCTAACAATCCCTCCTTTCACACCTTTTAAGGTGTGAACACAATACTGGAATCAATGAGTTCTTCATAAGACTGCTTTTAAACTGACTGTATGTTTTAGACTAAATTATGCCATAAAACATTGATTTTAATTTCTAACACTAGCCTAATATGAACCACTAGCTTTTGTTCATAGTCGTTTTATTACACTCCATTATAGTTGCCGTTCCTCCAAGCTAACGTTCATATCGTGTTAGCTACCAAGGTAAACAAAGCTAGGTTAGCATATTAGCTGGCAAGCTATTGATTAGATAGATCCACACTCCTACCACGACTACTACTAACGAATCTAAAACAACTAAGTTTCTCTAATATTTTGTGATTTGCATTTGATTTCGTCCAGCCAGATCCTGCCGGACAATACATGACGGGACTACCACACTGATGCATCCTCCTAAAAAGCCCCGGCTGCTATAGGCAAGATGCCGACAGCGGGGAGTAATTGACGATATACCGTGTATATATGTATATTTACGTTCATTTTGTACATTTCTAAAAATAAAGTTTAATGGAAATACTTAGTAGGCCTATCCTTTCTTCCCTGAATGATTTGCTCCTATAACATATCATTCATATATAGCAAACCATGATTTGATTTCTCATCAAACAGTAGTAGTTTATAACGGGTAAAAATAACTTACTCTTTGTTATGACCGGCTCGTAGGCCACAACGGAAAGACAAGGAGACATACACGAGTTTACAAAACCACGGCACATTTATTGTGGTAAATGCAGAGATAGGTGGTCGAGGGGAGAGGATCGCTGAGCCGCTTTGGAGAGAGAGTGGGGCCGCCGTGTGACTCCGGGCAGCTGGCTAGCACCTCGGCTCCGGCCAGGTGTCCGTGATCGCGCGGATTAGCCTCTTCAGCTCCACCCCATCGTAAGACAAAGGCCCTGGGGCCGTCACACTCTTCTATAACAACAGTTGTAGGTACAGTTCGGTTAGTTAGCGTATAAAATATACGGCTGTACCGACGCCATTATAAGACTGATGTTCCGCTGAGAGCAGCCGGAAAAAGCACTGTTAGACATGGGCGGAGCCTCTCTGGTGGTTGACTAATCAGAACAGAGTGGCCGAGCTGACCAATCGGAGCACACTAGGCTCACAGGGAGGGGGGGGGCAAGAGCTCCAACGAGTCGTTTAGTGGAGAGAGTGAATACTGCTGAATACACATACTTGACAGAGATGCTGTATGCGAAACCAATGTGAGTTTGGAAAATTGCACAGTATAAATCTATTTTAGTATACCTCAACAATGTAATTATGATCAGTGGAAATGGCCATGACATGGGCCCTTTAATGTATGCTTGAACTTTGTTTTATAGGGATTAGTGGACATCAGTTAGATGTGTAACCTTCTTTCAAGGCCAGAGTAGTTACAGTGTAAGTGGATTGACATCTAACATAACATGGCTGAGTACAATTATAACAATCAATAAAAAAAAGGAAAAATAAATAGAATTTCAATTACATTTCTACTTAAATGTGCAAAAATATTAGAACATCAGTCTTTGTGGCATGCAGGTAATCAACTGTTTAAGCTTTTACCATTAATTAATTAGAATGAATGTTGCAAATTACTTGAAATTATAGCAACTACAATGTATTGTTAGAGGTAGCATTATGTCCAGCTAGCATGCTAATTGCTAACGTTATATTATCGTTTTATCCCGGAGGGAAAAACTAGTTTCTAATCCAGAGAGAAACACCTCGCCTGAAACACACGATTAGTGCCATGAGTTAGTGAAGCAAATTACAGAACATTGCACACTTATTCACAAGTCAAAACGTGTTCATAGCGGGCACGGCTGAGAATAGCTAGCTAGCTAGATGTTGTTAGCCAGCTTGGACCTATGATAGCAAGTTCTAGCATGGCTAGCTCGATCTACTGAGCAAATAAAAGTACATCTAAAACCAGTATTGTGCAGATTAAAACAGTGCAGTGCATGTATTTTATTTTACCTTCGTAGTCGTCCCGACATGACTTTGCCAGGTCTGCTAACTTTGCTGAGGCACGGAAACTGCATTCAGTAGAAGCTTCTGAATGCGGCGCTTCGCGTCCTCCGAGTAAATCGCCAGAAGCGCCGACACATCCTCATCACTCCACCGCTCCGATGATTTATTTGGTGTTGCTATAATAACTGCTTTCACAAAAGTAATCTCTTCGGGTGCGCTGGCCGAAGCGAGCAAATACAATGGCCGCTTACAAAAAAAAATTCAGAGTCAAACGGGCGTGGTTTGCATTCCGCACAGCCAATCAGACAGTCCCTGCTCTCTAGCAGGGACTGAAAAATTTCAGTCAGATGAACTAATTTGAACTACTTTAGTTCCTGGGACTTTTTGGTGTGAACGCAAATATATCGTAGTTCTGATGAACTATTGTGGGAAAAGTACTCCGGTGTGAACGCGCCTATTGACTGACTCTGGGGTGTACCTGACAACCAGACGGTATGAGTGTGAATGAATGCCGGCATGTGATCAGTGTAACTGCATGATTCTAAAACAATAACTAACCAAGCATGTTTTTGGACTAACATTTTATTTTGGAGCTCCAAGGGAAACCGCACATGGGACCCGTTTCTAATCTACTTGATGATATTTTACTCCCACAGGAGTTGGCGTTTTGCAAATGAAAAACTCAAACTATAATCTGAAGATTCTGTTTCTTTTAGGACTGAAAGATGAAGAGAAACACTTATTTTCACTGAGGTGTTTACTGTGGAAAGATAATAATAATGGATGTAAAATTGTAAATAATGTTCGCTATGTCCCTAACCAAAATGTAACTGAAAGTTTTCTTTCCTCCCCTCCCCATTTCAGGATTTTATTACACATGAGTTCATGTGTAAAAAGGGGGAGTGTGTATAATGTATAACGTCAACATGGCTGTCAAATTCACAATTTAAATTTTTCTTTTAGGGATTGAAAGAAACCTTCCGCCCCAACCTAGAGGTTCAAACTGAGCATTGAATGATAGTTTTAGAATTAACCTGCTCCATATCTGGGGATAAGATACTGTTTGATGAATGTTGACATGTTTCTAAATATTGATTGCATTTTGAACAGGTAACACAGATGCAGTGGCCAAGGGGCTACTGTGAGAGATGTAATTCCAGAATGGAATACCAAATAAGTTGACCTGTGATAATGCAACAATTTTGTAATATTTTAACAGATATTAGAGTAACTGAGGTTTGAAACACCAAAAGAACATATTACAGCTTGATAATAGACAGGTAGAAGCAGTATTGCCAGGTGCAACTGATGGGATTTCTGCACACGAGCCAAGCAGAGAATGACGTACCTTACAGGACAGATACAACCAGGAAATCATTCACTGACAGTACCATGACTTTAGTTGTTTTGAATCCATAATGAAAACACTAACGTTATATTACATAACGTTAGTGTTTAGATTTGAAAAAGATTACAAGGATTTTATTTAGGAACAACACAGATGCTCATCAGACATTTCCGAGCTATTGAAATATGTTATTTAGTTCACCATGAAGATGTTTTATTTTGATTGTAACATATGCCGAGTATTAAGATTCAGATATCAGCAAGCTCTGAATTATTATTCCTCTGTCCCACAACCAATAAGAATGTGGATGGGGAGAACTATATCTGCTATAACCAGCAGAGATTCATAAATTACACCAGAGACACAGTAAAAGGATGACACAAACAGTCAGATAAAAACAGACCGATAGAATAGCGCTAGACATTAGTTGAAAAAGGGAGTGTATGCAACACTGAAGAGGATAGGATTGTTTAAATAAAGAGTAATATTTTCAGATAGTTTTATCCTTCTTATATTTTGTGAAAGAACAAGTGCCTTTACACCAGATACAGTATGAAGATGATATATGATGTGAAAGGAGGGAGTTCGACGTTTTCCATACCAAGCTAATTGCTGCTATTTTACGAAGTGACATTAAAGGTTTAAGCTAGAAGTTATGCACAAATGAAAAACTTCGCATTTATGATGAATACTGTATGTATTGTTCCTATTTGTATTTTCTACCCTTTATGAGTTATGTACTATGCAAAGTTCAGATGAAGAACTCATTGATTTCAGTATTATGTTCATACCTTAAAGGGTATGAAAGGAGGGATTGTTAGAAATTAAAACCAATGTGGATGTGGCGTAATTTGAATGAAATACACTGTATTTAATTTAAATCTGTTTTATTCTGAAAACCGGAGATTCACAAGTGACTTCCGGTTTTCCGCTGGTGAATTTCGTCATTTCCGGTTAGCATTAGCATGTGGCGAAATGCTACGTTTTCAAACCGTGAATTGAAGGTGAAATAACGTGATGTTGTACACTAAACACCCTGGGTTTAACACTCATTTATTGACGCTGGAATGAGGTTTATTAGGGAATGTTTAGATGACCACAGACATCTGAGTGATGTAATTCAGCAGCAGAAACCGACAGGATTTGCATTGGACACGCCCCCGTCGACGCCGGCCAATAGGAGAAGACTACAGTTGTTACCCGGGAGACACAAGAAGGATCTGTCTCTTTCCTTGCCCCCAGCTGACCCAGCGCGGACGGGACCAAACAGCTGGCAGGGGGGAACCACCAACGCGCACATTTCATTTGTATACCACCGCATCTTTTGTGTAATTAAATGCTGTTAACTTTTATAAGCTTGCCTTGACTCTTTTCAGTCTCTCCTGCTCTCGGGGTTCAAGAACCACTAACAAGCAACAGGTGTCATCTAACAAAGCAATCGATATTTAAACTCACCGATTCAGCAGACAATATTATAATACCAATTGTAACCACCAATACGTAAATGCTAAGGATCATATGTTCCCAATCCAGGAAAATGTCACTCACTCCAAGGCTTTCTTGGCAGCGTGCCTTCGGCCTGTAAAAAGCGTGTCCTTTTCTGCCCTCACTTTTATGAGGGTCAGTGTTTCCTCATCTGTCCCTGTGAAAAGACAAAGTAAACGGTGTAGCTTAAAACTGTTGGAAGATTTACAGACTCTGTGGAGTCTATTTTTATATAACATTACAAGAGGGATTCTTATTATTACATGATATGCTTATTGTGCTCATGAGATTGCTATGACTATAAAATAAATAGACACAATCACTAATCCCAGGTTCTGATGGGTTAGATACCAACGAAGGGAATAGTCAGAAGAAAGTTTTCAGCTTGCAATACGAATGTAGCAAGGTCAGGTGCAGACATTGGAAGAATACAAAGAGTTATTCATAAACAGGACATCACTCCGGCCTTGAGCTTTGGGTGAGCTCCGCTCCCACACATAGCAGCCTTATGTAGATTCCACTTTTTCTGTAGAAACGTTAGCGAAAACAAATTACGTATGATGGTGCCAGAGTAGGGAGGGACTTCCACAGGCCGGCTGAATGCTGATTGGAGGATCGTGTTGCCAAGAGACTTTTTTCTAAATCTGTGCACCTACCAAAGAGAACCAAGTCTAAACCATGGTATCTCTTCAGCTAGTCTTGACCAATCATAAATGTACGGGCAACGCCCTGTGTAATAAAAATGTATTGTCGCACGAGGTTCGAGGCTCTTTCCGGAAATAGTGGTTACAGATTACAGCTTTGCTGCATGTAGTTTCTATGACGTGACGGAGTCCTTGGCCAAGTGAATATATATATTTTGCTCTCTCATAATAAATAGTTAAACTTAGAAGTTGTCTGTCTATCCTGGAATTTTGAACACAACACTCTGTAATGAGCGATTGATTCTAGTGTATATATAACAACATAGCCCAAATGAAATAATAGTGCTGAATGCTAAACAAAGTTCATGTTGATTTAATACTCTTAAAAATAAATAAACGTTTGCACTTTTAAACATCATGGCATGCTGTAGCAGGATTGGGTGTAGTTAAAATGTGGATAAAAACATAAATAATATCAGGTGAAATGTCAATAAGGAATGCGGTTAGAGGGCTCTAACTGCATACAGACGGGCGGAGTTTGATCGCGCATTTCACTTCTTAAATAACTAATACAACGTATCATTATCAACACTTACATTTGTGCATTGCTCCCGCCATGGTTTTGAAATGATTCCAGCGGTGAGTCACGCCTCTTTTATACTCCACCGTTGCCGGAAATACATCCGCGGAGGAGCCGCGGAGGAACCATCAGTGTATCCTCGATTATAGCTCCTCCAGAGAGCCTCCTCGATGCTCGATCTTCGGTCCTCGAAGTGCATTTAGAGAAATTAGATGTCCTTCAACATGGCGCGCTGAAATCCATTTCCGCGTCACTACCAGAGGACCGAGGATTCGAGGTATCAAAGAGGGGAAATTAGAGAAATGAGAAACCTTCCAGGTGCTGAAGGAGGAAGTGAAGAGCCATGTTGACAGCATCGTCTACCAACCTGTTGGCTCTGTAGGCGAACTGCAGGGGGTCCAGGAGGGGGTCCGTGATGGTTTTGAAGTGGGATGTAAACACCAACCAGTATGAATGAAGAGAACTCATGTGGGGAATAGTAGGGTTTGCAGTTGATAATAAACATTTCCAGGGTGGGAGAACAGTGCAGCAGAATCACAGTTACATCGTTACACCATCCACTGTTAGTATAAAAACATTCCCCCACCTTTTGCTCTGAACAGCTGGATGCTTGATCCACACTCCGTGAGGCACATAACGGAAGATGAAGAAAAGTCTCTGTTTTTCCTCGACAGCAGCTTAAGTTCTTCCAGTGTATTGCTCAGAGGATGCACATTAGAAATAAATATTCCGGTTAGCGGGGTGTGAACTCATTTCACTGCTTGTATACAGGTAAGCGCACCTTTAACAAGAATGTCCAATAATTCCACAGAAGAGCAGAGAAAAGTGGGAAACAAATTTGCTTCCTCTGATGTTTAGGAGCAGGGTGGTACAGATGGAGCGTCTTATTTTGGACAGTTTGAAACGTGAGGGTCGTGATTGGTCCGTGATTGGTCCGTGATTGGTCCGTGATCGGCCCGTGATGAAGAGCCGGCCCCCAGTCTGACTTGATACCGCCCCCGTGATAAATAAATGTAATTATTGTGAAGCCAGCTGCAATGGATCATTGATCCACCAGGGGGTGCAGTGGGGTTCCACACTGGAGTCATGTGAAATCAACTTCGACACAGTAAGCTGGATGTACAGTATGTCTGGTACTAATGTATAGCGGATCCTTGTTAAGATCCATATGTCACGGATAGGATCATAGTCTGTGCTAAATAAGACATGTAATCCTTTACAAAACATCACCATGTTGTTATTTAACAAAATAATGTTGTTTAGTCGAAAAAAACGAACGAGAGGAAATGCAGCCGGCTCTCCCGATTTTTAATCCTAATTTAATCATCATCTTCACCACGATCATTTATGTTTATGTTCGCCGAATTGACATGAAATCACTGACAAATATGAATATTCTGTATTCAACTTCATTGAAACGATCAGGATGGGTGTTATTTTTCCCCACAAAGACTAAGTCGCTGAAAATTATCCCGTTTATTACATGGCCACATTCTCAACAAAGTAACGACATGACTCCCAATCTTAATTGAAATGCTTTTATGGATTTAGAAAATGTTTTTATTGATTTAAAAAATAGTTGTATGTATTGATTTAAATTGACATGCATCCGCTAAGAGAAATAGTCACTAGACACTTGACACAGTGGCTTTAGGCAAAGCAGAAAAAGAACACTCAAACCGAGAGATGTTATTATTACAACGTGACTTCACTATTATTTAACAACTGTTTTTATTGGGTTCTTTTATTTGGGGTTAAGTATAGGTGAATTGCACTAATGTGGGAAGATCGTGATGTCTCCTCCGATCTGCTTTATGATATTCTTTCTCCCGCTGTGTAGATTGGGGGACCGCCGTCCTCTGTCTTCAATGTTCGGCATCGCGTGAAACAGAGGATTTCGACATTCTGTATTCCTTGCTTACTTCCTTAAACCTTTTCTCCTCCTTATCTCTTTCATGACTTTTTATTTAATGCTTTATAACAGCTGTAATAGTTCGTTTAGAACAGGCACCTCACTCGCAATCTGCTCCTCCGCAGCGCCGCCCACCTCCCTCCGGCTGAAATTATGAATGTACAGTAAGGCATAGTAATCATAGATAACACGGCAGGGTCCGTTACAGTTTGTTTTCATCTGATTTCAAATATTTCAAATGTCTGAAGTTAATAAATACATTCTCAGTGTTCAAGTCAATCACTGACGATGCTTACGATATCATAAAATCTAAGTGTTAATGATTGTCAGTAGAGATGGGATGGCAGAAGGTGCTATATATATATATATATATATAATTCCAAAGCTGGTAAAGACCTTTCAAATTTAGCAATAATAGTCATATAAGAAAAGTACTGATCTAATAACAGAGATTTGTTCTTGAATCAACTTTTTTATGGAAAATGTTTTATGTAATTTTATAAGGACTTTTCAATGTTCGACATCGCTCATGTGAAATCAACTTCGATACAGTAAACTGGATGTTGTGGTGCCGAGAGACGGGAGTCGGAGGCGGGGTATCAAAAGTACAAGCTAAACTTTTATTTAGCATCTGAACACACATGTAAACAACTTCATGCCCGGGAAGCGAAGACCGGCGGAAACAGCTGGTCTGGTTCACTAAAATGTCCGTGCGGAACAATACCCCAACCCATAGATCCGTGGGTGAATAATGTCAATCACCACAATGTACAGTATGTCTGGTACTAATGTATAGCGGATCTTTGTTAAGATCCATATGTCACGGATAGGATCATAGTCTGTGCTAAATAAGACATGTAATCATTTACAAAACATCACCATGTTGTTATTTAACAAAATAATGTTGTTTAGTCGAAAAAAACGAACGAGAGGAAATGCAGCCGGCTCTCGATTTTTAATCATCATCTTCACCACGATCATTTATGTTTATGTTCGCCGAATTGACATGAAATCACTGACAAATATGAAAAAACTTCATTAAAATGTTATTAACGTGCCTAAACTCAGTAATTCACTAAAAATATTTATATTTTAATGGAGCCTTGTCAGGCAGATCAAGATCCGCGTAGCGGAGGGATCTTGATCCCTGGGTGTTATTTTTCCCCATAATGACCAAGTCGCTGCAAATTATCCCGCTTATTACATGGCCACATTCTCAACAAAGTAACGACATGACTCCCAATATTAATTGAAATGCTTTTATGGATTTAGAAAATGTTTTTATTGATTTAAAAAATAGTTTTATGTATTGATTTAAATTGACATGCATCCGCCAAGAAAAATAGTCCGTTGTTACCGTTTTTTAAACAGTCAGAATGAAACGGCAGCTCTCAGCGGTGTGTTTACACACCTAATGGCCCATCACCCACAGCTCTCTCCCCCCCCTGATCTTTCTTTTCCAACAGTTAAGTTAACTGTAGGTTACTCTGAGTGACAAGCTTACAGTTAGTGAAGTAACACTTTTTTTTTGTGAGTCACGACCTGGCTGTTTCATTCTAACATAACGCTCCAAATATGACTGTTTCCACTCGGACTTCAATACAGCAACACCATTGTTTGGTTTCCATGGTAGCATGTCTCTTTAGTAGCGTGCACTCCTTTCCTGTAAATTACAGGTCCAGCCAGGCAAAACAGTGCACTTCTCTTTCCCGCACTACTGTGACAGACCATGGGGCTGGGTCAGCCACTAACATATTCATATTTATCTTCTCAAAAAGAGAAATATGAACGTTAGTTTTTAACTGAAATAATCAAATAAAGTCAAAATGTCACAGTGTTTACAAACATTGACCATACCGTTCACCAGCCCCCACCCCCCTATGTTGAGTAGGCTATACTATTTGTTTAAAACTAATTGGCCATCGGAATGTGTGTGTCCCAACCCCCCCCCCTGTGATATCTCTTCTCCAGCAGTCTGTAGGTTTGTGTTCGCATATTTATGCTGTCGCAGTTCCTGTTGTTTCTATCGCGCATTGCCGGTATGAAAGGGTCTGTGCCGGAAATATCAAGATAACACGGCAGGGTCCGTTACAGTTTGTTTTCTTCTGATTTCAAATAAACAAAGTCTTGGCTTTCAGAATATTAAACTTGTTTCTGCAAATTTAGATGATAAATACAACTATGAAGCTTGTAACGGCATAATTACTTAAGCGGAGAACGGAGTAATTTAACGTTACAGCAGGCATAACAACAGCCGGTGTTTATTTTATTATTATATATAGTCGTTATTCATTTGTTTTAAAGCTCAATAAGGAAGATTTAAACTTTCACACACAGCTTTTTCCAGCAGTACCTACCCCCCTCTGAGTGAATACCTGTTGTACCTGCCCGGGGCTAAGCCCATAGGACGATGCTCTGATGTCAACCCCCCCGTTGACAATTCACGAGCGTCTAACTCTCTCCCCCCTCCCCCGTCGCACCTTCTAACAGAGCTTCCCCACATATCAAATCCCAATTTAACCCCTGGCCTCTGGAGCAGAAATGAAAGAGTTTTAAAAATGTTTACGTTTTGGTAAGTTTTTAGGGAAATGTTGTAATATTGCAACGTTGGCCTTAGGTGGGAGCAGAATTTCTGTATTTCTACTCACATTGTCTGAATAAATATATTGAACAACTAAGGGTTAATTTGCAGGATTGATTGCTTACTTAGCCCTATATCAGTATATAGCATGAATAATAATCACACATCACTCATATTTGTTATGAATAATCATTTATCATTTATTAAATAGTAAGTCGCTTTGGATAAAAGCGTCAGCTAAATGCAATTTATGAAAGCCTCACTCAGGATTTTTTTAACAAGTGTTTTTATTGCTCTTGGGGCATTAAAAACAAGATTTTAACTTTAGTTTTTTATATAATATCTGCATTTTCTCTTGTGAAAAACTAAGTCTTAGTTTGGCCATAGTTATTTAATATATAGCGCCATCTCCTGGTTAAATCCTGAAATTGAAAAATCTGGCAACGCCCTCTTGGAAAATAGTGGGAGGGCTTAACATTCCCAGATACTGGTCTTTGGCAGATCTTAGGCAGGTAACTGGCTGGTAGTAGACAGGAAGCTGTATGCTGGAGTCTGAAATAAGATGCTCCATCTGTAGTGCTGACGGAGCGCACCGGAATGCCGCTCCGGCACTTCAAAAATTGCCGTACGCATCAGGAGCCTGTCACATGCCGCGTTTTTTGCGTTGCTGTGTCCCCGTGGCGATCTGTTCATCTGCCATACTGATCATACAATAAAGCCATCCAAAATAATATGATACAGTACATTACAAGAACTTCTCGGTCTCTGTGTGTCATTCAGGCTCTTTTTGGGTTGAGCGAGAGTGAGCGCACCAGACACGGGGATTGTTGTTGTTGTTGTTAGCATAGATGCTAGTTAGCTGCGCTAACAGATATAAGGAGCTGTTTGTCGAAGGTGGAGGAGAGTCCTCTCCTGTCAGCCTGAGAGGCTCAGATAACTACAGCTCAGTGAGGTAAAGGAATCTCTGAGAGTTTAGATAGTTAACTTTAGTCAAAGTTATCTCAGTGGGTCTCAAACGTTTGGCCACCATTTATGTAAACAAGTATTTCCAAGGCACACTTATATGATCATTATAGTAAAAAGAAAAAAAAGAGAATAAATGAAAAACAGGTAAAAAATTATTTCAATTCATACTACAGGACAGTTAAACAAAAATACAGTTTAAAATGGGAGTGATTAGTAAAATATGCATAAAGAAAAAGTGAATCTGTATACAGATCTAGTCTTTTGCACCAGATT
This sequence comes from Trematomus bernacchii, assembly GCF_902827165.1. Taxonomy (NCBI): domain Eukaryota; kingdom Metazoa; phylum Chordata; class Actinopteri; order Perciformes; family Nototheniidae; genus Trematomus; species Trematomus bernacchii. The sequence continues at coordinate 3,200,766 of NW_022987803.1, forward strand.
GCATTTAACTAGAGGATGTGAGGTCCATCCCCCACATAAAACAAGTTCACATGGATAGGATACTAAATACATTTGCACACTTTTTATATAGTAACCTATGTCCATATGGTTGTGTTTAGGTGGTCATGTCACAACCGTGCGCATGCATGCATGCGCCAGTCATAGGTGCGCTCCGGTACTTATAAAGATAGCACTACACCCCTGTTTAGGAGCTGTTCTCTGGTTGAAAGGTATGGTATACTAATAGTGTTAGGGAATAATTTGCTTAGGTATTCAACCTTTGACACAGTTCATAATTTTCTCTTCTCACTGTCTCCTTTCTCATGGCATAGGTCTACGGCAGGCATCCTCAAAGTCCGGACTCCGGTCCGGACTTCGGTCCAGATCCGGACCGAACCACAACTGTCTCTGGACTCTGAGCAAATTATACTTTTCATATGTATTATCTGTATTATCTGTGTTATCTGCGAGACATCGCCACAACGCAACGAGTCAAAATTATCCGCTATGTCCACTGCAAACAGTGCTCTGCATGTACTGTTCCACTGTCTGTGTGTGTCTGTCAACGCATTGGTCCAATCACATTCAGCATCCCGTCAGCGTTTTTTTCCCCCACCAACAGTCTGCGAATCAGAGGCACAGTAGGGCGGGTCTTCACGGAATGCGGGTGGGAAAAATGCATGTGTGTTTAAAAAAAAAAAAGTCAGAGCGAGAGTTAACAGCTCATCTAGTTGCATCTGTACTGTAGCTAGTAGCCTAGTTTCACCTACCGGGGTGGCATGGGGTGGCAACTGCCACCCTAAAAATAGGCCTTGCCACCCCAGCTGCCACCCCAGTTGGCAGCTTTGTTTTGAAAGAAAAGTTGTGGCTCATCGGACATTTATGAGAGAAAGTCTCTAATGTCCGAGTGCAAGTGAATGCAGCACAAGACGCACGTCTTGTAATCCCTCCCTGGCGCGAGCCTGGAAATATGATTGGCGGCGATTTCATTTGAACGGGGGGATGGCGCAAAACGAGAAGCATTCGGACCCAAGTCCTGAAGGAATGAGGTATTTGCGGTCTACAATGACAGAGAAGAGACTGTCAAGTTTGGCTGTACTCAGCATTGAATCAAAATGCATTAAAGCTGTTGATCTTACAAATGTTGTGAGGCGTTTTGCTGAACAAAATGGTAATCGCCGCATTCAGCTGTAATAGACATGTCAACTTGATGCTCTGCTCACGGATGAGCATACAACACTGTTAAGATGATGACCTTACGTGTGTAAATATATTTTTTTCTTTGTGGGGGTCTGCCCCCAAAAAACAGTTTTAAGTCCTGAGAAAGTCAAATAAGACGGTGTGTAAAACTACACTGCCCAGCCAAAAGAAAGTAACCACTTTGATTTAACTAGGCCAGTAGGTAAGGACATTCCACTGGATAATAACTGAAGTATAAAAGAATGCATGACTGATGTGATGGAGACCATGTTTGAAGGCAAACAAAAAGAGGAAATAACAGGTCAAATCAAGCAAATCCCCCTCTCAGATTCCACAGCAACCAGAAGAACATAAATACTGGCTGGTGATTTGATTAATCAGCTTTTTGATGGAATAGAAAATGCACAGTGCATTTCCTTAGCTGTGGATGAGTCCACTGACACCACTGACACTGCTCAGTTGCTGGTGTTTGTGAGTTTTTATGATGAGGCAAAGGGGGAGTTTGTTGAAGATGTGTTGGGCCTGACGAACCTCAGTGGACACACAAGGGGGCAAGACATTTATAAAGCAATAATGGGAATGCTGAATGAAAGAGGGTGCAGCTGCCTTTATTCATAACTGTGCAGCTCACACTGCGACTCTGAGGGATCAAGCACAGACACAATAACAATGAAAACTGCTGCATACAGATTATTTTTGTTTTTGCAACCTCGTGTTAAGAATCTTGTTGCAATTGTTTAAAAGTTTGAATGACCGTAATAAACGGACCTTTGTCTTATTGAAAAAAATGTTTTGGACCTTTAAGATTTGTATTTGAGTACCCCTGGTCTACGGCCTTGGGTATTGCTGCTATCTCTCTTAAGGAGGAGCAGCTTCTGCGCATTGTTGTTGCCAGTCTATGACAGAGCACAAGCCGCCATGAGGTAGTTTACTGTTCAGGGATGTAGGTTCCCTGGCGCACATTCTTTTCTATGGACGACAGCTCTAGTTAGATTCAGGCAGTGTTGTAGTCAAGTCACCAATTCACGAGTCCAAGTCACTCTCGAGTCACCAAACAAACAAATTCTATGGTAACGTTTTCGTTTTGCACTTTTATTTTGATAGTAATAAGATCGGGACTCTTATTTTTAAGGAACTTTTACCAGTTAAATCGGTTTACCGATAAAGATTGAGCCCCAGAAAGCACATGGCTACTTAGCATGCAAAATGACGTCATTCTGCATGTTAAGTAGCCATGTGCTTTCGTGTTATCGGCTGAATCTTTATTTATTGATTAGATCACGTTACTCTGATGATAGTGTTCAAGACAGCCTATATGTCTGAACTCCATCCTTAGAGTAATGTGTTCTGGAGCCTTCTCTTCTCTTCAATATTTTTTCCACATAACGAGCATTTTGCGCTGCTCTTTCCCAATGTGGAAGCAGAATGTGTGAAAGCATACAGCACGATGCGGGGTGTATCTCTAGACATCTTTAGACTGGAATAGCGGGGCCCAGTACGTGAACTCGCCTCGCAGGTGCACACGCCAGGATAGAGGACATCAGACTCCAGAGAAAACTTGCTCGAGTCCGAGTCCAAGTCGGAGCGTCAATGTACGAGTCAGAGTCTGAGTCATCGTGGGGGGGAACATTCACGAGTCCGAGTCCAAGTCATTGTAAGTGAGAATTCACGAGTCCAAGTCCAAGTCATCGTGCGCAAGAATTGACGAGTCCAAGTCCGAGTCGCGTCAATCAATGCGCGAGTCCGAGTCGAGTCACGAGTCCCGAAAATCGGCACTCGAGTCCGACTCCAGGACTCGAGTACTCCATCTCTGGATTCAGCGTCCATAATTGTTTAGTCTCACTGATGAAGAATGTTGATTATTACACTCCGAACTAGTTAAAACCTCGAGCTGCAGAAGAGTTCTTCAGAATTGGTTTGGCAACCGCTGTGTCAACTCGTGACACACTACCTGTTTTGTCAATTCTCCGGCCGTAACTCGAAATAAACCACCGGTGTTTGCCATCAAAGCTCCAGCTGTCCTCGTGTCTCTCTGAGTCCTGACTCTCCATTGCTACAGAAGTTTCCCCCACAAATAGTACAATCTGAATTAACGCAAAATACAAGCGGACCACAACACAGTGGCAGACATCCTCTGCGCCATCGTAGTTGATGTACAATGTTATATATTGTACATATAGGCTTTCATAATTAATAAGTATTTTACCTAAAAAAAACGTTAATTGAATTCAGATTATAATATTATGGCAATACATATATATATATATGCACAGCAAATTAATGAGTAAAATAACATTTAAAGGTGGGGTAGGTAAGTTTGAGAAACCGGCTCGAGATACACTTTTTGTTATATTCCATGGAATGCTCTTAACATCCCGATGGCAATGAATGATGACAAAAAATCCATAAAAAAATGTCATCTGTGGAAGCCGTAGTACTGTAAAAAGCACGACCAATCATTTTAGCCGGCCCGGCTAAAATAACTGGATGGCCTACCTGCCTGTCAGCCTTCCATCTGTGCACAAACTTATCTCGTGCCCTCATTGGTCATGTGCGCGTTCGTGTGTGTTGGAGGAGGGGCTCTGTAAGGAAGTGGCAGATTTTTTCCGGCTGTGTATTTTCAAATTCTAGCGTACTCGAGCTGGTTTCTCCAAAATGACCTACCCCACCTTTAAGTATTTCATCGGAAAGTAGAGAAGTCCTGTCTTAATGATAACACTTTCAGTAAAATATGCAATGTTATGAAACCTGCATGAAATGTGCTATTTTTTTGCCTGGTCGTCTTGAAACATGACCATGGGAGATTTGTCATACTGCCAAACAACAGTGTCAGTTTAAAATATGGGTCATGTCTGAAAATATATGCTAAAAAGAAAAAAAACTAATATGAGCCGCAGCACGGAGGCCTGTGGTGTGAACACAGCCTTGTCTTCAGTCTCTCAGTCAACATGTTCCCTTTTTGATGCTCCATAACACTAGTTCAACAGGTTCTCCTCAGCATATGGTGTGACTGTGACTCCCATCAGGTGGTAAATCCTGCAGTGAGAACACATCTACACAGTACGGAATCTGTGGACACAAGAAATGTTTTGCAATTCACTACAAAGCTTGACACTTGCGACATTTTCTATCTTCCTTAACAAAAGGTGACTGTTGTTATTCAGTCACTCGTCACAAAGCGAACATTCCTATCCTCTCCTGTCGTCTGATAACTGGCACGCTGACATTCATTTGCCTGTTCAAAGTTCTGTGTCATCACGGAGCATTTTACAAGTGTGCCGCCTTGACAAGTAAACAAAATACTTGAGATGGCAATGCATTGCTGTTTTGAAAAGTTTGACTGACGTGTCTTCTCAAGCGTGAAGGACAAGGCTGAAATATGTTGCCATTATCGCCCAATTCATCACTAATTGAAGTGTAGCCAGCAAAGTGAACCCGGAATGTTAAGTACACCAACGTTTTATGTTAGAAATGTAACGTATGGGTACCTGCACATGGAAACTGCCCAATGCTAACTTGCATGACTATGTTGGGCAATTTGCACAGTTAGCATAAATTGCCCATATGCAAGTTAGGATGCTGGGGACCCGTACTATACATTTCTTACATAAATCTTTGGTGTTCTCAAGATTTCCGGGTTCACAATAGGACTATTAGCATGAAAGAGAAGTTAGATGTGTGTAGTTCTCCTGTGGAAGCCTTGCATTTCACACAGCACATTACAGTCCATACGTAAAGGCCTGACAGTGGTGAAGCGGCCCTCCAGAGACGCACTGCGCTGGTTGATGGCCCATCCTCTGCATACCGCTTCCTTTTATTGGCGACGACTTCGGAATGGCAGCCTTTCTCTCTTGCAAGAATCTGAAACTGAGTCTTCCTGTCAGCAGCCTCTGCACACCCTGCCATGTATCACACCTCTGAATTAATAAGTTCCCAGGCACAATAAATCCATGTCCTGTATGAATGTAGCTCAGAGATAAAACATCGGAGCCAAAATGATAACGACGTAATAACAACGATATGAGCTCAAAGGGAGGAGAAACAAATACATTTGTCCAGGTGTGATAAAGTATCCTGAGGGGCTTTTACATCATATTTCACAACAAACACTTCATTATCTGATATCTAATACTACACTGTGCAGAGAGGTAAAACACAGCACAGTGGAAACTGGGTCACACTAGATTTTAATAGTCAAATACTGTAACTCACTTTATTATCAGATGATGTTTTAAAAAGAGTTTCAGGGGAAACAGGGGGCGGAAAAAAAGAAATAGATAAAAGGTGGTTGGATAAGAGTTCATCTTTAGAGTGGGAGTTACATGGTGGGACGGTTTCAGAACTCATAGCATAACACTTTTTAACCACATATCTGTTCCTTCCTAAGGTTTAAATCTTTGTTGGCATTTAGAAGACCTTTAAATCATAGCTGTGTACCACAGAACACTGATGAGAAGCTTCACTATGGTTGGAAACACTTGGAGCCAATCAAAACAGTTTTATATTGTGATTAAATACTTTGGGGCATGTAAACGCACATCTTACCACTTAGTTTAGTGCCCATGTGAACACATGTTGGAATCTCTAATAAAAAGGTTCTAAATCAGCAGTTCATGTACCCGCATAATTTGAACTGTATTCACATTTAGAGTTGATACTAGCAGTTGCTTATTTAAAGGGAACATATCATGCAAAATGCACTTTGTGACGTCTTTTATACATACATACAGTATGTGTCCCTGGTGCGTCGGGGAACTCACGCAGCGTCAGAAAATAAAACCCTCTCTCTTTTCCTCCATACCCAAATCTCTAAAAAACGGGGCTGCAACGGATTTGATACAGACTGATTCAGATTTGAACACGCGCTGACGTCAACAACGGGGGTGCTCCGCCTGTATGGGCAACTCTCCACCTATCAGGGGAATGAGAGGCTGCCGTGGCATGGTAACAGCATGGTAACAGCATGGTAACAGCATGGTAACATGACGCTCGTGCCTCGGCCCCCTCCTTTGCAGGGGGGCGTGGTCAGCTGCAGCGCATGCAAAGACAGGGCTGGAGGAGAGCAAAATAGAGCGAAATGAGGCATGGCTAAAATGCATGATCTGTTTGGTATTTAGAAAAAAAAAACGTATAAATATACCTTATATAGGTATGGCCCTACAATATATTATTCAAATATAGCATGATAGGTCCACTTTAAACATTTAACCATATTGGACAAAGAGTTTTAATTATTTATTGCGGTTTTCACTGCATGATACTTGTTGATGCTTTAATCAACTCTAATTGCTCCTTTTCTTTTTTTTCTATTGGCAAAAGTTTGGGATAGTTCCAGCAATTCTCTTTATACAACTATGACCGAGATTTTAGGCGAGCTGAGGCGATATCAGAAGGTAGAGAGCTTCAACAATGCAGACCACTGATTGGTCGGAGAGAATCGTCAGTAATGCTATGCAGGACATCCTCCACAATCACACTATTTAAAAAAAGTTAAGCTATTGTCAATGGAAACTGCAATACTTTAGTCACTTGACCCCAATTTTAAATGGGACCTATCATGCAAAATGCACTTTTTTATGTCTTTTATACATAAATATGTGTCCCCGGTGTGTCAGGGAACTCACAAATTGTCAGAAAATAAAACCCTCTCTCTTTTCCTTCGTACCCAAATCTCTAAAAACGGGGGTACAACGGAGCTGATCCATATTTTCGTCCGATATCGGAAATGTGGGCTGGCTTTACACCCATGGCCCTATCAGAAACAATGCCCGACGTCTTTTGGACGTAATATGGTCTTTGTTTACATTAGCAAGCATTGCTAACACTCAGAGCTAACCTGTACTGGAGAGAATATGTGTAAAAAAGCAGGAAATAATAAAAGGAACTCGCCTTGTTGTAAACCCGCAAAGAAAAAGCATTTGAGCTCCATACTGTTTCAGAAATAATCCTTGATGTGGTTTGGAACATGATATGGCGTTTAATCATGGCAGCATTTAGCTGTATCTGCCGGTAGAATTCTGAGCAGGCATTAGCTTGCCCTTAGCTTTTTCAAGCTAAGGACCCGGAACCTGCAGTTCTCTAACAGGGCGGAAACAGAGGGGTATGAGGGATGTCTAAAATGCATGATCTGTTTGGTATTTTGAGCAAAACACATCACAGACATGTTTTTTATATATTTTTATATATCTGAGACCCATAATATATGCCTAAAAATAGCATAATAGGAGACCTATAGGGCAGGCACAAAGATGCCAAATTCCAAACAGAGCCCCCAGTACAGTACAGTACAGTCCAGTACAGTCCGGCAGTGGCTCAGTCAGTAGGGTACAGTACAGTACAGTAGGTCGCCAGTTCAAGTCCCCAACCAGACCTAAGTATGGAGTGTGGACTGCTACTTTGAGAGGTCCCAGTTCACCTCATGGGCCCTGCCATGGTGCCCTTGAGCAAGGCACCGGACATCCCCCCAGAAAGAGCTTACGTGACTGAAAAACTATGGTTGTTAACAAGTGGCTGAATAGGACTACAGAAGTTGTCGAGGACGTTGTACGTCATTACGCCGAACACATAAACACTCCGCTAAGTTTGTTTGCCCCTGTTCTGATTGAAAGCAAGTACCTGCCTCCTGCAAACTGGAATTTTTGAATATCGATCTTAATTTGCCGTGACGTTGAAGTTGTGCGACCCTGCTGTACTCGGCTGTAGTTCGTTTATAGCATAACGTTAGCATTTTGCTTCTGGCGATTAGATTTATGATTCGAAATTATAAAAGTAGTGTAGACATGTGGATATTATCCGGCTCAACAAAACGTGCATTTATCTAACAGGTTCGTTTCCCACGGACCTTATTTAGAGCAATTTTCCAAAATCCTATGGAGAAATCCCATTGCTTTTTTGTCGAGGGAACCCATGCGCAGCTTACTTCCGGGTAAATACGTCATCCCTGCACCACTCTATTAGGGGACTGGGCTAAATAATTTCTTGTCTGGTGATATGGTTTGAAGGACAGTATCTGACATGATTGGACTGAATATTAATTTGCTCTGGACCCGGGAAGACCTGTGCTCTAAACACAGTCGGTAGGTAGGTACAACAGATCCACACAGTGACACCCTTCTCTGTCACCTGGTGCTGATTTGACCATAAATACTGCACTATCAAAAATGAGCAGCGCCCCCTCTCACAGCAGGATGTAAATTTAATTTGTTTAATCTGGTAGGAAATCCATGTGAAAGCCAAAGTGGCATTAAGGGCCGGTGTTGCTGTACTGAGTTTGATTTAATAAGGGAATTACGATGGTGATTGAGGTCATCTTCCTCGTCCTCTTCTTTTAAACCTGCTCTGACATCCGAGCTCTTAAGACTGTACAATTCCACTCCCACACACTGATGCTGACACCTTCATTTGCTTCTGCCATGCAGGTTTACTGCTCTGAAATCCTTTCCGAGAGGATTATACACATGCCTATTTTATACAAATCCAATAGAAATAGAAATATTTTAGCCAGTGGCAAAAAAGAGAAATCTTATTTCATTGAGTTTACCTCCCACATAAGGTGTGCTCATCCTTGAAAATAGAGACCAGACACAGGGGAGAGCTTCCTGATAATTGCTTTTTTTACACATTTATTTTCCTGCGCCGTATTTACACACAGGCTACAGGAAAGAGAAAAGGAATCCACAAGTGAAGTTATTAAACACAGGTCACAGCCGCTGCATTCTAACTATGACAGGAACTCTGCCTCATCATTCTTTTTATTCATCTGCATGCCGCTCAAAAGTTACTGCTGCAGCGGAGCATTCATAAGGTGAAGTACCTGGCTGCTCCGGGGGGGGGGGGGGGGGGAGTTCTCTAAAACAGTGGTTCTCAACTGGTGGGTCGCGACCCAAAAGTGGGTCGCGGACCCGTTTCAAGTGGGTCGCGGATGTGAAGAGTGAAGAAAAAAAAAGGTGAAACATTTTTTTTGAATTTTTTTTTTTTTTTTTGGGAAAAAAGGCAAACTTTTATTTTGAAGAACCGATTCTCTAACGCTGTGCATGCAGTAGGCGTTGGACTGGAAGTACCGGAGACCATAAACGGGTTTGAAAACTTCTGTCACGTAGTGATCATCTTCTCAATAAAACATCTCTGCTGATGTTTTTTCGAGTCTTCTGGCCAATCAGAATCAAGATTGTTGCCGGAAGTCCCCACGGAAAATAACTTAGCGGTAGAACTATTCTTTATACATCCATGGGTACAACTTCAGATAGAAATGAACACATAATGAAATATGACCCCCGGTTTGATGATTGACAGGTCACAGAACAATGGGAGCTATCTACCCTTACCCACAATTCAAAGTATGTCACACAGACTATCTCCTCTTTACTCTTCTCTCAGCAAGCTGTCAGAACTAAGTGAAAAACAAACAATGGCATAAAATATTATTAATATGTATGATTTATTTATTTTCTTCTCAGAGTGTACCAGAATGCGTAGTTTATGTTAGTATTTCAAAAAATCTCTGGGGTTGGGTTTTCAGCATGTGTGCCTTTTTATATAGTTCAGCTTTGATTCCATCATCTCATTGAACCTTTTTTAAAAGCATACTTTAGTTCTGTGAAGGGATATATGCACTGTACTTCACTTTTATTAATATTGTATTCTGAAAAGCGTATATTACAGCACGATTTTTTGTTGAATAGATTTGAGTGCTTCAAAATGTTGGGTCGCGATGTATTGACCAAGTAAAAAGTGGGTCCCGAGGCCTAACCAGTTGAGAACCACTGCTCTAAAACAACAAGCACTGGACTCTCCACTCCTGTCTAATCACAAAGAGAGGCTGCTCCAAAAGTGATGAGCGAGCGTTCCTTGCTCATAATTTTTTCAGCTAGACACAGGTTGTCACTTTGGCTCTGCAGAGTCAAAAATACAATTCCAGACTTTTTCCTCCAGACTCTCATAGTTTGAGCTCTCACTAGACATCTTTATTACCTTTCCAGTGCAGGCTTTGCTGCACACACTGTTCCTGTTTTGGACAGTCCAAAGACATCTTTGTTTTTCTGTGTGGATTGGAGCAACAGAAAACATTGCAAGGATCGCAACATTTGAAAATAAGGATTCATTGTTGAATATAGCTGATGAAACATGTTAGTCAATAGAACTGCAAGTGTTACATAGTTATTGCGTAAAATAATGCAAAACAGCACTGTCACCTGTTATTAATAATAACAGAAACATAACCTTGGCATAGTCCAATAATATCAATATATACAAAATAGATGTTCAAAGAATATTTAATCTGTCTTCCCAACTGCTTGAGTGTCTCTCGTATTTCCCATTAACAACGTTTAGGAAGCTCTGTTCTTCTAAATAGCCTTTAAAAAGGACTCTTTCATGTGTATCTGCTGGAAGTAGGGCTTTTTGCAGGTGTGGAGTTCTCAGGGAGGATCTCCATTAGGTCTCTTGACAGAGAGACATTTTAATTAGCATTGCTTGCAGTTTGGGTCACCAACATAGAAATCCATCTGAGACTGTTCAATATTTAATTAAATGGCTCTTGCTTTACACCTTTGTTCACCTCAGAACACAATTCCCTGCAACACCTTTTATTCAGCTTCCCAATTAATCAGTGCAACACACTTAATGAGAAACAGCTGCCACAGCAAATACTCAATAAATCCCACAAGCATCAGTTTGCTGTCCTCTTCCGTAATGTTGGCTATTTAAAGTGATTTACAGATGTTTTGGAGATTTTATATTGTTTCTGACAGAAAAGCATCAGTGTTGTCAAATGCTGAAGATTATTTTGCAGGTGTGCAAAAGAGGGGAGGGGTTAACTCATTACTACCCCCACAAGCTAATTTATTATCCCACAAAACCGATGCAGGTCAAGTGTTTATCTTAGAAAGTAACACAACTGTATGCAAACCCATTCTTATACTCATTAGATGTTTAGAGCAACGGACGCAGTATTATAGCAAAAACATTACAGGTGTGTGTGTGTTTGTGAGGGGGGGGGGTATATTGGATGGGTAAAAAAAACAGATCTTCACGCAGGGGCTTGTGTCCCTGTGAATTCAAGAGTTGAGTTATTTTGCTGACGATGTTGTAGTATCGTAGTCTGTAGCTTTACTTACGTTACAAATGTACTTCATTTAATTTGACCCATGATCTTATTTCTAACCCTAACATTCCACAAGCTAAACGTAACGTGTTTTACAATGTTTATCAGATGTAACAAAATTAACCACGTACATACCATCTGCCTCATGATACACTTAATTTTCTTTTTGGGGGTGGCTCAGGGGATAAAAATGTGTGTGTTCGATCCCCATCCCCTGCAGTGAACATGTCAAACTGTCCATGAGCAAGACACTAAACCACAGATTGCTCTCATAGGCATGTGAATGGTATTGAAGTGAATGTAAATTGCTTTGGATAAAAGTGTCATCTAAAATGACATGTAACGTAATTTAACAGAAATATTTAACAAAATAATCAAATAAAGTATAGAGTGATGCAGGAATGGGACCTTAAACCCAGAAATGAGTTAGCATTTTACCATAGGCGGTTCCCTTGTCTCAGGTTTTTTAACATAGATTGATTAGAAGCTGGAAATAAGGTTTGTGATAAACACAAACAAATAAACACAACATGTTCACGTTTTGTTGTACGACAAAATATGTCTAATTACCCCACTTTGGAGCTTTGATGTGTTATAAAAATGGTTTTGCTAACAGGTTTCTTTTATAGCCCAACGTTAGCTATTTACTTTTTATGTATGCCTAAGAAAAAATCATTTAAGTAATCTTAATATCTGGAGATAATATTGCTGAACAAAACTTGTAAATATCATAAATGTTTGTTTGCCACAGAGATTATTTTCTGCAATATTCCAAAATCCAGTGGAGAAACCCCATTCATTTTTAGGTGAATTAGGTCGGCCTATAAAAGCATCTACACTCATTTCAAATGTGTTGTGTTTGTGCCTCTTTGTTTAGTGTGATCTCAGTGTCCTCTCTCCTGTTTGATTGCAGGGATTATATGAAGGTTTAGTCTTTAAAGTCCTGTTTCGTTTTGCCCATCTATCTTGTTAGCATATAAATGGCTTTTTGTAATTTACTAGACGAATCTTGGAAAAGCTTTTTTTCTCTTCTCCTCTTCAATCCTTGTTGTTAACCTTTTCATTCAGTCCAAATAAACAGAAACAGAAAATCCTCAGGATCCCTGTCAGGAATTTGCTACACTTCAGATGCCTTTGCAACACAGAAACCTTTGAGTTTAACTTGCCCCCTATGGAGGATACAATCACCAACTATTCACACATGCTGCTAGTGAGCCCACAGAGCTTGTGTGTGTGTGTGTGTGTGTGTGTGTGTGTGTGTGTGTGTGTGTGTGTGTGTGTGTGTGTGTGTGTGTGTGTGTGTGTGTGTGTGTTGTGTGTGTGTGTGTGTGTGTGTGTGTGTGTGTGTGTGCGTGTGTGTGTGTGTGTGTGTGTGTGTGTGTGTGTGTGTGTGTGTGTGTGTGTGTGTGTACAGTATAAGGATGCCTCAGATGTCCTACAGTGAAAGCCCTTATCTTGCATTTACACATAAGGACTTTTGGCAGGCATGACTTCATGTTTAATCTTTAGCCTCTATCCCGATATGTTTAAATCCAAAACAGGAACCTATAGAATGAAGTGTGAACAGAACATCTAGCAGCTTTTCACAGATACACTTCACTCAAGGGAAGATATCAATAATCAGAGCTAAGGCAGAACGCTTTTTTCCTGCAGGATGGCAATGTTTACTCAACCCAACCCTAACCCTGACATTAACCGTGTTGGGAATTTAACCTTAATATAGTTGCACTTTTACATCCGTTAGGAATCATTTTGAAGAATAAATATACAATAGCCACATGATTACCATTATCTAAGAATAGCAGAGGTAACAGCTTTGACCTCAGACTTGTACTCTGAAAAAACTGAAGCGCTGACTTTAATTAAATGTATTAGGTCAAGAGATTTTACATAACTGTATTAGGTTAGTTGAAAGCAATACTATTACGTTTAAATAAATTCAACTTAATATTATTGCTTTCAACTAACCTAATATAACGATTCAGTTTCTTCAGTGCATACCTAGTTAGAACAGTTTACCGCTACTAGGAACATTTCTTCCTAAGTGCAAGATATTTTCATAAACTGTCCCACAGTAGTGATAAATCAGTGGATTAATGCAGAATCAAGCACTTTTAAAAATATGTTTGCCTCCAACTGATAAGCAAGCAGCATGTAAATAAAGTTATATCAGCATTGCAGCTTCTTCCGTCGGGAGGGAAAGCTTTGTGACAAAATTGATAAACCATTAAAAAGAACATGTGGCTGAGAAAGCTGAGAGAACATGTAATGTGATTAGAGATGTGATTACATAACACGTGGGAACATCAACACAGTTAATGTGAGTGGAGCACTAAAGAGCCGCTAAAACAACTTTATCGATTACTCTGAAGGTGTTGAATTGCAGCAGTGAGGCATGAACATGATCACAACACAAGAAATGAAAGGAAATACTTAAGAAACTGACCTATCCAGTTTGTTTATTTCAATAACTGGTATATGTGTAAAAACAGTAGGATGAACAATTATGTGGCTTCTATTTGGTTGGTTTTAGTAGTGTACATGGAAGTGAAAGCAACAGCTACTAGAATAGTTTTGGCTTTTTAAACACGCTAATTATTTTCGTCACTCAGCTGTTTGGCTCTTCTTGTCAGTGAACTTTGGTTAACTTCAAACAAAACCACCTGAGCAGGTCTGTAATGAATGAATGACTGTGCCTCCAGGTGCGGATAATAGAAAGTTGATGAATCAGCGCTGCCATGGAGGTGTTAAAAAAGGTCTCCATCACTTACCACCTGTGGGCACGAAGTATTATTACCAGGCAGCTGATTTACATTTCTGCAGTTTATTATGAAATGATAATTAATGAACCAAACAAATTACTCTTCTCTGTTTGGCCCCCAACACAGCTGGTAACTGGCTGCTGTTTGTTTGGCACAGAGATGTAAAATAGAGATAGTTGAGTCAGATTTAAGCAGAATTCAAACAGAATAAATACAGTTATGTAAAAGACTTGGTCTTAGCTATGTCAAAACACAAATCTTCGAACATTTAAATGGTCCATAAGCATTCAACAAAACTGGAAACATACCGTATTTTCCTGACTATAAGTCGCATTTTTCTTACCTGTCTGGCTGGTCCTGCGACTACAGTCCTGCGATGGCACTGTATACAATTGTGACAACTGAAAACTGCTGTACCACCGAAGAAGAAAAAAGTCACGGCAACCGGGAGGGTGCGTCACGTAACTTTCCAGGATGTTGTGGGATGGATCGACACAGCTTTGGCTTCAGTGACGACCGACACCATCCTGTCCGGAGTCAGAAAGGTCTAATCGGAGCTGATTCTGATGGCGAGTCTGAGGACAGCCCGGAGCAAGACATGCTGCTTCATCCACACCTCTGTGTCGCTGATTAACACTTCCACCGGAGTTGGCGGAAGTGTTTAACAGCGACACAGAGGATGAAGACTTCAGTGGATAAATGCGACTTATACACCGAAGCGACTTAGATATGGTTTTTTTCACATAACAACACATTTTTTGATAAGAGCGACTTACACACAGGTGCGATTTATAATCCGGAAAATACGGTAACTGTATTAGGTTAGTTGAAAGCAATAATATTCAGTTTAAATAGGTTCAACTTAATATTATTGCTTCTAACTAACCTAATACAGTTATGTGAAATTAGTTTACAAAGTCAAGATTTCAGTTTTTTCAGTGTGTGTGCCATGAAAAGAAGAATGTGTGAGAGTAGATATGCAAGGATCTGAGTTCCTTATCACTCTTATCATCTCTACAAGGAGACTTTATAAAACCGTAGGCCTCAGTGGATTTGATCAATCTTGCGCCTACATTTTTACAACTATTATCATCAAATTAATCCAGCTGTCCTCATTTGTTAATTCCCCAAGTGACTCACTATATGTTGCTTGTCTGTAGTATTGTCTGTGTCTCTCTCCTGAACAGTTCACCCACCTCCCAGTGAATTAAATGGTGTCAAATGAAGAGCTGCCAGCAGCTATTCACTGAGTGCACTCCTCCTCCTCCTCTTCCTCCTCCTCCTCACTCTTCAACATCTCTTACAAAACACAAAGGTGACCTCAGAGCCTTGTGTATACCTCAAATCAAAAGGAACTGCAAGAAACAAAAACCTGTCAAGGACTTTCATTGATGTTTCAAGTATCCTATGTCTGGATAAAATGAAAAAATAAAAAAACGTGTTGTATTCTGTACTACTCTCTGGTTCTGATGATTTATTATCACTATCATACCGTCAGCCTGGTTTTTAAAGGCTGCTGGTTACAAATAGTTATATTGACTTACAAATGTATCACTGACATTTCTCAATATCTTGGATAGATGAGCATTATCATAATGCATGTAAAGAAGCAACATGGTTATGAGACAGGAATAAATGGACAAGTACATATTCTCTGGTCAACATATTGGTGCAACAAAAATACTGAACATACTTCATTACTTATTCACAACTGACTAGCTTTTATGTGAATAAACGTCTTAATGTACTGTATTCACCAGTGACGTGCGGTGAGGTTCATGGCTGGTGAGGCACTCACTCTTTCAGAGTCAGATTTACAAATATTATATTTTGACCCTAATCGAAATATTCTGTTATTTTCAAAAGCTTTTTTAGTCTGATGCTTCGATATAATTTTAAACAGACCGTTCAACAAAAGGATACCCAAAATCTAAATATTGGATTGTTCTCTCTTAGTAAGATCCCATTTTCATTACAATTGTGGTCTTACCTTGACTTGAAGATGAAGTCCATGCTATCCTTCTGGACAACAATCTCTATTACTTTTTTGTAAAAGTCCTCCTTATCTTCCTTTAGTTTCAAAAGTCTAGCTTGTTGTTTGCGTCTACCGTCTCTGCGTAGAATAACAGTAGCAACAAGAACCTGTGGGCTCACGTGCGCCCCCTTCAGTGCGGCAGAGGTTATGGCTGCCTCCCCTGGTGCTTTCTCATTGCCGTTGTATGATGAGACCAGCGAGCCTAAATATCATATAAACGTGAAATAAGTTATTTAGAGACTATGGATGGCGAGGATAAATGTAATAAAGGGATCTACAAACATTACATTTGTGACCTACAGTGAGATGGTAACAGGCATGCGCTTAGTGCCCGCTTTCCAGCCAGTTTCTGTGGGGTGACGCATCTGAGGTGAGGCAGATCACCTCACCTTGGGGTCACCTTACCCCACAGAAACTGGCTGAGCGCGCTCACAAAATAAGTGCCCGCGCTAAATTAGTGTCCGCGCTCCAGCCAGTTTCTGTAGGGTTACGTGAGGCAGAGCTCGTCCCTGCCTCACTTCTCATCGCTCCCATGTAGTTGTAGCGAAGCTCGGCAAATTTGCCGATTTTGACTATAAAAACCAATTGGAATCATACAGAAATCACATTTACAACACAGATCATTGGAGACATTTTATTATTATTATTATTTAGTTTTTCTTTAGTTTATTTTCCGTTACATTGGAGTATGACAGGTGAGGCTCTGCCTCCCCTGCCTCCCCTGACTGCACGTTGCTGGTATTTACAATATTCCGAATATTTCCTGTACACTGATAATCATTGTCCATAATAACACCCATAACCACCTGTGTTCATATTTTGCTGCTAATGACCCTCTCAGGGCTCTGCTTTATTGGCCCCACACAGTTTTTTGTAAGTTTGTTTTCCAGCAAAAACGCTTTATTAAGAATACAATAAGAACCAGATATTTCTCTCAGAACTTGTTTTTTTGAGTCTAAAACAAAAGCTTTAGAGACTAAATGTCTAAATGTCTTACATAATAATGTAGAAACAAAACGAGGGGTTACGTATGGTAATCCTTGTTATATAAGCACAGGCGGAGCCCTCTACTGGACTCTATGGGTACTTCCCTTTGATCATATCATGCAAGCATTCATCCACTGAGACTTCTATAAACGTAGCCAGCCCCGGGGCGGGCCTACCTGAATGCGCGCGCATCTCACCGTATAAAAGGAGGCCTCGCCTCCTGACTGTCATTCTACACCTCTCTTCAGCGAGTGGCATAGGACCGACAGGGCCCCGAGTAGAGGGCTCCGTCTGTGCTTATATAACAAGGGTTACCATACGTAACCCCTCGTTATATCTCTCACAGGTTCCGCCCTCTACTGGACTCTATGGGTACAGTGGGCGGAGCCCCGATGTATACACGCGCTGTCGTCCAACAACACCGTTCCACCCCACTGCCCCTGACCGGCTTTCTGGTTAGCAGCCCCTGCACCGCACCCTCCTTTACCTCGGTTGTGACCATGGAGAAGTCTGGGCCGCGGCTGTGCTCGGAAAACAGTGCTGAGGACTCCCCCCCCCCCCCCCCTGCCCATAGGCAGACGGAGAGAGTCCCCAGCCCTGTATGGGCTCACTGTGCACCACCTCTCCTGAGTCCCTAAGGAGCACGGGGAGAGCGCAAGTGCCCCATGTCCCCCCACTCAGACACTGACCCCGTGCAGAGTGTGTGTGGACTATAGTGTGGAGGGCTCTCCCCTCCTGCCCCTAGGCAGGCGAGGAGAGCCCTCCAGCCCCGTATGGGCCCAGTGCGCACTACGTCCCCCGGGACCCCCCCAGGGACACGGGGGCTCCAAGGAGATCCTCTCGGTCCTTCTTGGATAGGGCGGTGAGTCCTAACCACACGTGACGCGATGCCACTGTGGCCAAGGACATCACCCGCCCCGCAGCAGCGGCCACCCCATGGATCAGATTGTTCATCTGACCAATGCAGCGGTCCGGATAATCGCTCCCGTCCTGAGGCGGGAGGGCGGGGGTGTCCGTCTGAGGGGTAATCAGGTTGACACCCAACACGCTGAGATTATTCGCCGCAGCCGCCATCTGTGCCCCGAGCCTGAATATTTTAGCCAAATATTCTAAGGTGTCTCGGTCCCGCGACAGCGGGGGCAGAGGTTTCTTTCCCTCCGCCCAACCAGCTGCCTGTGGAAGCAGATGGGCCGCCAGGCTCTCGTCGAGGGGGGGCACACCGGGACACGCCGTGTCCGAGTGGCCCTGCACCCTGATGATACCTGCCATGGCTGCTATTGGGGCCTTCATCCTCAATGGCTGCCGCCACGTCGCCTCCACACACTGCCAGATATCTGGCAACGGGGGTGAGACGAAGGCCGGCTGCGCCGGATGCACCGGGCCGTTAAACCCCTGTCGAAGGCGGCTTACTGGCCTCGGTGGCAGCGGTGGGGGGAGCGGTAGGCCCACACGCTCCGCCGCCAGGGTCATCACCGCCGGGAAGTCCAGACACGCAGACCTGTGTGCTGGACCCTCCCGGCCGCCGGACCCGGAAGTACCACACAACGAGGCGTCCTCGTCGTCTTCCTCCCCCGTGAACGTGGCCACCCGACCCCTCGGGATGGCGAACACGAATGGCACCTCGTCATCCTGTTCACCCATCTCCACCACCTCGAGGTCCTAATCCTCTGCCTCCTCCGGCGGGCCGAACTTCACCCGGAAATGATCCCCACGATGTTGGCGGCTTAGCCGAGGGATCATTTGGCAGGCGTTGCAGGCCGGCGACTGGCTTAGGCCGTCCTCGGCATGGTCCGGCCCCAGGCATTGGAAGCACAGGCGGTGCGGATCAGCCCCCGCAATTAGGCCAGGGCATGTCGGACAGGTCCGGTGTTCGAGGAGTGGTGAGTCCATGCTTTTCTTCTTTTTCTTCTTTTTCCTTTTTCGTTTACTGCTCAGGTTGTTTAATCCTGCTCGCTGAAGAGAAAAGGATGACAGTCAGGAGGCGAGGCCTCCTTTTATACGGTGAGATGCGCCCGCATTCAGGTAGGCCCGCCCCGGGGCCGGCTACGTTTATAGAAGTCTCACTGGATGAATGCTTGCATGATATGATCAAAGGGTAGTACCCATAGAGTCCAGTAGAGGGCGGAGCCTGTGAGAGATATAACACTCCAAATGCTAATATTAGTATTTGTCTGCCTGATGTTAAGTAGCAGTAGTTTGCTCACATGTTTGACGAATCAAGTTCTTTAACCATAATGTGAGATGAATAAAGGTACTTCTCTTTCAAGGTACAGTTGAAATGATTGTACTTTTGAGTGTGATGAGTTACAGGGGCCCTATTAGACTCCTATCTTATGATCTTTGGGATCTTATGATCCCTGTGTTTCTCTCCCACAACCCCCCACTGAAACGTCTCCATTAGGGTGAAAAGAGGTGCTGCAGCACAGGCAGTATGTGAACAATACAAAAAAAATAGCATTTGATGTCTGTTATACATAAATATGTGTCCCCGTTGTGTAAGGAAACTCACAACGTTTCAGAGAATACAACCCTCTCTCTTTTCCTCCTAACCCAAATCTCTAAAAACAGGGGTAACGGAGCTGATCCAGATTTGCTGTGTCATGACGTCATTACTAAAATGTGGGCTGGCTTTACGCCCAGGTATCGCTAACACTCAGAGCTAACGCTGTACTGGAGAGAGTATGTGTAAAAAAGCCGGATTTAAAAGGAACTCACTTTGTGGTAAACTCGCAAGAGAAAAAGCATTTGAGCTCTATAATGTTTCAGAAATAATCCTTGATGTGGTTTGGAACATGATATGGCGTTAAACCTGTTAAGCCCCAAGCCTGTTTTTCAGGTCTCAGGCTCGAAAATGACATGCCCAGAACAAATGACTATATCTTCACTTCTAAAAGGGGTAAATTAAGTATCTTTTTTCTCAAAGCAATGATACACCTGTGAGTTGGATGTTGAAAAGTCAGAATCAATATAGATGTTTTTATTTTAAAGTAAATTCAGATTGAACATAGTAAAAAAATGTATATTATAGTTTCCGTCCAAAATAAACCCATTACTTATAGTGAAAACTACCCTTGAATGATGGGATAGTAGATTAAAAGCTTTATGAATCCAAAGTACAACATATAATAAGTACCCTGTATCAGGATTGATGCAAAACAAGTTAAATTTGAGAAGAAAAAAAACCCACCTCTGGGGTCATTTGGTTGTCTGGAACCCATCGGTCGATTTTGGTGATTGACACCTCTTTTGAACCGTTAGAGCAGGGGTGGGGAACTTCCGGCCCACGGGCCGTATACGGCCATTTGGTACGGCCCTCGAGGTAATTTATAAAGTGCCTGTTTTTCCTGGCCAAGGTCAGGGTCCTTGAACACAACACAAGCCTAACGTGTCATCACGTGGTATATGTCTCGTCTGACAGGGGTGTAGTTCTGACGGAGAGCACCAGAATGCCATTCCGGCACTTCAAAAATTGCAGTACCCATAAGGAGCCGTACACATGCCACAGTTTTTGCATGGCTGTGTCTTTAGTTGAAAGCCCAGTGGCGATCTGTTCATCTGTCATACTGATCATACAGTCAATAACTTTGTTGTTATTAGCATCTGGTTAGCTAGCTATGCTAACGTATATAAGAAGCTTTTTCTACAACCAGTGAGGTAAAGGCACATCTTTATATGATCATTATAGTTATAAAAAAATAAGAAAATAAAGTAAACAGGTATAAAATACTATATGACAGTAAAAAAAAGTTGTTATTAATAAACAAGAATACAGTTTGAAAGGGGAGTGATTTGTAAAATATCCATAAAGAAAAAGAAAATCTGCTTACTGTTCCGTTTCATATGGATGTTGAGAGATGTCCATATATCCATAGATCTCTCAATTTTGCTCTCAAAGTGCACCAGATTGATGCTTTTAACTTCAACATTTAAAAACAATTCTTCCCGGGGGAGCATGCCCCCGGACCCCCCTAGAGGAGGTTAGGTCCCCCCCGACTTAAATCATGTTCACATGGATAGGAAACTAAATACATTTGTACACATCTTGTGTCCATATCTTTCTGTTTTGGTGGTCATGCCACAACCGTGCACGTGAATGCATGCGTGAGTCATGCGATATCTGGATTAAGAGGTTGCTTTTTCTTTGCACAGCATGAAAGAAAGGCAAAATGAATGGGCTGTGATTTTAGTGTTTTTTAACAAAGGTCAATCATTTGTACGGCCCTCGGAGGATGTTGAACAAATTGAAATGGCCCTTGAGAGGAAAAAGGTTCCCCACCCCTGCGTTAGAGCCAATAGAATCGAGGGGGGGTTCCTAAATCCATCTAAACATTACCATTGGTGAATGAGAGTGATGCGCAGCCAGCATGCCCAAAACCGGAAGCTGGGTTACGCTCTATAGAAAACTACGTTTATTGACATAAATGTTATGATGGATTATCAGTAATCATTTCAAAGTGACACAGAGACATTGGATTAACCTTCAGCAGCGTTTATATGTGTTTTAATGCCCTTGAACACAACTTTTGATCAGAAAACAGCAAAGGTAAGACGTATTTGCCGTTTTGGCCCAGTAAAGTGAAGTTGTGTGTTGTCTTTGCTGGCTTTCGCCGCTGTGAGTTTTGGTCGCACAGTGATGATACTTATACCATTGGAATATGTGGAATCTCAGCTTTCATATGATATATTGTGCAGATTGCATGAAGTATAAAATATTGCTACCGTGAGTTATGTGCTAAGTGCGTTAGCACCCTTTCGCTTAGTGCAGATTCAGACGCTTGGCGTTAGACTTGTGTTTTGTTTAGGTAAAAATGATTCATATTGTCAGTTAGCTGAGTTTCTTCCCGTTAAGTGGGTATGACACATTAATAGGTTGTTAAATGTTAAGAAGCCCTGAGACACAGTTTTCGTGAAAATTGTTCCGATAGCCCCCCGCCGGCTTAACAGGTTAATCGATGCAGCATTTAGCTGTATCTGAGCAGATTGGACAGCTTGCTCGTCACAGACCTCAGTTTGCCTGTGTGTTCCAAAGGGGGCGGGGCCAGCATCAGCCCAGTTCATATTGAAAGTAGGGCTGTCAGTCAATTAAAATATTTAATCGCGATTAATCGCAAATTAATCGCACATTTTTGTTCTAAAATGTACCTTAGAGGGATATTTTTCAAGTTTTTAATACTCTTATCAACATATGAGTGGACACATATGCTTTATATGTTTGTTTATTATCATTTGAACAATGACAAATATTCTCATGAATATTAAACACAACAACCTCTGAACATTACAAATATTCGCCTCAACCTCTCTCATACATTAATACAATACTGTGTGTGTGTGTGCGTGTGCGTGTGCGTGTGCGTGTGCGCGTGCGCGTGCGCGTGCATGCGGCTTTCACACCAGCGCTTTTCCCTTTCTAGCTCCGAGCTAGAGCTTTTCTGGTTCAGCTCCGGTTTCCCTTTTATGCTCCCGCTTTGTTCACACCGCTCAGAGCCGGGATGGTGCTGCCGCTGCTGCGTCATGACGTCACCGTTTAAATCGCTGATTTGCTCCCCAACGGCGCTCACAACAACAACAACGGGGGACTGCGTTGGGTCGATGATCGTGTTGCTTTTAATCATACGAAGCCAGTTTAAATTAAATAACGACTTCTCCAACCTTATACTTTTCTCAAGAGTGCCGTGGTTCATTGTTTATTAATGTGTTTCAGCGGCATTTATCGACCGCTGCAGTGCTGGCTGCTCTTCCACGGGAGTTTATTCTCCCGTTAGCTCCGGGTTAGCTCGCACGGCTCTAAAGTATTCACTGTCTGACTGTCACACAAGCAGCTGATACATATCCCCAGTTCCCCTTAAGTGAATGTGTGTCAGTCTGAATTGACGCTGTTTGGCATCACAACGCTGTTATGAAAGTTTCTCTGGTATAACATGGGTGATGTTAGCATAGCAACCGAAGCTAAACTGACTACTTGCTAAGCCGTTTTCTACAGGCACATTTTACCGGCGTATTTTTCATTATGATTCTACTTGTGATAGTCGGACATGACAACCTGTGCAGCCCATGTATTGATTCCATCTGATAGCTGCTATAATAAAAAACAAAACGTCTGCCTGCTCTCCACAATGATCAATAACAGCGAACGGATGGTCAAAGTAAGGTACAAATAAACAGAATCACACGAAGCCTGGTTAGTGTTGCCTGACTTTATAAAGTGTGTTTTTTTTTATAAGTGTGTGGTTGCCTTCTAGTCACTTTGCTCAGCGCTACTGCTTGTAGGCAGGCATGACAAGACTCTTCAGTCGACCCATGTTCAGGGGAGGTGGGTTTAGTTTCCTGCACGCCTCGACGTAAGAGAGACGTAAGCGACGCCGCCTCTTAGCTCTGAAGCTCTTGCTTCGAGACCGACAATTTTTTGGAGCTGGAAGTGAACCGGATTCCGGAGCTAAGAGGCGGCGCCGCTGCAGTGTGAACAGGAAAAAACTGTACTTTTCAGGCTCTAGCTCCGAGCCGGCGCTGAAAACACGTTGGTGTGAAAGGGGCATGATGGATCGTTGGAGCTATGTGCAGCTCAAGGCATAATGCTCGAACGGGAGCTGCCTGGACGCTGCAATCATGTTGCGCACACTATCCGTGCTGAGTGTGCTGACTTTTCGTACAATGTCCCACTGTCTGGCTACCTGCATAAAGTCAAGTGCTCGCCGCAGTTGTCGGCGAAATGTCGCTCCTCTGTTTTCATTGAAACAGCTCCTTATATCCGTTAGCGCCGCTAGCTAGCACCAGATGCTAACAACAACAACAACAACAACAACAACACGTAAGGTGTGCCTCGCTCGAGTCGCGCCACACATACACACACCCTCCCGGTCCTCCCGATGGCCAGTCCGGGCCTGCCGGTGAGCGTGGAAGTGTGGTCTGCCACAAGCGGGCGGCAGGAGCGGGGCTGTCAGCATCAGCTTGTAGATGGTATTTTAAACTCGATGCACTCTGAAACTACGGGGCGGCCGAGGACAAAACATACACATGCGTTAATCGCGTTAAAAATAATTAGTGGCGTTAATTTTGTTTTGCGTTAACGCGTTATTAACGCGTTAACTTGACAGCCCTAATTTAAAGCTACAGTCACAGAATCAGCACTTTAGTAACAGGGCTGAAACAGAGGGGTATGAGGCATGCTACAATGGGTGATCTGTTTGGTATTTTGAGCAAAACACTTCAGACACATGTTTTGTATAGATATGGCCCTATAATATATTGTTAAAATATAGCATAATAGGTGAGCTTTAAAGCATGGAGACATGTCCCAATAGAGACACAAAATACAATTATGAAAGCTGAAAATGAACATAATAGGGCCCCTTTAATTATTTGCAATCGCATTAGATATAACACTTAGCCAAAAGCAAAATAGTAAGATGTTTCTACTGTTTTTTGGACTACTCTGTAACATCACCTGAGATGCACCTTAAATTCAATGAAAAATAACAATATAAAGTTAAAGCTCATTTATCCCAGATCAGCACAAACCCTTAATCTAATATAAGGACAGTCCTGAACACAGACCTCTGCTCTGTGTTTGAACATCATGTTTCCTTTAGCTCAGTTTCCATCAGAACTCTGGTCCAGGTAGCTTCAAAGTTGTTCCTGTCTGATGGCGGCAGCCCCCCGTTACGTATTTCTGGCACAATATGTTTCGTAAAGACGACGATTGCCCCTTGGAAAATGGATTTATTAACCTGTTAAGCACTGAGCCTGTTTTTCAGGTCTCAGGCTCGAAAATGACATTCCCAGAACAAATGACCATATCTTCCCTTCTAAAAGGGTTAAATTAACAATCTTTATTCTCAAAGTAATGATAAACCTGTGAGTTGGATGTAGAAAAGTCAGAATCAATATAGATGTTTTTTATTTTAAAGAAAATTCAGATTTTACATAGTAAAAAACTGTAAATTATAGTGTCCGTCCAAATATTCTTTTTTACTTATAGTGAAAACTACCCTTGGATGATGGGTTAGTAGACTAAAAGCTTTAGGAATCCAAAGTACAACATATAATAAGTACCCTGTATCAAGATTGATGCAAAACAAGTGAAATTTGACCTTTTTAGAGAGATTTACCAAAAAAAAACACTTCTGGGGTCATTTGGGTGGATTTGACCTATCTCTGGCCCCCCTTGCTCGATTTTGATGAATGAAATCTCTTTATAACCGCTAGAGCCAATGGAATCGAGGGAAAGTTCTACACACACAAACACGTTACCAAATAAGGAGTGAGAGTGACGCATAGCCAAAACCGGAAGCTGCATACACTCTGGTGGCTACCATTAGCAGCTAACTTTTTCGCTCCGATTTTTACATAAAAATGGAATTATGGATTATAAATAATTTTTTCAAAGGCACAGATACATTATCAACCTATGGATCAACAGTTGTAGCCTTTTTTTTCCGTTTTAATGCCATTGAACACGTCTTTTGATCAGATTGACAGCTACGGTGAGACGATCTCCCGTAAAAGCTCCATAAAGGTACGTGTTGTGATGTCTGTGTTTGCTTCCCCTGTCGCAAGTTCGGATCGCTCAGTGATGATACTATACCTAAATAATCAGTGGAGTCTCAGCTTTAATAGGCTATATTGTATGTGCAGCTACGATAAGTAATAAGGGTATCTTTATCTTGAATTGTGTGCCAAAGTCAGTTTGCATTTTATCGCTCAGGGGTCATTTAGATGCTTCTTATGAGACTTGTGTTTTGTTTTGGAAAAAATGGTTCATATCTTCAGTTAGCTGAGATTCTTCCTGTTAATCTGGTGCTACACATTAATAGTTTCATAAATGTTAAGAAGCCCTGAGACATTGTCTCGAAAAAAAAAACGGTGGGAGGGGTCCAATGGGGGGACCGTCGTCCTTAAGAGGTTAATGAAACGGGCCACATGTCCTCCACGATGTTTGCTGCAACTGTTTGTCTCTGCTATGAGGTGACATTCATCCTCGTCCATGAACTCACGAGTGTAGCGGAAGTGAAAAGGGACGTTTGATTTATTTTTCTGTCCTCCCGTTATTCAGATAGTTGAAGACATTAAAATAATTTAATGCGTAGTAACTGTAATGTTATTACTGCTGAACCAACAGTAACGCGTTACACTGCTGCGTTACAGACAAATGTAATCTGATTACTATAACACGTTACACCCAACACTGCTTACCACCCAATAATTGCCTATTCAATTTCAGGTTCATATTTGTATTCTCTGTCTCTACTGGGACATGTCTCCATGCTTTAAGGTTCAAAAAGCTCTTTATTTGTATCATACTGCCTGTGCTGCAGCACCTCTTTTCACCCTCTGTCTGAAACCAGAGCCCAGTCTGCTCTGATTGGTTAGCTGGCCGGCTCTGTTGTAATTGGTCAACTGCTTAGCGATGTCATGCCCCTTAGCCTATCACGTACAATGTGTTGGAGCCAATAGAAGTGCGAATGTTTCTTAGTGTGGGAGAGAAACTCCCTCTGGAGGGAGCACAGGGATTTTAGTCTTTGCAGACCATTTACATGCACACAAGCCTATAACACACTACAGGAAAGGGAAAAGCCTAGGGCTTCCTAAATCAATAATATGAATAATCAGAAAATAGTCCAAACACTTTTTCTCAAAGATCCTGACACTTCCACATGTGAGTGATGCAGCTGGTCGTACAGCTTTCTCCTCTGCAAAGACGTCCTTCAGTATTTCAGATGTTGCAGTGGAAGGCTCCCAGACTGCTGCATGCTACAAGCTAGGGCAATAAGGAGTGACGGCGACAAGGAGAGGAGTGTTGTCGCCTCATACTCAATCACTGTGAATTCATTTGGGGGAGATGGAGGAAGTCTAATCAGTCTCGCAGGATCACCCGTGGCTCTATTCACATCAGCGGCATCTGCTCCAGCTGCATGAAGCACGGCACTCTGCAGCGCCGCTCACGCTCTCAGGGCAGGATGACGAACGCTATCCGTGTCCTCTCGCTCCTGTCAAAACACTGTGTAATTATGTCGAAAGTTCTAATTTAAGGGAAGAGGCCCATTCTTTCCCTCTCTCAAGTCCCAGCTGCTCTTCTAATGCCTTGTAAAACATGTGAATTCCAACCAAAAATAAAGCTTTAAATTATGCTTTATAATACACAATAGACTGAACCTTTAAAATAGGTTGAAGACTCATGTCCAGTTTCGGTCTCTAATTGGAAGTGTTCTTTGTGAGATTTGCCGGAACTACATTGTTCACCGTATTATGTATTACTTTTTACTTTACCTTCTCGTTCTGTCATCGCTGATATTCAATGCAGACAAGGTTAAGAGAAAGATTTTTGCAATTTTGACATGTTCATCTTTGCAGAAAAAGTGGTGGAAGTGGAATGCAGCCTCTTGTATAGCAAAGCATCAAAAGTATGTGTGTGTGTATGTGTATCAAAAGTAACTTGTAAACATAAATGTATTAAAAAAAAGCACCACTTGGAGCAGGACTGAACTACAAAAGGCCTACGATCAGACGTTTCTACTGTGTCTTTTTAAGTTGATTTGAATACTAAACACTGTTTATATTCTGTCCACATGCAGCAGACACAGAGCCACAGTAGCATTTATTGTATTGGCTATCTGATGAATGTATCTCTTTACTCCTCTTTAAGCTGTGTTGGTCCTCCTAGGAATAACATATTGCTCTTTAGCTCCACTTCACCAGCTAGCTCACAAACAATACTTAACTCTGACGATCTAGCTATGTTCACGACTTAACAGCTGCTGCAGCTGGCAACAACAAGAGAGATGAGAACGAACCAACGCAGTAAAGGTTTAGTCTGTTAACCAAAACAATGATCTAAAAGAGGCTAAATACCCACTGAGGGGAAATGCAGATTTGAGTGATAATTATGTTTGGGTTCAACAAGATGTTATACAAGGTCACATGCAGTCTTTTAAAAATATGAATTGGCGCAGGTTGAAGTTAGTCTAATTTGGTGAAGGCCACACAATGAAGTTAAAATGAATCATCATGTGAGGTAAGGTGTATTAAAAGGCCTAAGTAAGAATGTAGGAACAACATATCTGAATAAGCATATTCCTATTGTAGGAAGGAAAGCTATTGTATTGTATTATATTTCAATCTGCAATGTAATTTATTTATTTTAATACATGTATTGATGCAGAGGTATGAAGTAGCATACTCTTGTAATGCACAGGTAAAATAGCTTTAGAATTGCTTTTTAGTAGTTATACAGTAGGTAAATTCACTTTCCTAAATAACTTTCCCCCACTATTCATAAATATGTTATGTCCTACATTGAAACAAAACTCAGTCATAGCCTGGACTTGACCCTATTTTCTTACATGTAGTAGTCATTGAGACACAAAGCTTCGTACACATATATAATTTAAAGAACACTCATATCAGTAAAGTATTACCCTTTGTAATATACAGCACTGAAGCGTTCCCTTTGAGCACCTCGTCTAAAAACGAGTTATTTCAAGTTGTTTTCTGGGAAGTGGATTTAAGGAGAAACTTTGAGTCTGCCTCTAACAGCCAAGTTGGGTGAGTAGATTTCTGCCAGAAAAGAAATGGCAATCATCTGGTGTGTGCCCATGTTATTTTTCACAGAGATAGTGTTTTGATTGCCTGGGGGGAGGAAATTGTATTATTTACTCCAAAATTGCCTTGCTTGATCCGCATTGGGTGAACTAGCAAGCTGAGACTAAATATGTCTTATCTCTTCTGCGTCTCACAGGCTGCCTTTCTGTAGAGCTGATGAGTGAGACGGCAGTCTAACAGCTGAACAAGTGAAGTCTTCCAGTCTTCAGCGAGATGGCTGTGTCAAAGGGCTGAGTGGAAATACTTGAACACAGCACGGCCCACACAACATGTCTCCTCAAATGAGTTTCCTTCAGGACGAGATGGATTTCGGTGGTTTAATGCCTCTTGAGAGTGACCACCAATAAGAAAAAGAAGAACAAATCTGTCTACTTAGATCCTCTCCTCTGCTCTTTTAGCATGGTATTCACCAGGAAAGAAAAGTGATGGACTTCCTCACTGGCACCAACAGGCGGCTGTGCTCGTTTCTAAATGTGGGCAAAGCGTATACAAAGAAGCATGTTATGTTTCTGCATGGGGTTCTTGGTTGTTGTGTTGTTTCTTCTTCTTCTTTGGTGTTTATTGGCGGTTGGCAAACCAACTTGTAGGTGCATTACCGCCACCAACTGGACTGGAGTGTGGACAAGAGACTATGCAGAAAACAATAAACAAAAGAAATAAAATAAAATAAAGAACCAAAACTCTAGATTATTTTTAATTTATCAATTCCTCTTAAAAACGTAATAATCTCACAATACATATTGCCTGATGTTTTCCCTAACAACCCTGATAGCGACAAGTCATGGAATTTTGCTTTCTTCAGTGTCTGGAAAAGCACATTTCTCCGAGTACTATATTTCCTGCAAAGCAGTAGAACATGCTCAACAGTTTCTGGCTGGCTAGAGTGTATACACTTTCCGGTTGGATGCTTTCCTATTATACCTAATGTATGATTGAGCCCTGTATGACCTATTCTCATCCGAGAAATGACATTTTCCTCCCTTCTTTTAAACCCCACCTTCCTTCCATCCCCCACATACCTTTGAATTTTATAAAGATGTCTTCCTGTATCACTAAGGTCCCAATGTTCTTGCCATGTTGTTTGTGCATATTTCTGTATGAATGTTTTAACCTCCGCTTTGCTAAGTGGAACTTCTATGTCGTAGGTAAGATCAACACCCGCAACAACATCCTGCGCAAACTAGTGAACTCCAAGTGGGGCGCAGATCCACCAACAATCCGTGCAACTGCCATGGCCCTGTGTTTCTCTACAGCAGAGTATGCCTGCTCAAGCTGGAGCCGATCACGTCGGCAAAGACATGACACACGAGCTCTTGAATGGCTGGACAGAGGAATCACACCAACGGAAAGCCTTGCTAGTGGCCACGACCTTGGCTGGACAACCTGGAAGTCACTTAATAGACTGCGTGTGGAACAGGGGAGGTGCAAAGCACTGATGAAAGTGTGGAACTACACCACAGAAGACACGTGCAGCTGTGGATCAGTGCAGACAATGTCCCACCTACTGGAATGTGCCGATGCCCCCCGGTGCAGTCCAGAAGACCTGGCAGAACCTACCCCATCAGCTGTGGCCTGTGCCCGATACTGGCAGAACGACATCTGAGATTGCTACGGACTCGAAGAAGAAGACTTCTATGTCTATGTTCATAATTCTGAGTGTTTGTTTGGCCAGAATATCCACCTGTTCATTACCCTCCACACCAACATGAGCAGGAACCCAGATGAAACGAGTTGCTATGCCTTTGATTTGCATTTTATATAAAATTAGAAATATTTCATTTATTATGTCCATTCTAAATGAAGATCTGCCTGATCGTATACTCGATAATGCTGAAAAGCTGTCAGATGTCAGAATTACACTATTATGTATTTCTTTCTCCTCTATCCATTTCAATGACAACACCAATGCCAACAACTCTGTGGTGTATACTGACACATGGTCTGTTACCCTTTTCTTTATATGTGTATTACTCACTGGGATATAAACTGCTGCCCCTGCACGCCCTGTCTCTGGATCTTTGGAGCCATCTGTAAATATGATTGTTGAGTCTGAGTGATATCTTGCAAAATAATTCTGGACTATGCGCCATACTGGTAGTAGTTCTTTCTTTTCCTTCCACTCTTTTTGTATATTGAGGTCTACCCTTGGCAATGGGAATAACCAGGGTGGAATGGACGAGATTGGAACTGTGGGGCAATACTGTATTTTATTCAAACCTATACTTGCTGCTTTAACATCGCCAATCCATCCAAAAGTTGTTAAATGTGACTCATTGTGCTCCCAGCAGTCTTTCAAAATACTTTTCGCAGGATGACTATCACAATGCCCCTGAAGGTTTACCCAGTATGCCAACATTAACTTCACTCTTCTTATCCTTAAAGGCATTTCTCCCATTCCCACCTGTATTGCTGATACTGGAGATGTTTTAAAAGCTCCACTACAAATTCTCAGGGCCTGAGCTTGGAGGACATCCAGTTTTTTAAGGTTTGATTCTGCTGTTGCCATGAACGCTATACACCCATAATCTAATACAGGTCTCATGAGTGCCCAATATATATTCAGAAGTGATGACCTACTCGCTCCCCACTCCTGTCCCGCCAAACACCGAAGTACATTGTTGACCTTTTTACATTTATTTTGAACTTTTCCAATACGATTGCTCCATGTTAGCTTTCCGTCAAACCAAACACCAAGAAATCTTATTGTATTAACCTGTTCAAGAGGTTGCTCATACAATTTTAACGATATAGGAGCAATTTTATGCCGTTTTGTAAAACAAATGACCTGCGTCTTAGCTACTGACAGTTTGAATCCCCATTTATTTGTCCATTTCTCCACTTCAAATAAAATCAAATCAAGTTTTATTTATATAGCACATTTTTAAACGATTTTTGGTCGAGCCAAAGTGCTGTACATATAATAAAAATACCCTACAGTAAAGACATTTTACAGCAAATACAACAGCACACACTTCAACTATTGCAGCTTGTATTTTCTTTCCAACATGTGCTACATTGCGGCCTTTTGCCCACAAAGCCCCATCATCTGCATACAAAGATTTTCCCACAATTGGATGAACTTGATTAAAAATGTCATGTATCATTATATTGAACAGCAACGGACTACATACACTACCTTGCGGAGTACCATTCTCCACAGCATAAACACTTGAATATTCTGCACCTACTCTTACTTGTATTTTCCTGTCCAGTAAAAAATTCATAACCCAATTATATGCTTTACCACCAATTCCCAATGATTTTAACTTGATTAGTAGTAGGGTTGCAAAATTCCGGGAATTTTCAAAGATGGAAACTTTCCATGGGAATAAACGGGAATTTATGGGAATTTATGGGAATAAACTGGGAATTTTCAAAATTGAAGGTTGGCTCTTCATAGGGAACTTAAATATAGTTGGGGAAAGTATATTTTAGCATAATCTTGACTAAAACAAACAGATGCCATTCAAGTACACTTGAATATCCATGCCATAGCACACTGCTTACGGCATGGCTATTGAGACCACACCCCCTACAGGCACTGTACATTCCTCCATCACATGCACAGACTCAACATTCCTGTTTTCGTTCTTCAATGAAACAAATAATTGTTCAATAAAATAATTAAAACTTGTTCTGTTCTACTTAAAAAAAAAAGAAATTAAACAAGATCTGTTGAAATAAATTTTGCATCGAATATTTCCAAAATTCCCCAGCTTAACTTCCCATGGAAACTTTCCGGAAATTTACCGGAAATGTTCCGCCCCTTTGCAACCCTAATTAGTAGTCCTTCCTTCCAGAGCATGTCATAAGCCTTTTCAATATCAAAGAAGACTGCAATCACTACTTCCTTGTTGGTCTGTGCTTTCCTGATGTCTGATTCTAAGCACAATATAGAATCCATTGTATTCCAACCCGTACGGCACCCACTTTGATATGTGGACAACAGAGCTTTACTTTCTAAGATATATGTTAACCTTTCTGTAACCATTCTTCCCATGATTTTGCATAAATGAGATGTCAGGGCAATAGGTCTGTAGCTGGATGGATCTGAAGGGTCTTTCCCTGGCTTTAGGATGGGCACTATTATCGCTTGTTTCCACACTGAAGGAAGTTGGCCAGAATCCCACACCCTGTTAAACAACCTTAACACAATGACTAGAGTGTTATCTGTCATGTGTTCCAACATTTTGTAACAAACACCATCTTTCCCAGGAGTGGTTTGACGAGCACTAATAATTGCTCTTCTCAACTCAAACATACTAAAATGCAGGTCCAACTGATCCCCTAACACTTCTACTCTATCCAATATTCTCTGGTTTTCCATTACGGCCCGTCCACACAGCAGCGTTAAAAAAATCTTGGAACGCTTCTGCCCATTCACTTTGAATGGGGTGACGTCACTTTGCCTCACTTTTCGCCGAACTGCATTGTGGGCAGCAGAGCGGAGATTTTCAGGATTTTCAGGATTCAAAAGTTGAGCAATGTTCAACTTTTGAAGCTGAGGTGGAAGCGTCAGCCAATCAAATCCCGTGTATGCAAATCTGACAGTTCAAGCGCTAGCCAATCAAACCGCGTGTATGCTGGGAGAGACATACCGCAGGTCATTTCCTCATATTCCAAAAAATGGAGGAGAAATTAGCGGTAGGGAATCACCCGGTGCTTTATGACCAGTCCCTATTTACCTACCGGGATATAAACCGGAGGAGCCAGGCATGGAGGGAGGTGGCAGAGACAGTGGTAGGTTTTCGCCTGTTTGGGGACTGGAGTTTATATCCAGTTTACTTCGGGCTTTTTTGCTTCGTATGTCGGGGGCGGGAGATTCATGTGATTGGTTGTTGGTGCCTTGCTCGCAAAAAATCCCCAAGCTTCAGATACGCCCACCTCCAAGATTTTTTTAACGCTGCTGTGTGGACGAGCCGTTAGTGTATTATTTCTGCACTGCCTGGCTTCCTCTGTAAGGTTATCTGAACTATGAACTTTCCTAAATGTTTGAGCTAGAAGTTCCGCCTTTCCTTTTGTGACAGCCATTATGTCCCCTCTGCTCAAAACTGGCAACTCATAATTCCTTCAAATTCCCCCCATTCTCCTAATCATGCCCCAAACATCTGCAAGCTGTACTTCTCTTCCAATACTATTGCAATATTGCCTCCAAAAAGTGCGTTTTTGCGTTCTTATTGTTCTCCTTACTATAGCCTGGGCCCATACTGATTCAAAGCTTCCTGAGAATGGAGTTGTTTGAGTTGCCTGAATGCTTTATTTCTGTCTTTAATGGATTTACTACATTCATCATTCCACCAGGGTACACTCTTGGTACGCCTAACTCCTGCAATTTCCGGAATTGTTTCCTTAGCTGAATGAATGATAACCTTAACCAGCTCATCATTGAATTTATTTATATCATCCTAATTTTCCTCTTGAAGTGTTTCACATGTATTCGTACTTACAACTTGGAAGGCATCCCAATTAGCCTTTCCCAATTTCCATCTAGGAATTTTCTTTTCCTTTTCAAAACTTATGTTGGTCCCAACTTTAGTCATTACCGGATAATGATCGCTGCCCAGTAGTATGCTTTACCACATTCCATGTACTTATACCTGCTATAGCACTAGATACAAATGTCAGATCGAGTACTGTTTCTATATTCTTCGTGCAATTATATCGTGTTCCTTCCCCAGTGTTAATACACACTAGCCCGTGGTCATCTATAAATTCCTCAACTACTGCACCATTTGCATCTGTGCTACTGCTTCCCCATAGCCAGTTATGTGAATTAAAATCCCCACACCATATTACTTTGTCTTGCAGTGAACCCCCAGCATCCTCTAATATACTTTGATCTAATTTCCCACATGGATTATAATAATGTACTATATCTATAGGTCCTCTATCATTCCATACCCTTATAACTATTGCTTCATGATCTGTACTTACATGCATAACTTTGTAACTTATACCACTCTGTATGAATGTTGCAACTCCTCCCCCTCTGCCAGAGTCCCTATCTCGTCTAACTGCAGTATATCCCTTCACAATAAAATCCAGTTGTGGTTTCAGCCATGTTTCCTGGATGCAAAGTACATTAGGTTTCTCTCCCAGGTTGTCAATATATTTTTTGAACTCTTGTCCATTTGCAATTAAACTTCTAGCATTCCACTGCAGTACAATTAACACCATCAAGATGATCCAGTCCATGTCTGAGGTTGTTGGACGTCATCATTCAGGATATCTTTCACATTTTCCCAGTGCATCCCTTTCACATCAAGGTACTTTTCAGCTGATTTGACAATTATTTTGATTCTTTCATTCCGGCTTTTAGTCTGCGCTGAACAGTTGATAATCTCTGCCATAAACAGTACAAACTCTCTTTTACTCACTATCAGAGTGTCCTCCTTCAAATTAACACAGTTGTGGACTTTTTCTGTTTCTTTGCTCTTATTGTTGTTTTCCATTGTAACCTGCGTTCCTCCTGAAACTGTCTTTGCTGCCTCTGCATAGCTAACTCCCTGCGTCACCCTGACTCGCTGCACCTCTTCTGCTTTCTTGCTAACCTCACATCCACGGTACGCTGAGCTATGCTCCCCTCCGCAATTGCAACATTTCAGCTTTGCCCCTTCTTCACATTTCTGCCGTATTCATGATCTCCACCACATCTGCCACACCTTTGTTTTTCCCTGCACACTGCCGCCACATGTCCAAATCTCTGACATTTAAAACATCTTAGTGGTGGTGGAACATACGGTCTCACATCATAACACATATATCCAATGAGTATCTTTTCCGGAAGCCTTTTTTCATCAAAGGTGATCAGAACCGAAAGACTATCTTCTTTAATCCCATTGCGGTTTGCTTTCATGCGTTTGACATCACTTATTTTTGCATTTGTTATATTCCCTTTCACATCATCAGCTGATATTCTGACAGGGATTCCTGTCACAACTCCCCACAACAGTGAACATTCCACTTTCTTACCCTCCACGGTACTCATCTGTATTGCTCTCCCCTGTTGCTCTCTATCCCTACATTTGATCAACATTGATCCATTCCTCAATACTTTAGCACTCATCACCTCCCCGATGTCTTTACTGATGGATTTAGTTAACCGTATAGGGTTCCACACGCCGAATGAAGCTCCCTCTTGCGCAAGTTTCACAACCACCATGAACTCCTGTTGCCTATTTCCGTCCACTCTTTCTCTCCTTTCACCTTCACTATTGCTCTCATCCGAATTAGTTTATTTCTCCTCACTATATCCCATTTTCCATTTTCACAACTCCCGCCTGCTACGTCCATGTCTCCTAACTCGCTTCCTGCCTCGTCACTTCCCTCTGCCATCTCTCGTCCAGTCACAGTCCAGTGTTGCCACCGCCGTCTACCAGAATCAGCTAGCTCCGTCGTCCGTCTGTTGTGTTGTTTCCTGTTGTTTGCTCCTTTTACCCCTCACTACTCTGTCTCTCCTTCTCTGCAGGGCTGGTGTGTGACGGGGCGTGGCTGGTATTCTCCTGGCTGCAGATGAGGCACACCTGTTCCCACTCACCTAATCAACCTTCTCTTTAAGAGCCTGGCCCTCACCTCACTACTCTGCTCACTACTACATTTTTTGAGTTTTTGCCTGGGATGTTTTCCCTCTGCTTTGTTTTTGGACCTTTCTGCAACCAGCCAGCTCCCTGTCTTCAGTACCTGCCTTGGCCTAGCTTTCTTTATTAAACACCTTGAAACTTAACTTATGTCAGTCTCTGCTTTGGGGTCCTAAGTAGTATCCAAACGCCACAAAGCAGTCGGGTAGCAGGTGTGAGATGAATCACGCTGGCTTTTAAAGGCATTGAGGGAATAAAATGAACGTATTACACATTTCCTGGAACGGATACTTGGGCATATGCAGCAGTCTGGATGAGAAATCTAAAACAGAAAAGGCCTCACTGAAAAAACTGGAACGTTGATGTGAGCCTCTCCGCTCACACACAGTAAAAATGGGACGGATGGAGACAGGATTGGGTGCAACAACAGGGGGTTTATTGTCCAAAAGATCACAACACAAATCAACGTGGCCAGTGCGGGTCTTTATGGGTCCGTTTCCACGGCCAAGAACGTCCTCCCGGGATCCGGCCTACTGCAAGACAGACCAGAACCAGGTTACCACATGCTTTTATCCAGTGACTGATTAACCACACCCCGCTGCCACAGTTGACTTTTATTAAATGTATTATTTTAACACATTTCACATAACTAGATTAGATTAGTTAAAAGCAATACTATTAATTTAAACATTTATACTGAATATTATTGCTTTCAATGATACAGTTATGGGAAATCTGTTGACTTAATACATATAAATATATTCAACTGTTCAGTTTTTTCAGTGCTTGAAGCAAGTTCTGGTGTCATCGCAGCAACCACGGCAGAAATATCTCAAGAATGGAAACATCACGCTTTATTTTATTTGAATTTCAACTGAATTTCACTTAAAGTGTCATCCACATGGAAGTGAGACATAATGATAACTCAGCAACAAAGCACGCTTCATAAAGCAGTGGAGCCCCCTCCGTCAGCTCATCACTGTGGTAATTAATGGCAATAAGCCGGGGGAATAACGGGAACACCCCTCCTCATTTACACTTAACCTTACATATCAAATGGCAATTAATTTGTAATATGCGTCAGAAATCGTCTAATTACCACATATGCCGATACTCTGAGTCGCCATTTGGTTGAAAGAGGATGAGTGAGCTGTTAATGATGCTCAGTTCAGGGCCTGCTCTGCACAGTCTGCTGTGACCCACACTCTGCTCTAATTACAGCTGTACTGTACACGCCTTCATCATCACTGCTGCAGGGAGACGACCGCAGCCACCGTCAGGTAGTACTTCTGGTATTTAAAAAAAGATATCACGCTGCATCCAGTTTTTGTAATTTTTCTTTCTACACTGTAATATTCCAGATATGATTTACATTATATGTCATATTGAGGGTTAACCTGCTGGGGGTGATGATGTTGCCATTTTGGTTAACAAGAAATTACATAAGGGGGTCCAGTTTTATATATCTAAAGGCTGAAAAAGACATATCAAAGTGGCCCAATTGATAAAACGTTAACCTAATGAACTGTTCAGTAGCAGGGACCACACCAACTATTGTTTAAAGATGTAATAAATGGGGTACAATGATTACATGTATGGTGAATAATGAAGAATTACATGTGTTGGTCTCAGTGGAAGCAAAGTCCAGGCAGAGGGAGACTCAGAGGTCAGAGGTTATGTCATAAGACCTAATGAGACAAGAGAGAAGTATGCACAAATTGAATAGGAAGCGATGATAGGAGATGGGTAAAGAGGATGAAGGGATGATGGTACGTAGGGATGAAAGAATGTACGTACAGTGCATCCGGAAAGTATTCATACCCCTTCACTTTTTTACCTTTTGTTATGTTACAGCCTTATTTCAAAATGGATTACATTTTTTTTTTTCAACATTTCATACACAATACCCCATAATGACAAATAGAAAACGTTTTTAAAGAATTTTTCGCAAATGTTAAAAATAATAAAATGAAATATCACATGTACATACGTATTCACACCCTTTTGCTATGACACTGAAAATTGAGCTCAGGCGCATCCCGTTTCCACTGATCATCCTGGAGATGTTTCTATAACTTGACTGGAGTCCACCTGTGGTCAATTCAATTGATTGGACATGACTTGGAAAGGAACACACCTGTCTATATGAGGTCCCACAGTTGAAAGTGCACATCAGAGCACAAACCAAGTCATGAGGTCCAATGAATTGTCTGTAGACCTCAGAGACAGGATTGTATCAAGGCACAGATCTGGGGAAGGGTACAGAAACATTTCTGCAGCATTGAAGGTCCCAACGAGCACAGTGGTCTCCATTATTTGCAAATGGAAGATGTTTGAAACCACCAGGGCTCTTCCTAGAGCTTGCTGCCCAAACCAAACTGAGCATCGGGGGAGAAGGGCCTTAGTCAGAGAGGTGACCAAGAACCCGATGGTCACTCTGACAGAGCTCCAGTGTTCCTCTGTAGAGATGGGAGAACCTTCTAGAAGGACAACCATCTGTGCAGCACTCCACCAATCAGGCCTTTATGGTAGAGTGGCCAGAAGGAAGCCACTCCTCAGCAAAAGGCACATGAAAGCCCACATGGAGCACCTAGAGGACTCTCAGACCATGAGAAAGCAAATTGTCTGGTTTGATGAAACCAAATTTGGCCTGAATGCCAAGCATCATGTCTGGAGGAACCCAGGCACCACTCACCACCTGGCCAACACCATCCCTAGAGTGAAGCATGGTGGTGGCAGCTTCATACTGTGGGGATGTTTCTCAGTGGCAGGAACTGGGAGACTAGTCAGGATCAAGGGAAAGATAAATACAGCAATGTACAGGGAGATCCTTGATGAAAACCTGCTCCCGAGCGCTCTGGACCTCAGACTGGGGCGAAGGTTCACCTTTCAACAGGGCAACGACCCTAGTGGAGTGGGAAGGGTGTGGTTTGGAATTGGACCGATGAATGGCAGAAGGGTGGAGGATAGGAGGGATGTGGCTAAGGATGAGGTATACTGGGAATGGATGAGTGTAAGGGAGAGGGAGGATTGGTTGAGGGAATTAAACACTAATACCGGATGTGTTGGCCATGTATGAGTAGTTTTACTGAAGAACAAGATGAACCTTTATTTATCCCCATAGGGGGAAATTCAGTTTTCAGTTGGCTTATATATATTTGTCAGTGGCGAACCGTGTCTATCACAACTGGACCTTCTGTAGACACACACACCCCCCGCCGCCCCGCCCCCCCCCCCCCCCCCCGGCAGTATAATGTCCGTCTTTTCACTGAATTGTCGTCTTGAAAAGGCTACTCACAACAATTTCGCAACAACTTCATCTTTACCTGTTGCACTTGTCATTTCAACGTTAAAAACAATAAAACGGCATATGAATTGCTTCTTGGCATTCATCTAGATCCTCTGTCTTGAGC
The DNA here is from genome assembly GCF_902827165.1 of Trematomus bernacchii. Taxonomy (NCBI): domain Eukaryota; kingdom Metazoa; phylum Chordata; class Actinopteri; order Perciformes; family Nototheniidae; genus Trematomus; species Trematomus bernacchii. The sequence goes on from NW_022987803.1 coordinate 3,240,440, forward strand.
CAGTGAACTAGCGGGCCTTCTAGAGGACCCTGGAACCGAGGGAAACTCTGAAAGAATACGCCCATTGGCTACAAATCAATATATGATTGGTTGATCAAACTGTCAGTCCAAATGTACGCTCTCATTCAGTGCAACAGCCAGGGCATTCTATCAAGGATATAGAATACCTTGGTTGAGGGATATTCTACCCAGAGACCCAGAACAAGATCTGATTGGTTGCATTCTTTTCTAACACAAAACCACTGAAATGCGTCGTGCATGGTCCGAGAAGGACAAACAAATCAACGTAACACTGTAATATTACAGATCAACAACACAGATACGATTCTCATTTATTCATTTTATTTACATTTTATATACATTTTATTTATATAATTAAATCGATTTTTTGTTTGTTTTATCTGAGTGTTCCAGGGTATTCTCTGAATACCTTGAAGGCCCTGACGGTTCGCCACTGATATTTGTTGGTACCACTTTACAATAAGACTACCCTTATAAAGGGTTTACGAATAGTTTGTAATTCATTTATTAATTAGGTTGTGAACACTTTATAAATCATTCATAAGCTTTTATAAGACATGAGATAAACAGGGCGACTGTGACCGGTTGCTTGCCAAATAGTGAGCCCACATTTATCTGTACTGCTAAGTCTTATATTGGCTACCTAGCTCACTTCGTCTTCTTCATCAGCCAGCATCCTTGGTATCTGTTGTTCACTGAGTTGATTCTCAACTTCTAAGTAGCCAATATAAGGCTTAGTCATCTTGCCAAATAGTGAGCCTGTGTTGATGTATGAAAACTATGTTAGAACTGGTTTATAAATGGTTCTTAATGATTAATAAAGTGTTTACAACCTAATTCATAACCTAATTATAAACCCTTTATGAATCCTTTATAAGGGTAGTCTTATTGTAAAGTGGTACCGAATAGGGCCAGAGCAAAGAGACTGCCAGTCTAACTGCTCCCTGGCGGCGGCCAGGGAGCAGTTAGGGGTTTGCTGCCTTGTTCAAGGGCACCTCAGCAGTGTCCAGGAGTACTGGTGATCAGAGGTGGGGTTAAGGCGTAGTCCTGCTTCCAAATATAAAATAACTAATAACTGTAAAAAAAACACTGTCAAGGTTTAAAGTTCTAAGACAACATTCAACAACGTGGTATTAACCTGTCAATCACAAGGTAGCCAGAGCCAAAGTAAGACCTGCTTTATTGTCCATTTTAAATAGTGAGATGTATTGTGAATTGGACCTCTTTTTACAACCTGTTGTGTTAACATAAAGTTTATGAATCACAATGACTCAGATTAGAAATGAGACTTTTACTAGAGTTTTAGGATTCAAGAATCCGCCATGAAAACATCATCCATCTTTAAAGGACTCGATTTCTCTGACAACAGGAGCTGATAAGCACTAAATATTATTTTATTCATGAGGATTTGCTTCGTTGTGATATCATTACCACTCATCATTTATGAGAAAAGCTCATACTTGATTTCTTACACCAGCAAAAGATTACTCTGTGTGCTACCGGGGGGTTTCCTCCAAGCTGTCACTCACTGATGTTCTCATTAAAATGAAAATGGATTTTGAGCGCGACATGGCACGCAGGTCGCATCATAGGGCCGTTTCAAGCGACTGTGAGGTCATGTTTGTGTTCCTTTCATGTCCTGATACCAGAGGAGTTCAGAGAACAATCTGTCTCCATCCCACTGCTCTCCTGTCAGCTACCTTTGTAGCTGCATAATGAAAAGTCTCTTCACACTGGGAAATTTGAAACGTTACAAACAAAGTCGCCCGGTCTCTTGCCTCGGTGCTGTTTCTGCCAGCTGAAAGGCAAAACAAAGGCTGGATTACCTTTTGACAACTATTTAAACAGCAGTGCTCTCAGGTATTTTATGTAATCCTTTGTTTGAGTTTCCCTCTCGGTCACAGGAAAGCAATTATTTTCATACAAACAGTAAGATGCTCTGATTTTATCTAGCCATTCTTTGGATCATCTAATGCATTTTTTGCAGTGTAATAAGTGTCTTCAATGACAATCACTCCCCTGTGAGTCACTTGGTGTTTGCTACATATTTTGGACAACACAGTTAAATACAATATGAAGACATGGATAATCCCAAGGAGAGATGGATTTAGTTTAACCTTTAAATACATTGTCAGTGTGCAGCGGAGATATGAATGAAGTGAGTCTGAGGTTCAAAGTTTCGCTCAGGTTTGCAGCATGCTGAAGCACCAGTGGGACATCTCTGCTATTGCTTATCAGTGAAGGAATCACAATTCCTTTCCAGTGATATGCTGTTTATTATATTCATACACAGGAGAGGTATGTGGGTATGGCATGTTTCGAGTAAAGATAAGCGCTTGTTGGTCATACCTATCTGCACTCATAATCATGTTATCAAGTAAATACACACGCCGACACGATATGCTCACTTCCATTCTGGGTCTAGGCGACAGAAGGCCTATAGAGACTGTTTTAACAGGCAGAAACCCTCCATGCTCGGAGAAAACACATACAGCTGCAAGTCAGCGTACACATACAGTGTGTGACATTCAGGAAATCGCCAAACATCGCATTATTTGTTCCCAGACACAAGCCCTGGAATAATTAGAGGCAATATTTCCCTTGCACCCACACCTTTACAGCTCCTTGAAAACACAAGTACCCTGAAAACGCACATGCAGGAAGGAGAATCTGACGCAGCAGTGAATTGATGTGCAAATTGGTAGAGTTCGAGTTACTTGTATATATGAAATATACTGTGTGCTTTGGCTATATTCTATACAGTGTGATCAGGCTCCAGTAGCTATGGTTCACAACGACATATTAAGAATGTGTGGGTGCTGGAGTAGTGTCAGAGGGATAAAAGGAAAATGATGTTGTGTTAGCAGGAAATCATTAAATGGTTGTTTCACTGACCAGAGCCTTTGTTTGAATCTTATTTAAAGGTCCCATGACATGGCCATTTATACTGATCATAATTCCATTGTTGAGGTCTACTAAAGATTTACATTGTGCAATTTTCCAAACTCACATTGGTTTCTCATACAGCATCTCTGTATATTATGTGTATTCACTCTCTGTCCTAAACGGCTTGTTGGAGCTCCTGCCCCCCCCTCCCTATGAGCCCACTGTGCTCTGATTGGTCAGCTCACCCACTCTGTTCTGATGAGTCCACCACAGCGGAACATCAGTGATTATGTGTTACAATGGAGTTAGCAACCAGGAAATGACACCAGTAATGACAAACAATGCTGCTGTGAGGAGCGGACAGTGTGAGCTGGGTTACTGGTGTCATTTCCTGGTTGCTGCGTGGGGTCTGCGAGACAGTGAGACATCGCGAATGGACGCGGGAAGGGGGGGGTGCTGAGGGGGCTGCAGCACCCCCATCTGCGAGGCTCCACTCAAATCCCTCCTGTGGTGAATGTCCTGCAGGAAAGATACTACTCGAGCATTGGCAAACAGCTATCCACATGGATAAAGTAACCTAAAAAGGGAGGACAGACCTATCAAAAGAGAGTTGGAAAATATCAGCGAAGTGTTTTTGGAATGAAGAGAAAATGTAGCCCAAAGTTTAACTTCTGCTCACGGCTAGGGTTAGTAATCGTGAGCTCTCATTGGCCACAAGGTTAAGATAATGTGTCAGTACGTCTAAACGGTAAGCAGAAGGCTAAGCCCTTAGCAACATTTTATCTGTATAGTTTTCTGTAATAGTAGCCTTCTTTGTGGCCTCACCGCTTCAGCACACAATGACAGCTGAGTGGCTATAGGCTAAACTCTTGGCATAATGTTCTCTCTGAAACACTTATATTGTTGCAAGCCTTGAATCACAGTATGTAATCTCAAGAAGCTTTACAGGCCCACACGTTTGCAAAGGAAACAGATCTGTTACAATGCGATCAATGCTGTATGAAATAAATGTACTCGTGCAGGTTAATGTATGAATGACCTGCCTGGATGGAGGAGCTGAGGACAGGGAAGAGAGGAACGCTGCAGGAGAAGAGCTTTTGTTTCAAACCAGCCGTTTTTGGCCATTTTCAGAGAACAAAATACATTGTGGTATCGATTGAATTACAATCTGCTAGTTATTATGGCATTTCTGTTAGTCTGGTTAAAACATATAGTTAAAACATCCAAGATACAAAAACTGTATCCTACAAATGTGGCTTTATATTGGATCAAATTCAATGTATTACATATTCTACCACAATGCTGACCCATGCACAAAATGGGAACACACCATTACAGGAAACCTTTATACAAATTATAAATATCTCTAGGTTTAAACTGTTTTTTTCTCCAATATCTGGTATAATGTAAGTACGTTAATAAAATATATAATTAATGACTAGTTGTTTTTGGTCATATTAGTGCAGACAAGTTACATATCATATCTTCGACTAGAGAGCTTGAGATGCTTGGTAATTTTGAAATATATATATATACCTGAGCCAGCGTTTTATTGTTTGCATTGCAAACCTTGAATATTTCTTGTACAGTGCTCGGCCACTCCTGTTGTTGCAGAGTATAGATTATTGTTTTCAATAATACAGTGAAACAGCTTTTTTTCTAGCAACACATTCAACTTATGAAAGAAAGTTGGAATAGGTTCTTTAGATCACTTCCAAGTTGTCTACCAGCTTCATCTATGATTGAATCAGGTGAAATGAAAAATCGATTAAAGCTGTGGAGAATTTAGGTATAGTATAAGGCAAACGTTTTCATTTCATTTTTCATACTAGCGAGACATGCAGGAAATGAAAAAGGAGAAGGAAAATGCTGACTCCAACATCGGAGGGAAATACAAAGGAAAACTCTAACTCGCTTATGTTCTTCCTGTGGAGTATAAAATATATATTGACTTAGGTTGAAGCAGTTTTATGTTTAATCATTGTAATCATATGAGGCTGACTGTGGCACCAAACGGAGACGTGGATACGAAACAATGATAGCCGTGCCCAATGATCCAAGAGGAGCCACTCTGAAGAGTAAATGAAGCCTCGTTCAGCTCATCAGGGAAGAAAGGATGGAGCGAGGGGGTTTTGGAAATTACTTCAAAATCTGTAAATTACCAAATGACTAAAAACTTTAGAAAAAAACAACCCATTGTTACTGCTCCCAGGGCAGTACAGTTTGTCAAGTAACTCTGAAAAAGCTAATTAAACTGCCTCCTTAGTACATGTGGGGAAGGCAACCCGGTATCACGGCAAGACGTGAACATGTGACGATCTACCATGCTGGGAGACGTGAATATGTCACGGTTTCGTCCCTTCAAACGTGACAGGTACACGGTATTGTTAACATGGCCCAACCAGTGGAGAAATACCCGGAAGTGCCAAGCAAATGCTCTACCAAGACTATTGGTCGGTTTTTATTGTCAAAATTAGATGTTTTTAATTTATTTTTTAATCGTCACACTCGATTTCGCCGATTTTCTTGTTGCCCTAGCTGGTCGACACCTCTTTTAGCAGAAACAAAGGCTACATTAATGTATTAAATCGATGTTAATCCATGTGTGTGGATCATAGACTGTATAAAACAGGAAGCACTGCCAAAACTGAAAACGTGACGTGGATCATAAATATATCAGCAATTAAACAACATCTTACATTTCTTTTCACACAATACGTCTCCTTGCAGTATCAATACTAATTCTGCTGACTTTTATATTTGATCCAATTGGTAGATAGGCTGTATTTACACCATAACGGTGCACAGCTGATAGAAAGGCACAGTGGTTAAAGCACGTTATTGAATTTTATTATTTTATTATTTTTCACAAAAATTAAACCATCAATAGCAAAAACAGAATTAACTGTCATTAGTAAACCACTCAAATAAAAAGATCATAAGTGGTTTTGTTTTACATATATTTTAAGGATAATAATAGCAATGTAACACTGTCTATGACACTTACTGTATAACACTGATTTGAAAAACATACAGAAAAAACGAATTCACTGCCCTTAATAAAGTATTTAAATATACATTTCAGGTGTGCTGTTTTGTTTAGATCATTAACATCTGGAGCTCTTTTAATGTCCTTTTTGATTATTGTTACACCAGGTCTTGTCAAAACATTTATTCCATATTCAATATCCATTACTAAACAAAACAGCAATTCTACTCCACTACAATTCAGAGGTTAACCTGGTATTTTTACTCCACTACATTTATTTTAGTTACTTTGCAGATTCTGATTAATGATGTGAAATATAAACAACCCTTAAATCAGACTTTAGTTACACCTGAGTAAAATTCAGGGAAAGGTGATTGTCAAGTGCCAACAATCAGGAGAGATATTTGATAGTTGCTGCTTGAGAAGACTAAACATTTATCTGCAGATCCCTATAAAGTATATTCATTACTCGTTATTCTCTACTAATAGTTAATTAAAAACTGTATATAATGGCTATTTTGCACATCCCTTTCAAGATTTCAAGATTTTCTAAGGTTCATTGACATATCATATACACAACTACGGTGTAGTTATGCAATGAATGAAAAACTTGGGTCACAGGTTCCTCAACAGTGCATTACAAGACATCTATCAATATGTGTGTATACCTCCACCATTAAACTGTCAAATTCTGCACATTTCTTATTCTATCTACATACATAAGAGTATAATTAATGTGTATAATATCAGTTAAAATAAGTGCTTCAACATAGTTAACATTGCAGGAAAGCAATATATTAGACGTTAAGTACTTTGTCAGACTTAATATTTATCTGTAGATAGATACCCCCAAAGCTGTTTTCTTATTTAAAAGAAGACCTTAACCTAAAGTATTCTTTAATGTGTTAATAAAGGTTCATTCGTTTGTCTGTTTTGCACATCCTCATATTAATATCTTTATACATCAGGCACTAAACTGTCTTCTTGATTTTTTATATTCTATATTTCTATCATTGACCTTCTACTTTCCCCCTATGAAAGTATGTACTCTTAATATTTTTTTCATCAAATAACATTATTCAACAAAAATAACATTATTCAACAAAAATAATTCAATAACGTGCTTTAACCACGAGGCGGTGCACACAAGGTACACACAGTATACTAATAATAACTTTGTATTATTAGTGTAGGACACTTATGTATGTATAACATCTGAAGATGTGTAGTTTTATTCATGTTTTTACATAATTTTACAGGATATTGCTATACTATTTCACATGTTTTACTTCTACACATTAATATCTGATTTGTAAAACATCACAGACAGAAAGGTATATCCGTCATTTAATGGTAAGCTATTGAAATTGTGATTCCATAGATGTGTCTCCCATCACCCAAATCCCCTGACTATTCTCTCAACTCAGTATTTACATTCTTATATTCAAAGAAAATCAGTAATATCTTTAAAACCTACAAATCCCTTTCTATCAGCTGTGCACCGTTATGATGTAAATATAACCTATCTACCAATTGGATCAAATATAAAAGTCAGCCGAATTAGTATTGATACTGCAAGGAGACGTATTTTGTGAAAATAAATGTAAGATATTGTGTAATTGTTGATATATTTATGATCCACGTCACGTATTCAGTTTTGGCGGCAGTTCTTCCTGTTTGTCCAGAAGTCTTCTCATCAGGGCTCTATAAATAAAGAACTACGGCAGATATGTAATATTTAATGCAGCCAAACCGTGTATTACAATGCCGTTATGTGATGACTTCCAAAGAGAAAAGCAAGAACACTCGGAATAAAGTATTATTTTATTTTTAAATGTTTTCGGATTTCACATCGCATAAACACCATCTCCCAACGTGCATTGCGGCTAAAACATCCAATCAGCGAGCTGAGGATCTTTCCTACATCTGTTTCCGGTATTGTTCCTGTAATGAGAGTTCACATTTATGCTACATTGAAGGGTGGAATTGACTACACATCTTCAGAAACATAATTTGCTTCAGATATAACTCATAGCAATATTGTAACCATTAAGAAAAGCCAACTGCATTAAAAACCCAGTTAACAAACACTAGGTCAAGTATTTTTCCTTCAGTAATGAAGATGTAATTCCAATGTAGACACACCTGGGGTCGCTGTTCAGTCTGTTACGCTGAGCCATGCATTGTCTGGAACGTAAAAGGGACGAAGAAGACAAAGTGAAGTGACGTACTTCCGGTTCCACATGAAAACATTCCCAGTGCAAAAACAAATCGCTAAATAAAAAGATAAAACACTGGCATGTAATTTATGTTAGAATAAATAGAATGGTTTTGAATAATAGATGAGAGTAAAATCTACCTCACTTTACAGCCCCGCCCACTTTTGGGGAAACCAACGCTGTCATTTGAACGGCGATCAAGCCTGAAGCCACAGAGCTCTTCTGTGACTGTCCTTTCTTACGATTTCAAATGTGTGCTCTAAAATGATATTTATAAATGACTATTATCATTATTATAAGCAGGACAATAAATGGCAAAGATATGTAGAAAATAAACGTATTTAAGATACGTTCATAACAAACGTAACGTGGGAGAAAATACGTTTCTAACTAAACGTAATTGAGAATGCAGTTTAGTTATGTGGGAACGTAATTTTTAGGAGACAGGGTTGCCCTGACGTGTAGCTGCTGTTTGCTTTATTTATTTCTCTGTTGCAATGTTTTACTGTTTATTAAACTTTGGGACAACATTACAACCTTTGTGTTCAGCTCATGCTGCTTTGAGGTAGGGCTAAAAAAAAAGCCTATTTTAAATATTTCCACCAGATTTGATCATCTTTTATTTAGGTTAAAGTTTATTTAATTTATCCTAATCCCATAATAATAAGACAATCACAAATAGACAGCAGCCTTTTGCTTGATGTTAGTTAGTGCCGTGCTGACAAAGGGATGCACGTGTTTTTTAAAAACCAAAACATTACATCATTTTAAATTATCCTTTAAGGATAATACTTCTGCAACCCTGTGTTTAATATGATTAATTCACTTTTCTGTTTTTCTCTGTAATTACGACAATTCTGGAGAAATGGATCTGCTGGAGAAGGACCCCTAATCTGAAAAGTGCACAGCGGATCATCAGGACAGAGCTGCCATCCACCTGGACCCCCGAGGTGCTGGAGAAAGCAGAACGGCGATCAGGAACATCCTCCACCCAGACCTCTGCTTACTGCACTCCTACAGACTTGTGTCTTAGTTTCAGAATTTGATTTTGTATGTGTCCTTTCTTTTAATAGATATTTAACGATTATAGCTTGAGTCTGTCTGATTCTCCAAACAGCTGCTTCTATATACTTGCTGCACATACAATACAAATGTGCCTTGATCCCTGTTCCGAATAACCCAGCTTCCCCCACATTTATTTTTGGTGTCTATCTACGCCGGGATCCTGTCGTGGCTGATCCTGTTGCTGCGGTCCTGTGTCCTGGATCCTGAGTCATGTGTCCTGGATCCTGAGTCCTGGATCCTGTGTGCTGGATCCTGTGTCCTGGATCCTGTGTCCTGGATCCTGTGTCCTGGATCCTCTATCCTGAGTCCTGGACTTTGAGTCGTGGCTGAACCTATCACTGTGGTCCTGCCTGACTCTCATCATACTACTTCCCTGATGGCTCCCACAGGATTGTTGACATCCTCGTGGATTCATCTTCTTATTATAGACACATGCATTTCCAAATATTTGGTCTACCTACGCTGTAAAATGTATTATCTCTTCAATTTACCCACGGCATCTATTGCACGTCTGTCCGTCCTGGGAGAGGGATCCCTCCTCTGTTGCTCTCCCTGAGGTTTCTCCCATGTTCCCCTTTAAACTGTGGAGTTTTTCTCTGGAAGTGTTTCCTTGTACGATGTGAGGGTCTAAGGACAGAGGGTGTCGTATTGTCATACTGATATTCTGTACAAACTGTGAAGTCCACTGAGACAAATGTAACATTTGTGATATTGGGCTATATAAATAAACATTGATTGATTGATTGAAATAAACAACTCCATAAACACACTTTTGCTGATATTTGTGTTACTGCTGGTGATGTTAAATAACATGATTGATTTCCTCTGTCTCAATGATGAAAGTTATAATAATAGAAGACATGAAGCTGCAGAGAGAGGATGGATATATTCTTACCTCTACTTTGTGATTAGATGAAAATACAAAATTAAATTAAAATAGTAATTGTTAAACACATTGTTTATTTAATTTACTGAGGTTTTAACCATTATTCACAACATGTGTAAATACGCAGTGGAATCATAGGATATCTCTAGGTCATTCAACTGTCTTAAGTTCAGTTTAATTTTATTAATAAAAAAAATAGGTCATAGAAAATGTTTAATTGTGTATTTCAGCAGAGCGGGGGGTCACGTGGTGCTGGACCTGGAGGTGCTGACCTGGGGTCAGTGGGACATCATCTGGGCAGGTTTAGGGGAAGAAGGAGAATATAAACTGTTATAATCACAGCTATTAAGATTAGAACACTAATATTGTTAAGAATCAATCTATACAACATGCTTTTGTTCATTTAAAAAAATATATTGTTTTATTAGTACAGAAAAATTAAGACTTATTTTAAATATGAAATAATATGATTAAATTACATCAGATATAATTAACTTGTTAACTTACTAATGTAACATTACTGGGGGCTAAAGGAACAGCTTGATCTTATTTACCTGGCCATGGTCCTCTTTATTTCATCGCCGTCGGTGATCTCCAAAAAATGGTTAAAGTAAAAAAGTAAAAGTAAAGTTTCTGGATCCTATTCAGCTGAGTTAGCCTGTAAGCTAATTTGCTAGCAGGCTGCTGGAGCAGCGCAACCAAACAGCGTGTATCACGTGATGTAAATACGAAGCGCTCCGTAGGCAAGACCATCTCATTTCGTAGGCCGCTCGGTCCAGCCTACCCGGTCTACGTGGGCTGGGTCCTCCGTGGACCGCGTAGGCTGCGTACTCCGAAGGGTGCAGCCCCTGAATTGAGACACGGCCTGTGTTTGGCTGTTCAGCTCTTTCGCTAAACTCCATAGCAGCAAGCCCTGACCAGCTCTGTTAAAAGCGCTGATCTATTGCTTTTTCATAGGAAGAGATGTCTGTTACTGGCCACAGAGAATCCACATCCTGTTGGAGCTGAAAATAAGCAATTTTCTACTTGGCTTAGAGCCTCCTCATAGGATGCATACAGTATGTGACCTCTGTTTGACAGTTTTGCTGATGTGCCTGCTGAGGCCGGCATGTATAAATGAATCTCAATTTCCTTTATTAATTTCAAACGTCACTATACATTTGCCTCTAAGTGGACCTGACCCAACATTTCAGCTCACTACCACACAAAGGGGAGGTGACTCCCATCACGTCCACACACACTACAATTTGCAGATGACATTGAAAGTTACCTTTGACCTCCTAGTTGAAAAAAAGAACGCATAGCGTTCCACAACAAGGATTGACATACGTTTAAGGCTTGGAGATACAGGATTACATCAACCCTGAATCTGGCTACTATATAAGAGTCACCCAGTGGTGGAAAAAAGATGTTACTTAATGTGAAAATACTGGAACAAGTGACTATACAACATTTTTAATATTCATGTATTTCTACAAACCCTAAATCACGTTACAGATAGGTATTTGAGTCCAATAGTTACCAACTGTTTTGGGGATTTTTGTTTGTAAAATATTGAGTATTAAATAATGTTACCTCTTGGGCCTTTAACTCTTCTTTAAACGAGTCCATCCTGAAAGACGGAGGACATTTTCTCTCCAAAGAGACTAATAACAACTCGTGAAACATGGCAAGGGATCCCATACCATTTTTTTTACAGTGCTATCCAACAAAGAGATTGAAATAGGAAGTAGCATAACATAGAAACACTCTGTGAGTAAAGTGCAATAAACTTAAAAGTGTACTTAAGTACATTAGTGTATGACAGTGAGGTGCCGTTAGGACAACATTTCTGAGGATGATAGTTAATGTTCAATGCACAGAATACTGCTTTGTATCTGCTCTTACACTTTATATTATTTCATATATACAGTATAGAGTGGTTCTTGTATGGCCGTGAACCTGTGTTCTGATTCTGCTCTCCTTGGCTCAGCTGTTTACAGGAAACCAAGTCATAATGTACTTTTCGTGTCTTGCGTCACTTTAGTGCATTTCAATGCAATAAAATACAAAATTGGCATACGAATTGAGATTTTCTCTTACCACAGAGAAGTTGTTTATTGTTAAGTTTAATACAGATGGATATAATAATGATGTACTAATTAAAACATTATTAGAGTGAGCTTTAACATAGCAGACTAACCTTTAAACCAGTGGGAGATGTAGCTTTTCAATTAAGACTCCAAGTAAAACTCCAGCCAAGACTGATTCCCATTGTTGTCTGAATCAACACAATCTGGCTTTCAATCTCACGTTGGCCTGATTCATCACCGGGCGGCGGGCCAAGGCAACACTGAAGGCCAGATTCTGCATTTTCTGTGAAGCTATATGTAGAGGCACATTTTCACACGTGTAGGTAGGGCCAAGATATTTGCTTCTACCCCTCTGCTTAGACAGAAAGAATCTCAGAATAGCCCACCATGTGACAGCCCCCGGCACACGGAGCCTGCCAGAGCCGCTCCGGCCCCGGCAGAGCAGGGAATAACTTTATCTGAAATATGATGACATCTGTCTCTCAAGCTGCAGACTCCTCATTACAGGCAGTTTCTTTGACTGGTTGTTCAGACATCAGCTGTCACAGTTCATCAGCCATGCCAAGGTAGGGGCAACATAAGCAGCTGCCACAAGTCTCCTCTGCAGCAAAGGAGCCATGTGGAGATAAATGCAGGGCCACAGAGCTCCGGGAACACTCCAAACTTTCAGTCACTCTGATGTCTGTGCACTCCAACACACCATTTCATTTGAATTCAGGTCAGCACATTACAAAGTCATTGTTATTTAAGGAAGTTGAGAGAAGTGATCCAATATTTAAATCGACTGCTCTTATACTTTACATCCATTATTCTTCTTTGTAACACTTTAATAATTGAGTTTTTCCACACATAACACAGTTACAGGAGAAAATACAGAGTGCAAATGCAGGTGCTGTAAAAAACAGACAGACAATAGTAATTGTAACGTAAAAAGACAATTGTTTGTTTAGTTTGTCCCTTGGACCTGATCTTTTGTACTTATTCATATTCTCCTATTTTTGTGATTACAATAATTAACACTGAAGGTCAGACCCTAAACTAAAAGTAGTCCTGCATGTTTAAGCATTATCTTATTGGTTACCAAACATATCGCCAAAGGACAACAGCTGAACACTAGCAGAGAAACTCCCTCTGGAGGGAACACAGGGATTTTAGCCTTTGCAGACCATATACATGCACTAAAACCTATAACACACTACAGGAAAGGGAAAACCCAAATAGCATAATAGGGCCTTTTTAATAGTACTAAAGTTGCAAGAAACTTACCGTTGTCTGTGCGGAAAGTGAATTTTCTCCTGCATTCCGGTTGCATTAAACCTCCCCTGGGAGCACAGATGCTGGGGGGGGGGAGGAAGTCAGTGGTCAGGCAGAGAGATGCTGCTGGGCTACCCATAATCCCCCTGAAGGTTGTACACCTGACCCAGTGGCACTGACAAGAAATGAGTTCCTCGCACTCTAACCATTTATTATGTGGCTTCTAGGCTGAGAAGGAGTTGCTTTAAAATGCTGTCCACTTTTTCTTGCTGTTTCTTATCCGCTTCAGAAGCAGTCCTGCACATACTCGGAGGAATAATCACAAATAACTAGAATGCCCTTGATCCCTGTCTGACCCCTGGAGACTACCACACTCTGCTCCTCTGTGTTCCCGCCTTGACACCTTGCATGCTCAAGGGTACGTACATTACCTTATCCCACTCCTCCAGGCGTTCTGATGCACCACAGTGATGTGCTGCTGCCTGCTCCGCCCCCCCCCCCACTGGCAGAGGGGTCTGTCTTTATCACAGCTGCAGACTCTTGACTCGGAGTACCAGAGGCAAAAATGCCAGGAATAACTGATTGTATTAACTTGTGTCTGAAGTGGAAAGCAGCTGTATGTGTAGAATAAAAAGAGCTGAAGAACAAATCTTATCTTTCAACACGCCCTTTTGGATGAACTGCGGAGAACAAAGCCAGGAGAAATAGAGTTGATGAATGAGTTTTCTGTGGGAGCACTAGTAACTTCATTTCATGACTTGGCTACCAGACAATCTTTGAGAGAATGTCACGAGCTATATGAGCCCTGTGATAACCTGGTGTGTTTGCAACAAAAACACCAAGCTTCTAAATGAGTGTAAACCTCTTCAGCTTTGAACCACTGTGTCCCTGTGATTTGTTTCCATAATCATAGCCTCCAAAGCTAAAACAAATCTGCAGACAGGCCTGTCAGGCTGGTGGCTCCGCATGAAATGTAGTGTTTACCGAGATGGGTCTCATGGGAGCTCTTTGCAGAACTAATCTACAACTCTTGATACCATCCAACAGTTTTGCAATTTGTTTAAATATGATTGATTCCCTTGGAAAATATATAGTGGTGCACTGAGCTAAATGTAAAAAACAAACAAAACCTTTTAAGGAGGAATTGGCTGATGGCACAATGTGCGCACATTTTTCAGCGTCAGACACATATAAACTGAATGCTAGACATTAAGAAAGCTTATTTAAGATGTTTGTTTTATAGCAGTCTGGGTGGAAAGAGCATAAAAGTCCATGAGAAAGTCAATATAATTGATCGAGGAAGTTAACTGTTTTTGTTTTTACAGCTACTAAATTGTACATAGTTTTAATGTCTGAAACAATATTCAAAAATAAATTACATCCAAAGACTTAGTCACTCAAAACAACTTAAGTGGTATACTTGAGTACATTTACTCAGTTACTTTCCACCACTGCTAAGGTGTGTAAGGTTAGAGAAAGTTTGAGGAAGTCGTTAAATAAAGGTCTTGAATGCATCTCTAGTCCCCTGCATGAAGGTTGAACATGGAAAACCCTTCAGACACATGTGCAACACAATGAAATCAAATGTAAATAGAAAACCTGTCATGACTTTACTTCACCACTGATATTATTTCCCTATAATCAAATTTGGTCGGTTCTCCATCAGAATGAAAAAAGTCAAGACTGTGTGTTACCACTGACGCTATGATTGACAGTTGAGAGTGATGTCACTGTGCAGATTGTCATGTAGTGTGTCCAGGGCCTGCAGGACATCATTCATGGTGGGGGGGATGTCACTGAGGCTTCACTTTGTGTGCAGCAGGTTACCTTATCTAGTCCACAGCTGGAGTAAAGGGGCTGCTGGTAGGGGGGTTTTAGGCGGAATTAGAATTCAGATCTGTCCACTTCATTTTAATTCCTCATGTTAGCTTTGTGACAAACAGTTGTTTCATTGTTATTTAAACCTTATATACCTCACAAATGAGGGTCACAGAAGCTGTCAGAAGCTTAGCCACCTGGCAGGTGTTTTGTCCAACAACAATGCTCAAAAATCATCCTAAAGGTAGCATTAGTGTTGAAAATGAAGAGGTCAGTCACCCCTCAGTGGATAAATAAACCCACATGAGAAACAAGGGAGGGGTTCTTCACATAGGATTGTAGGGGAGGAAAGCTAACAGCAGCGTGGACCCCCCCCCCCCCACCCCCCTGCACCTTCCACACGTATCAACATGCTGATGCATTCCAGTCTTGGTGGAACAATACAGAAAGGTCACTCTCGGTCGGTACACCCCCCCGCCCCCCCCTGCCGAGCATTCAGCCGTACAGCGGTACAGCAACCCCCAGCTGTGATGGACTGGAGCTGCTCTGTCACTTGGTGGGCAGGAGGAGAGGAAGGTTAGGGGGGCAATCTGATTCAAATCAGCTCTTCAAGTGAGAACAGAGAGGCAAATAATGGCTTCATTTCTACCTGGGCTTTGAACCTGGCTCGGCTGTAATAGTCCCAGCGCTGCAGAGCCTTCTGTAGGATTTAAGCCACTCTTTCAGGTGCAGCTCTTTGATTCCCGCTGTGACTCTATTGGGTATTCAGCCGTGTGCACGCTGCAGAAACGCTTCCTCAGACTAATACTAATTAGCCTATGGGATTATTTTTCAGGTGATGTATTTCCTCTGTCCAATAAATTCAGTGTAAGTGAACGGGGCATTTAGATAAAGTAAAAATGATTTTGCAAAATGACTTTGCAGAGGTCCCCAGAGTGTCTGCGGTGTTTACTTGTCGGTGGGGTGCAGTGGTGGGAGTTGCTCCACTTATAGAAAATGATTTGGGTGAATATTTGCAAACAGTGGTCTTTTTTTCCCCCACTCTAATTAAACAATGTAAGTCTTATCGGGACAGGGATATCCATAATGCCAACCTGGAGCGCTTGTGCCACTTAAAAGCCATAAACACAAGACAAATGTTCATCAGCTGCACTAGTGAACCATAATCAATCATAGGATTTAGCGGAGGAAACAGATTATTTCCTGGGAAGGGGAGTGCTGATGCTGACATAGGAATATAAATGAATGCATTCTAAATGTGAGAGATTCTGTGTATAACGCTACCCTAACAGATGAGAAATACTGCTCTTATGTAAGGAGAGAAAAAGAGGGAGCTGTGATTGATCAGTATCAGATTCTGAAGAGGAGGCCAGCTGTTGGAAGAACAACAGCAGCACCCTGTGGCCAGGACACTCAACACACCGATTCCTGCTGCACTGGAAGGTTGACTTTAATTAAATGTCGACATATTTTACATTACTGTATTAGGTTAGTTCCACGCCATAATATTACGTTTAAATAAATAATATTAAGCTCAACTTAATATTATTGCTTTCAACCCACCTAAACATATAGCCTACAGTTATGTGAAATCTATTGACATAATACATTTGATCAAAGTGAACGTTTCAGTTTTTTCAGTCTGTGTGAGTTTGGGTGTGAAATTAGGAGATTACAGCAGTGGTGGAAAGTAACTAAGTGCAAGTGGTGGAATGTGCAGGACATTTATAAAAGTACTTAAGTGCCAAATGGAGGTACCTTTACTTTTCATGACAATGTATACTTATACTCCTACTGCAATTTAATGAGAAATATTGTAGGTGAATGAATGGCATCTACTAACATTTAAATTGTTTAATAATCTATTCATGATTGTTCTTATTGGGTGTTGCTAAGATTGTCCTGCATTTGGTACCTTAACATTTAATAATCCAGTACTTAAGTGATATTTTCAATGCAGGACTGTTACTTCACTTTTACCTCCACCTCTTCCACCACTGCACGGCTTAATATACCTGGCATTATAAAAAGTCATCAAACTTAGCACTCACCAGCAGCCAAAATAAAATATCTGACTACTTTTTTCACCTCTGAGTAGAAAGCAGATTATATAACACCTTACTCGTGCAGAAATATTGATTGAAATAACAAAAAGATAATGCAAAGGCAAGAGTAAAAATGTAGATCTTAAGCCACTTTCTAAATCCAAGGTACCTAAACCTGCTTCTGAATTTGACATGAGGAAGCATTGTTATACAGTGTGAATAAATACATTTAAAAAAAACGTCTGACCAATGTACTGCGGTTTAAAATGTTCAACATTTTAACTCTTAGTTCAGGTGTACTAGTCACTATCACACTGGAAAACTGGTTTCATGCACGCAAAATTGATATACATATATATTGATATTACCATTAGACCTGAGTCGAAGAGTTTGGTTAGATGACGTTTAATCTTATACTAAATATTTAATCAGGTGAAGTCATTTTGACAAAGCGCCATAGAATGTCAAGTCCTTTTATTTTCTGTGGGTGAATGTCACCAAGAAGGATGGAAATGAATGATGTGTCCATTTTTCAGTTGTTATTCTTGTAAAAATGCTTGTATTGTTTTGCACCTTTTTTATTTAAATCATGTAATATTGTGTCAGTTTATGATCACATTTTTTACTGCTTATTTCATTTTGATTCAGCTTTAGTTTACAGTAATAACCCTGCCCCCTGCCAAAGAAGTATATCGATATCTGTATCAGGCGCGCCGGATTCATTTTAGAAGTGGGGGGGAGGCAAAAAAGTGCGTGTGTATGGCCCAATCCCAAACCACGCCCTACACCCTACCCCTACACACTCCCCCTCCGTGACGGAGTGAACTCCGTGGAGTGACACATGAGGCTCCCTCCTGTCAGATGGAGGGAGTAAATACAGCGGCAAGCTTTGGGACAAACTCCCCTCTCTCCGGCAGAAACAGGAAATGCCGTAACTGTATGTAACAATGGTTTCAAATCAGCATCTCTTTGACAAAAAATGTAAATTAATAACTCAAATAAAACTCCAAACATCTTTCATTGTGTTACTTTTTTGTAAAGCTCTTTTAGTTTTAAACCTGATGTTTATAAGCTTCTTAGTTTTTGCAACAGTCTGTAAATATACACAACTTTATAATAAAATGCACACATTTACCTTTTTCTAGACTAAACACAGGTATGATCCGAAGTAAAAACAATATGAGGTTATCATGAGGTTGTTAACATCGCAATTTATCAGTGGATGTTTGCTGAAAGCACAATAACTGCATAGTGTTTTGCATTGCTTTTAATTTCAGTTAATATAGTGGTGAGAGACTCCCGATACATTAGATTTATAAGTTCATTAATTGTCTCATGTGATGCATATTTCCCGGTGAGCATGAAGCTTTGAGTGGGGTTTTTCTCAGCTACGAGTTCAACTAGCTTTTGGAAATTGCTCTCCTTATCCGCATGCCCCCTGATTGCTAGGCCCTGTCGGGTTAGAAACTGCAGACAGCGCAGTTGCTCCATCATTCCATCTCTTCTTTTTTCCTGCTCAATACGCTGTTGTTTGACAAGCTGTATGTTGACTGGTGTTTGACTGAAGAAAGCGCACTTTTTTTTAATACACTCTCTGTGGAAATGAGACTTTTCGTGGCTGTCCACGAGGCTTGGGCACTTTTTCCAGTTATTAACTCCGGTATTAACAAAGCTATCATCTCCACATTTTGAGAAAGTTACAAGCCGTTTGACAGCAGCAAATCTGCATATTTCACAGAAGGCCCGTTTCGTGGTTTTGCAAAGAATTAACCACTCTCTGTTTTTGTACCATTCTGCGTTGAAGTACCTTTCTCTTTGCCCAAATAATCTAGCGGTCTCCTTTTTTTCGACAGTTTAGCTGTACAGCTTTACCCGCCTCAATGTCCCGACAACAAACCTCCATGCAGTCGGAACCAGCCTGTTTCGGTTCGACGGCGGTGGCGGCGGTTATGACAGTCTCTGCGGCCGCAGAGCTGCTGCTTTTGGGTTCATCTGGCTTCGCTGTTTCTATGATTGATGAAGGTCCAGGTGTGTGTGTTTGTGTATTTTTGCGTTTGTGTGTATTGTGTTTGTTTCCCGGGGAAAACACTCACGAGAAACACCGGTTGTTGTTATGCCTGCATGCGTAAAGTTACTCCGTTCTCCGCTTGTAATTATGCCTTTACAAGCTTCAAAGTTGTATTTCTGACATCATCTGAATTTGCCGAAAGAAGTTTAATATTCTGAAAGCCAAGACTTTGTTTATTTAAAATCAGATAAAAACAAACTGTAACGGACCCTGCCGTGTTATCTATGATTACTATAAGCCTTACATTCATAATTTCAGCGGAGGGAGGGGAAGCGGCGCTGTGGAAGAGCAGAGTGGCGAATGAGAGGCGAGCTGTCATCTTCCCTTTACAAGCTTCAAAAATGCCTGTAGCTAATGAGATTGAATATAACAATCAAAAATAACAAAATATACACAGCTAGATCAGATCGCGTTTTAGATGCGACTTTAGAGTAGAGGGGAATTATTGAAACGGGATTTGTACAGTGTTCCGCGGCATCCGCCGCTGCGAAAATGTGGGGCAGGGCTGAAAAGTGGGGGGGGCCAATGGCCCCCTGGCCCCCCCGCTTCCGGCGCCCTTGATCTGTATCACCCTCAATTACCCAGTATCAATTGGGCTACAATATGAACTTCAAGCATATCTTTTTCAGAATACAATGGCCCAGAGTGAAACTGAATCAAAAGTATTGTGCTTATCTAAGGCAACTGTAGGCTTCCTTACAACCACTTTCACGATGAAAAGCATCTTGGAAAGGCTGTAAAGGAAATCATTTGCATCAGTCGATATCTTCTGAATGCATTATGATGACAGATGTATTTCTTCCTCTTTGAGGTCACATTAAACTCCATCCCCAGCCAGTTGTTACTGCAGGATATGCTCATTTAAGTCTAGTTGCCAGCATAGTGAACCCAAAAATGTTGAGTACCTCAAAATGTTATGTTAGAAATGTATAGTACAGGTCCCCAGAAAATAGAAACTGCAGGATGCTAACTTGCATATGTTGGGCAATTTGCATATTTTGCATTATTTAGCATTAATGGAATTATAGACTATGTAGACAACAGTTCAAAAATTACTTGTCCGATTTGGACCATTTTGAAGTGCCAATATTTGTACTCTTGTTGGGCTGATTTTGACTACAATGAGTAGTATCCATTGGATATAGAAAGCACAAGATGAAAATGCTTTTCTCTACAATTGTTTTTAAAAAAAGAGTCCAAATAAGAGTCCCCTAAATCTTCCAAATCGACACAAAATATATCAAAATCAGCCGATAGAGAGTCTTGGCATTTTCTCCAACATCCTCAACAACCCCCAAAACTGTCCAAATCGGCCAAGCAATTTTTTTACTATTTTCCACATAGGCTATAATGCTAATTAACCCTGAGATGCACGAGTGACTGGACCCTACACTCTTCTATAAGTGGGTCAAAAATGACCCATATTAGGACAATATGTATTTTTATGCCCTTTTTGTCATTTTGGTTAAGAAAAATCACTTTTAAACATATTGATAATTGAAAACCAGAAAATTACCATGTGCAGACACACACACACACACACACACGCACACACATACACACACACACACACCGAAGATTTTCATCATCATAACTACACTGTAGCTATGTTCGCATGACCAATAAAAGCCTTGAACCTTGAACACACATACAGTATCAATTTTATGACATCAAATATTTTCTGAGGTAAAAAATGAAGATAATCAGACCGATAAGACCGATCTCACTTCATCTCCCTCCACAAACACTCCTCTGCCACAGCCTTGTAACAAATGTAGCCGCCCGACTCCTCACACACTCCAGATCATGGCACCACATCACACTAGTCCTCAAAGACCTTCATTGGCTTCCCGTCTCCCAACGCATCAACTACAAAATACTGGCCCTCACAAAGCCCTCCACCATCTGACCCCCCCCCCCCCCCTATCTCACTGATCTTCTCACCCCTTACCCCCACGGTCCCTCAGATCCACCGCAGCCGGGGACTCCTGTCCCCCCCAAGTCCAAACTAGGCAGCATTGGGGACAGAGCCTTTTCAGTGGCAGCTCCCAGGATCTGGAATTCTCTCCCCCAGGATCTCCGCTAGTCCCTCACAGTATTCCAGTCCCTTTTCAAAACTCATCTCTTCTCCTCTGTCTACTCATAGCCCCCCCCCCCCATCAATCCATGCCGGTTGATCAAGTTTGATAGTCCTATACCCCCCACCCTAACCTTCCCTTATATTTTAAAGCAGGGGTGGGGAACCTTTTTCCTCTCAAGGGCCATTTCTATTTTTACAACATCCTCTGAGGGCCGTACAAATTATTGAACTCAACCTCTGCTTAAAAAAACTAAAATCACAGCCCATTCATTTCGCCTTTCTTTCATGTTGTGCAAAGAAAAAAAGCAACCTCTTAATCCAGATGTATTTGACTCGCCCATGCATTCACGTGCACGGTTGTGGCATGACCACCAAAACAGAAATATACAGTATGGACACAAGATGTGTGCAAATGTATTTAGCAGAGGTGGGACCAAGTCATTGTTTTGCAAGTCCGAGTCAAGTCTCAAGTCTTTGCGCTCAAGTCCGAGTCAAGTCTCAAGTCTTTGTGCTCAAGTCCAAGTCAAGTCTCAAGTCAGGATGGGAAAGTTCAAGTCAAGTCCAAGTCCTAAACTTTGACAAAACGAGTCTTAAACAAGTCATTATGTGCTTTTCACCAAATGTAATGACACCCATCAACAGAATCATACTTAATAATTAAACTGCTCTTTATTAATCACATTAATACTGTAATAATCTATTTTCTCTCTGCTGGTAAAGTAACGTGTTTTCTTCTATTGTAAGAGGGATCAGTAAGGTTATGCTACCGTGACGGTTTGATTCAGAAGGAGTTTAATTGATAAGATCCCTGATGTTGATGTATCCAGAATGTTTATTTCCACTGTGTACAACATGTTATAAGGGACCCACAACCTATCTTTATGCAAGGGATAATGTGCAGCGAGGCGTCTCTATGGGGAAAAGAACACCTGAATCTAGATCCCTCTGCAGGTGGTACTTTAACTGTATTTTGATGCTAATACTTTTGTACTTTTACTTGTAACATTTTGAATGCAGGACTTTTTATTGTAACCGAGTATTCCTACACTCTGGTACTTTTACTCAAGTACAAGATCTGAACTTCTTCCACCTCTGACAATAAATCCTGAGTGGTTACCAAAAAAAAACCCTGCTCTGAAGGTTATTTTCATTTTACAAATCCTGCACTCAGCTTTGCTTTCTCCAATATCATTGCCATGCAGCCAGAAGCTGCTCCTTTTTTCGGTTTTCGCTAATTTCTTGACTTTTTCCGACGCGCTTGCATTTAAATCTGTCTCCCCGTC
Organism: Trematomus bernacchii; assembly: GCF_902827165.1. Lineage (NCBI taxonomy): Eukaryota > Metazoa > Chordata > Actinopteri > Perciformes > Nototheniidae > Trematomus > Trematomus bernacchii. The sequence goes on from NW_022987803.1 coordinate 3,263,126, forward strand.
GCTCTGTGTAGCTGGCCTGTACCACTACACTTGCTGTCTTTGGAGCGTATGCCCCCCACCCTTCTTTCACATAATGGTATGATCCTAGTGTGTCCTCACATATGATTGGCCGCATGGTGGCCCAGCTAAATAAAGACCTGCCTGCAAGGATTCTCAGCAAGAGTTGCAGCGGCTGGAGATTCTGCTCTCCCCGACGGGAGTCTGCTCTTCTAGCGGCATCTCGCGATCGGCGTGTTGGAGACCTCTGAATTAAATTATCAAGTCACCTCAAGTCAGAGGGCTCAAGTCCAAGTCAAGTCCTGAGTCATTGGTGTTCAAGTCCAAGTCGAGTCGCAAGTGTTTTGTGATTTTGTCAAGTCGAGTCCAAAGTCATCAAATTGGTGACTCGAGTCTGAATCGAGTCCAAGTCATGTGACTCGAGTCCACACCTCTGGTATTTAGTATCCTATCCATGTGAACATGATTTTAATAGGGGGTGAACCTCCTCTAGGGAAGATTTTTTAAAGTTAAAAGCATCAATCTGGTGCACTTTAAGGCCCTGACACACTAGGCCGAAATCGGCCGTTTTCGTTAGTCGGACGACGAAGCGTGCCCTGTCGCCCAAACTCAATTTGGTGTGTCCCGCACCGTCGGCCGTGACACGCCTTATTTGGCCTTTCATGGCGCACAGCCGATTCAACATGTTGAATCGGCCGTGCGTCGGCCACAGGCAGTCGGACAAAGACATCACTCTGATTGGCTGTTCAGCTAGCGAATCAGTGCATGAGAAGCGAAACGGTTGCTTGAGAATGTCTTCCACAAGCAACACTCCAATGGCTGATAGCTCCAGTACCGCACAAAACATGTTTTCGATGGACGAGAGTGAACATGGAACGCGCATGCTATTTGTTGTTTGTTTAGATCACGCAGTCTGTTCTTCTTCTCTGTCTTCCGGTTGTTGCCTCTTTTGAATGACGAATACACACTACCGCCGCCTGCTGGTAAGGAGAGTTATTGCCACTCACGCATGCGCAGTTCGTACGTGCTCGGCTGAAGTCTTTGCGGTGTGTTCCAGTGCGACACATGGCCAAGACGCAGGAGAACACGGCGAAGCAACAGTCGGCGTCGGCAAGTTCTCTGGTGACTGCTTGGTGTGTCAGGGCCTTTAAGAGCAAAATTAAGAGATCTATGGATACATCTCTCAACATCCAGATTTTCTTTTTCTTTATGGATATTTTACAAATCACTCCCCTTTCAAACTGTATTCTTGTTTATTAATAACAACTTTTTTTTACTGTCATATAGTATTTTATACCTGTTTTTCCTTTATTCTCTTATTATTTTATAACTATAATGATCATATAAAGATGTGCCTTTACCTCACTGGTTGTAGAAAAAGCTTCTTATATTCGTTAGCATAGCTAGCTAACCAGATGCTAATAACAACAACGTTATTGACTGTATGATCAGTATGTCAGATGAACAGATCGCCACTGGGATTACAACTAAAAACACAGCCACGCAAAAACTGCGGCGTTCTGGTGCTCTCCGGCAGAACTACACCCCTGTCAAACGAGACATATACCACGTGATAACACGTTAGGTGTTGTGTTCAAGGACCCTGACCTTGGCCAGGAAAAACAGGCACTCGCTTGTTTAATTCTTTTGCAGTCTAGATTTCTTTATTTTATTTTGTTTGCGTGTGTTTATAAATTACCTCAAGGGCCGTATCAAATGGTCTCGCGGACCGTATACGGCCCGGGGGCCGGAGGTACCCCACCCCTGTGTAAAGCGATTTTGAGTCCTTGAAAATCCCTATAAAAATACAATGTATTATTATTATTATTATTATACTGACAGGTATCAGATCTTGCTGTGTACAATAATCTTCCTGAGAGGTGTCACTTCTGATGTAGTCTGTGTGGTCTACTGTGAATTTAGTCCTGACAGCCACACAGGTGATAAGAATCAAAGGTTCCCATAGGATTCCATAGAAAATGCATGCGGGTCATCTTTGACCCACTTATGGAAGCTTGGGGTAGTAATACAAAAACTACAATTTCTTAAAATGTAAATAAAAAATGTGAATGGCATGATATCCAAAACATGTTGCTTGAGGAATAGCTGGAATATGAAATGATAAAAAAATGTGATTACAAAGATGCTTCAAGAAAACCACCTCACCGGGTCAAAAAATACCCACTTGCATAAGGGTTAACAGAACTTAATTGTGCAAATTGCCCAAGATATGCAAGTTAGCATCCGGCAGTTACTATGTGCTGGGGACCTGTACTACATACACAACATAAAACTTTGGGGTACTCAACTAGACTATTTTGTCACATGATGATCCTTTGCTAGCAGTGAAAGTAACCTGTCCAGAAGGAGAGAAGTGTCTCTTCAAAGATTTTAGATAGCAGAGGGTAAACAAACAACTTCCTGTTGGCCGCAGGTCCCAAACCATATGCTTTGGTACTGAGGTCCCATAAAAACTGCCAGGTGAGAGCCTTTTAATCACCGTTGAAATGAGCGATTAGAATAATTATTTTGAGGGGAGAGGATGGCTCCTGCTATTAACAACTCTCTGTTCAATATCACAACAAATGAGTTGGCGCTCATTAGTATGAGTTGTGCTTGCCTAGTGGTTTGGAAAGCCACCATAGGGAGCTTGTTTTATTACTCCCTGTGAGTGGAGCATGTAATTAGCATTCATCAAGTGTTGTATTCATATTATATCCCTCCTCACAAATGTAATTTTGACTTTACATAAGGGTTTCGTGCCTGATCAAGAAGGGTCTTGCTTGCAAGGCTAAATTGTTACATAAAACTTCAGCAGAACTCAAAGTGTGTAAAGAAAGGCAAGAGTGAGATGCTCCTACAAGTTGTATTTCTCACAAAGTCAATTGTCAAGTCAATAGTCAAGTTAGTTTAATTAGCATTTATAACATATTTACAGGCCCACTAAGACATGCAACAATTCTAAAATGAAACTAGCCTGAGAGATCTACAGTAATCAGAATATTAGCACATAAGGAAACAAATGGGGGAAGGGAATTCAATGGGAGGGCTTTCCCACGAGGGTCAGGAGCAGGGCAGTAGCACCATGGAAATTAGTAGGAACACCAAATGCAACTAGAGAATGCAATTCCTGAAGAAATTGCTAGTGGGAATGCTTTATACTGAAAAGCTGACGCTAAACTGCTATGCTGAAATGTAATGTGTAAGAAGAAAGTGAAGAATTTAGATTGAAATGATACATGAACACTGGGGGCTTGAATGTGTGATGAGAGAAGAAAAGAAAGTAAAAAGGCTTGGAAAAGCAGCAGAATATTTGAAATGCAAACTTTTGAACTAACTTGATGGCGAATGATCTGTCGCCATGCCAACGGCATTTGATGACATCCCATAATACGCTTAGATGCGTTGATGGCTGTGTTACCAAACCTGTGAAGTTTTGGGCCATTTGGAGCATTTTCACTGAAGTTATGAGAAAACCGTGTTTCATGGCGGGCATTGTGTTGCCATGGCAACGGCATGTCCCTGGACTGTTAGCACACATGTGAATTTTGAGCACTTTTTGAACATTTTCATAGGAGTTATAGCGACATCATGTTTTATGGTGAGGGATGCGTTTCCATGGAAACGGCATATGGTGAGATCTCAGATTTTGTGGAAGAACGATAACAGATATCTGTGAAATTTCAAAACGTGAAGCATGTCAAGGAAGTTGAGTATCTGAAGTGTAATTTTTGTGTACTTTCGGGTTAATAATGTGGCCTTTTTGGCAGTTTAACTAAAGGTGTGCGGCTGCTGCTGTGAGGAAATATCTGCCTGAAATTACAATGGGCTTTAATGGAGACATGTTGAACGTTTTTGTCACTTCATGCCCTCAAGAGGCATTTTGTTTAATTATTTTTGCTGAATTATTTGTCATTTTTCAAGCTACGAGATGTTTTCCTACGTTTGTCATGAAAAATGATGTCTCAAGAATGTAGGGTTTGGGAATTATGGCAGTTTTAAAAAAATATATGAAGGCAAATTTCAAGATTTCTTACCCTCTAGCTGTGACATCACGCACTCTAGTTAATGTTAAAATCTGAAGAAAACCTCTTTAACAAGGTCTGAACAATGTTTAATATCTCTAAAAGTAAGAATCAGATTTAAAAGTTGTGTTACACGAATAATGTCAGAAAGATGTGTAACATTTTAAAGTTCGAATGAGGTTTCTGAGTGAAAGTATGAATGAACAGTTAGCAGTTGAAGTCGCATGAAGATTTGTTGAAGTCTGAAGAATATCTCCATTGACTTCAATGTTAAACATTTGATGAATTATGGGATGTATCTCTGGAATTATGAAAGTTATGAATAATAAAAGTAATAGCAGTCGATTCCCGACCGAGCTGAACGTTTTGATGTTTGAACGGAGTTTCTGCGATGTTGAATGTGGGAGGAGAAGACGGACAAAATAATTGGATGGAATAATAATAACTCGTTTGTCCGTAGCATAACATATAGTTGGAATGCTGTATCAGCATTCCCACAAAATAACTGGAATACAATAAAACATTTGCAAATAAGTATTCATTAAGCATTAGAAAGGCCCTTGCCAATGTTACATTCTGATGTATTATCATATTAAATATGTACTTATTAACATGTAGCATTGCACTAAATTTGATTTAGCTCCTGCTTTTATCCAAAGCAACTTACAATCAGCATTCAAACATGAATGCATTCTGAATGGATGTAAAATAATGGATTTAAATGTTGTTGAATTAGAGTGGTGGAATATAACTAATTATTTTTCAAATACTGTAAGCTACTTAATCACCACTTTAAAGTAGGCATATACAGTACTTGTACTTCAATCAGACAACTTATTGCCCTTCCCCCCTAAATGTGCGTCCACCTATAAGATACCCTCACAACATCCTTGCCTCTGCCGTTCAAACACCATCATTAATACCTCCCCAACAATGTCAGGTCTAGCTCTGTTTTTTTGCTAATATTTATCACCTTTTCACAACTCCTTACCATTTTCTCAACATCAAGCCTTTCAACCAAACACTTAAAAACGTTAAAACCTCAACTCTTTCAATATGTTCTCTATATATTAAGTCACTGCCTATAAACATTATTTGTTCTGCCGAAGATCACTTATTTTTTTGTTTCACCTCATAATACCTTATATTATAATGTTCAAGAACATCTTTCCTTTGCAAAGGCTGGAATGAGTATTTCAATACATCAGAAAAAGGCACATTACTATTCATAACATTAATTCAAAACTGAGGGCATTATGGACAGAAAACAGAAAAAAACAAAACACAAGTGGTCACTCAGGAATGAAGGAACTTTTTTACTTACAATTTAACAAATTATTTGTAAAAATATCATGTCAAATCAATAAATACTGGTGACCCAAGGCTGGGATGGGGGGAGGACACATTTGCAGTGCACACTCACTTCCTGCTGGAGCTGTTCCTGCGGAGAATAAAAATACACTCCTAGCAAGCCAGCTAGACGAGTTGTGAAAAAGTTATGTCTGGCTGTCAAGTGGATAGAGATAGACTGATTTTGAACATGGACGTTACTCCTCGCTTCTCCGTACATTAACAGCAGAAACCACCCCCATGTCCAGAGAGCCGGCACTGGTGACAAGTCAACTGCGAATGGTCAGATTGTTAAGCTAATATGTCCCGGTAGCTAGCGTTAGCAAGGCCAGCCAGCGTTAGCAAGCTGGTTAGCTAATACACTCTAGGCCTTGAGTAGCTTGTTTTTACTTGCGCTTCTGGCATAGTCATGATATAATGATGTTTTAGGCTTGTGTTAAGTGAGTCAAAAGCTAACTTTGATAACTCTCAGTGACAGTTTTGCTATTGCAGCCCTGCTAAAGAAGCTAGGCTGTGAGCAGTTGGCTGGCTGCATCACACTGAGTGAACTGACAGGAGGCTAAAGCCGAGGAGATCTTGTTATGAATAGTGCTATCCTTTTTAAGTTGAGCTAGATAACGTTTGTCATTATGTTACTTAGCATGTCCCTGGCTAACTAGACGTTAGTCATCCAGTTGTATCGTTGTGTGCTATCTTGAATCAAGTCTGGACATCCTTTATCAAAATAGACGCTAACATTTTGTGTTGTCTGCATTTTGCTCTCTTTGCAGTAAGTTACTAGCTGTCGTTAGCTAGTAATGTCTCTAACGTTACCATCTGCCGATATACTTGAAACACCTCCTGGATATCCGTTTGAAGAAATCAACCATGAGGATATTGAAGTTGAGGAGGTAGGTTGTGTTTATTTGCACTCTAGATGAATGAGTTGCAGACTAGCAAGTAACTGTTACCGTAATTGTCCATTTCCAGGTGGTGGGAAGAGGAGCTTTTGGAGTTGTTTGCAAAGCCAAATGGAAAGGCAAAGATGTGGCCATCAAGACCATTGAGAGTGAATCAGAGAGGAAGGCCTTCATTGTTGAGGTATTGTTGTAATTGCTGATACTTGAGTTTGTCTCATTACTGCAACATGTTTAGTTGACAAACACTGTCCATATTACATTACATTACATGTTAGACGCTTTTATCCAAAGCGACTTACATACTCAATACTGTGGACAATCCCCACAAGAGCAATTTGGGGTGAAATGTCTTGCCCAGGGACACAACGACATGCTGACTGCAGTGGGGTTTGAACCTGTGACCCCCTGATCCGAACACCAACGCACAACACACTAACCCACTACGCCACATGCCTCCCTCTGTATCCAATTACAGTTAAATTGCTTCACTTCATGACAGTGCTATCAGTAGTCACGTGGCAGAATACTTGTAATGACACACTTGGTGATACATATTTGTGTACTTAAAGTATTGAATAGCACACATACAGATGGGATTGTGTAAAACGTATCCTCTTTGTCTCCAGCTCCGGCAGCTTTCACGTGTGAATCATCCCAACATTGTGAAGTTGTATGGCTCATGCAATAATCCAGTAAGTTTACTGGAATGTTATTATGTGTTATCTGATCTCTAAACTTCACACCGGTAATGCTGAGTCAAAATACAGTCTAGTGTCTGTATTGTGTCTCTGATGTTTCTGATTCTATTCTCTCCTGCTCAGGTCTGCCTTGTGATGGAATATGCTGAAGGCGGCTCATTGTACAATGGTGAGTGTGGACAACTGAACAATACTTTTATATTACACATGTCAGCATTTGTTTTGCCTTACTATTAGTGAAGTGAACACAGCTTGGCACACACATACAGTAAGAAGCAGTCCTGTTCAGTTGACCCCCCCACTGTTTGCATGTTCAGTCACCTGTCCAATCTCTTTGCACAGTGACATGCAGCACATCCTTGTTAGTCCCTGTAGAAAATATCCACATGGACCTAGGAAATAGCAATACGCAAACAACAATGTCTTTACAATTTGTGTCTTAAAACTTGTGCAGATATGAACTCAAACATTTACCTTGTGTTTAATAAGTAGGACATACATTAGTCTGAATAGGGCATATGGACCACTAAAGCTGACCTGACTTAATTGCTAACAGTTTCTTAAATAGTACGCCCTTCACTGGTTCCAGTTAAATGTTACCTATTGTTATTGCCGTTTGGGTCATGATTAGTTAGTTTTGACCATTATTGCTATCATTATAATAACATTGCAATTCCAAAATGTATTGTTGCAATATTAGAATTGCTAAAAAAGTCCCACAGGGTCAAGAATTATGAGTAATCAGACGATGGACAGGTTTGTTTAACCTTTTTTTTTATGTAGGCGAATGGTTAAATGAACACACACCGCAGCCAACTTCTTTAACTTTGACCAGAAATGCATGAACGCTGTTTTCCTCTGAAGGCTTATTACCAACATATTGGATGGTTTACTTTCTGTAAAGTGATATATTGGAAATCTGCATAAACCCATGTTTATTTACAACCCGTCTGATCATTTACAAGTGTTTGCCACATTGGACTTTGATGCAGCAGTTTTTAATTGATGGCCAAAACTAAAAGAAACAAAACTAAAAACGATGTGTTAATAACCTGGAAGTTATTGATGTGTGCAAGAGTGTTTCATACTGTTTATAGGCTATTATCTCCTTTCGCAGACATCAATGTTTGGAACATATTTGAATCCCAAGAGGTTCAGATTGCTAATTTCTTTATTTGTGAAACCAACAATATGAAAGTCTGCTGTGCTTTACACCTTACCATCACCTCTTTTCCTCACTCACTGAATCTTTATCAAAGTTATTCCTATGGCACCATAACTTTGATGACATTCAGTTGAGTTGTAAAAACAGTTTTTGAACAATGTTAGCTAAATATTTCCATCTGGAATTACCTTGTTGAAATACTTAGCAAAAAGGTAGCCAGCCCTTTTTATGTATGTATGTGTGTCTGACAGCGTCATGATGTTCTGTTGTTTCCCTTCAGGTTCATTGTGTGTGGTGGTGGTTGTGACTGTGCTCTCTTGTCCACAGTGCTGCATGGTGCTGAACCCCTCCCCTATTACACTGCTTCCCATGCCATGAGCTGGTGTTTTCAGTGTTCCCAGGGCGTGGCCTACCTCCATGGCATGAAACCAAAGGCTCTCATTCACAGGGACCTCAAGCCACCCAAGTATGCTCCTCCTCACCTCACACACTCTTGTCTCCTCTTTCACTGTGCCAACACAGTGCCTGGTGGTTTCCTTTCAAATGTGTTTGCTTTAGTTACAGATGTTCAACAAATACTGTACTTTCAAATGGTCCGACTGTCTTTATGTTGCGTGCCTAAAGTATATGTGTTTTTATAGAGCTACACAGTAATGCAAATCACTAAAATAATGTGTAGTTCCTCAGATGTTGTCTTGCAAGATCTTTATATCTGGACATATAGGATTATTGTGTCTAAACAGGTGTGGACAGGTGTGCTGAGGGTTCCAAGTAGACAGGGTCTGAAGCAATTTTGAGGATTATTTTAAGTATTAAACAACTACAGTGGTCTTGGTCAATCCAAAATGTTAATAAACCTCAAACCTGAATATTTAAGGAAGTAAAAGTGAGGTTTTGGCTTTCTTAGGAGAGAATATCTACGTGTGCACAATTATTAGGCAACTATTAGTGTGCAGAATAATTATGCAACTAAAGGAAAAACGAAAATGTTCCCATGTCACTGTCCCATCTCATCTACTCTGTTCAGAGATGTTGACTGTTTCCTTTCACTGTAAATCTCCCATTTAAGAAGGGCCCGCACTTTCTCAATAGAGTTTAGGTCAGGTGAGGAAGGGGGCCATGTCTTTATTCTTTCATCTTTAAGGGCTTCGATGCATGTGTGAGCATTGTCCTGCATAAAATCATGGTCTTCTTGAAAGATGCAGACTTTTTCCTGTTCCACTGATGGAAGAAAGTGTCTTCTAAAAACCAGCAGTAGATGTGGGAGTTGATTTTGAGTCACCCTCATCTCATCAGTCCATAAAACCTTTGAAAAATCTTTCTTCAGATATTTCTTGGCCCAGTCTTGACGTTTTAACTCATGTGTCTTGTTCAGTGGTGGTTTCAGCCTTCCTTACCTTGGCCATGTCTCTGAACACCTGAGACTTCTGGGCCTCCAGGTAGAATGCAGTTCTGGAATATGACAGCACTGGAAGATAATGGCTTCCTGGTGGCTTCACATTTGATACTTCTCAAATCTTTGGCAAATTTTTGGCCCCTTTTTTTTCTCAATATGTTTTTTGAGAACCTGTTCACTATTTGCAGTGTGGGATCTCAACCAGATAGGACTCACTGCTGATTCAGAAACCTGTGTAAGTTCTATTTTTGTTTCTAGACCTCTCTGTTTCATTCATTCTACTCTGAAGGCTCAATCTGATTGTGTGAAGTCACACAGTTTTAGTGATGTTACGTATTGCGCCGAGGCTTGGGAGCGTGTGTCGAGTAATCCCCGAAGCTTTTTGTGAAGCATGTATCGAGGCTTGTATTGTTTTGGGCCAGTGACGTCATCGATGACAAACGAAGCCTCGCTGCCTGTCGATACCACGTGACTGCTTCAGAAAGTGATTCAGATCGGTTGAACCGTTGAACCACAACGCTCATAATACCCATGGATGTATAATAAGAACCATATTACCCCTCCTGTACCCGGGCCCGGTGACACGATGGAATTAAAAGAGCTCAGACCCTCACTTATATAGAGGTCGGAACATGTCATAAGTATAAATAGATACAAGCATAAATAAATGTAGGAACATGAATAAATACAGGAATAAATACGATGGAGTGTTTTCAGGGAGATTCAGTGTGCGGGCTGTGGCTCAGCTGGAAAGCAATTGACTCACGACCGCAGGGTCCCTGGTTCAATGACTCGTCAATAAGTCTTTTTTGTTGTTTATAAAAGCTACAGCTAAATGAGATAATGTAGTTAATGTAGTCTTTGATATGGTTTAGCCTTTCTCACGCTACAACATGGTTACGTTTATGAATATTATTAAGGAATACAAATCCCTCTTTGCAATGTTTACCAGCCTCCTTAGGCTTTTCAATCACAATCATTCAACTGGAATAAAAACAATATTGTTAACATGAACATATGATTTAATGTTCGTTGTTTAGAGTTATTCTAAGGCTTTACTCATTGGGAACTCGGTATGAGATCGGGCACACTGTTGAGATGTCTGCCTGTTTTACACACTTTGACCAACAGGGGGGTTTGTGTTCAAATGAAGCCCATGATGAAGCCTCATGAGATGAACCCTTTTGCGAACCAATTAGCTGGAAAGCTTCAAAGCCTCATAAGGCTTCATCTCGCCATCACTACACCGTTTCTACTGGTGCGCATCAGCTGCAGAGAGTTAACTAATTAAAGGGGCGTGGGCCCATAGCTGTGACAAACCAGCAATCAGGACTGGTGTCCATAGGCAGCACTTTCCTTGAGCGTCAGCTTCAGCGTCAGACAGACGAAGACAATAGAGTCCTGCGGGAGTCACGAGGAGGCAAATCCTACTTTGATTGAGCTAAGTATCGCTGGTGTTTTTTAGCCCCTCATGCTAAAACATGTGTATATTCTCCATTCCTGTTCATGTGTCCTTTCGCAATTATTACTGGCTCCGTGCATCTCCTAATTGTTGTAACCGGCCTGCTCTCGTCTATCCCACATGCTCCACTGAGATCCAACATCTAGTTACAGGTGGCCTGTGGAACTGCCAGTCAGCTGTTCCTAAGGCTGACTTCATTTCTGGCTACGCTTCCCTGCAGTCTCTGGATTTCCTTGCTCTCACTGAGACCTGGATTACTCCATCCAACACAGCCACCCCAGCAGCTCTCTCCACAGCATATTCCTTCACCCATACACCCAGACCCACTGGCAGAGGAGGTGGCACTGGTCTCTTGCTCTCTCCCAAATTGAGCTTTTCCCTCTACCAACTACCTAACTTCACTCCTTCCACCTTTGAATTCCATGCCGTTACTGTAACCCAGTGGTTCTCAAACCTTTTCTGTCATGCCCCACTTTGAACAGGTGGGCCTTTTCAAGCCCCACCTGTTCCTCATCGCTCCAATCAAATGGTAGGCCAAGCTTACAATTGTCAAATGTATCGTTCTATACCAGGGGTCTCCAACCTTTTTTAGGATGAGGGCTACTTTAAAAAAATAAAACAAGTCGTGAGCTACTTTTACTCCTATTTTTTTATTTTTTTGCAGTGTATAAATGTAGCACATTTTAACATTATTATATGCTTACCTTTAACCTTTGTGTGCTGTTGGAAGATTATTTTTAAATGTTGAAGTGAAATGCATCAATCTGGAGCACTTTGAGCACAACATGAATTGATGGATACAGCTCTCAACACTCAGATGAAAGGGAGCTGTAGACTTTTCAATAATCCAAACATCTTTAGAATATGATCACAACCAATAACAAATCATTTAAACTGGTTTATTCTTATCTTATGTTACCTAGTTAGCATTCTTTCTTTTCATTTATGCATATTTGACTAATCACTCCCCTTTTAAACTTTTTTTTTTTTTTTTTACTGTCCTATAGTACACATTAGAATGACTTCTTAGTTTATTTTGTACAACTAGGCTATATTAAATAGATAAAGGTGTGCTCTCTAGCTCTCTCTCTCTCTCTCTGTCTCACTCGCTCTTCAACCTTCCTAAATGTTCCCACACCACACCGCTCCTCCGCTCCCTTCACTGGCTTCCAGTAACTGCTAGAATCCACTTGAAGACACTGGTACTTGCGTACCATGCTGTGAATGGATCTGGCCCTTCCTACATCCAGGACATGGTTAAACCATACACCCCAGCACGTGCACTCCGCTCTGCATCGGCCAAACGGCTCGCTGCACCCGCACTACGAGGGGGACCCAAGTTCCCATCAGCAAAAACACGTGGGTTTGCTATCCTGGCTCCAAAATGGTGGAATGAGCTCCCCATTGACATCAGGACAGCAGAAAGCTTACACATCTTCCAGGGCGGACTGAAAACTCATCTCTTTCGACTCCACTTCGAGCAATACAATTACTAACAAAGCACTTGTATACTAATAAAGGACTGGCTTATCTAAAGCTAGTTGAGTAGCACTTGAAATATTTTGGCTCTATGAAACCTGATGTACTTATATGATTCTGTTTTCTTCAAGTTTTTATCTTCTTGGTCGAATGCACTTATTGTAAGTCGCTTTGGATAAAAGCGTCAGCTAAATGCAATGTAATGTAATGTAATTTGCAACAAAACCTTTGATTGTTCTTTGAATGGGATGGCCGCATCCCTCTGAAAGACCTTTTGATTTTTCAGTGTCAGTTAAACCTATTTCTTGGGCCCATTTTGCATGAGACAAAGGAGCCGCCTAATAATTATGCACACCTTCATGTGTAGGGTGTTGATCTCCTTAGGCCACACCCTCCCTCATTACACAAAAACACATCACCTAATATTCTTAAATCCAATACGCATTCAAGTTTATACAGCTTGGAGTTGGAAAATATGCATAAAATTGATGATATGGTCAAAATACTCACTTTCCTAATAATTGTGAACTCAGTGTATAGACACAAAAACAAATGTTATTACCAGGCTAAAACATGTTTATTTCTGCAGTAAAGTTGGGCATTTGTTTTAGAAAATGAACTGCACACAGCGTTGGAAATGAGCCCCATTATTTTTCCCATGAAAGTTGCTTAGTGGCGCATGAAGCCAAAATGTCTCGACTACAGATTGATATAATTACCTGGATGATAGGGAGATCTTCTGGCTCATGGTCATTTGGCCCTGCTTCTTAGCCGTGCTCCGTTCAGTCATGTGAACAGAGGAGGAAAATGAACTCTACGGCTATTAGCTGTTTTCACTTTTCACAGAATGTAATGATTTAGAAAAGGGCTTTTCAGATATTTGTACTGGGAACAAGAGCCCAATAGCTTAGCCTAAAAACTGTTCTTAGTTACCAAAGTTCACTGAGCCAAAACTGCCATTTTTTTGTTTTCATGCAGTTAACACCTCTGAAAATTGGCTTCAAAGTCCTGTGCTCATCCAAGGGGTTTGATTTTTAACGGCGATCTAAGGAACGGTACCACCCTATGGGCTTCACTGATCTGCCCTGCAGTTTGCTGCTTGGTTTGAAACTCGGTGTCAGGCTGGTACTGAAGAAAGGTTGGATCCCAGAAGAGACTAGTGGAGAGAAGGCTCTTGGCCGGACTCTCTGGGAACAACCAGCTGTTCTGTTTCCTAGAGAAGTGCTGCAGAGTTTCTAGGAATTACAAGGTCTCACATTGTGACAAATTGTCAACAAGGGTTTATCGTCCAATCCTTTATTTATATGCTCCTTTTAATGATCGCCACAGATTTACTACCTGTCCTACACTTGCATTCCCATGTCCTGTGATGAGATTGTGTCAACAAGCTGATAAATTGTGCAATTTAAAGTACATGGATGGCACCATTAAGCTATCAATGATGTGTAATCACAGCAGAGTCATTGTTATCTTATCTTACCAACTGTGTCATAAACCCTTCTCCAAGAGGTCCCTAAAGGACAAAAAAATGTATCAAGCGAAAAGGTTTAGCAACTAAAACCACCATTATAACCAGTATGTTGCACCTGTAGCTGGTTATGAAACTGTTTTAACTCTTACAATTCAGAAAGTGTTACTTTTATTATTAATCATTTCAAGTTTTTGCCATTTTCAGTGTCTAATAAGGTGTATTTCTTGTTTTTTTTTCAGTCTGCTTCTGGTGGCAGGCGGCACTGTGTTGAAGATATGTGACTTTGGAACAGCATGCGACATTCAGACCCACATGACCAACAACAAAGGAAGTGCAGCATGGATGGCCCCAGAGGTATTTGAAGGCAAGTATAAGAGGCAGTCCAAGTAGTTCTTTGGATACCTGCCCCGTTATTTGTTTTTAACTGAAAAGTGTTCATAAGTATCCAGTTGCTTTCTATAAACGCTCACTGAATCCTTTTAGGCCAAATAACCATCTTGCATATTTCTTTGTCAGAGGTGAAAATGAACTAAGTACATTTACTCAAGTACTATATTTAAGTAACATTTTGAGGTACTTGTACTTTACTTGAGTATTTCCATTTAATGCTACTTTATACTTCTACTCCACTACATTTAAAAGGGAAATAATGTAATTTGACTCCACTACATTTATTAAACATATACTTTAACAAACAGGACTTTTAACTAAATGCTTCTCTAAAAATGTAACTAGTGGACTAACTCTTTAAGTCACAAAAGAGTCAAATTATTTAAATTCTTTACAAAAAGTCAATCAGAGCTTTGTTTGTCTACAACAGTAAAATGCTACTTGATGCAAAAATATTATGAAGAAATGATGTCACATTTATAAATATAATTATATACACGCTAAAAGGTCATTTTTCTGCACAATGAGTACTTTTACTTTTTCTATTTTAAACACATTTCGCTGATAATAGTTTGTACTTTCACTTAAGTAAGATTTTGAATGCAGGACTTTTACTTAAAGGTGGGGTAGGTCATTTTGGAGAAACCAGCTCGAGTGCGCTAGAATTTGAAAATACACAACCGGAAAAAATCTGCCACTTCCTTACAGAGCCCCTCCTCCAACACACACGAACGCGCACATGACCAATGAGGGCACGAGATAAGTTTGTGCACAGATGGAAGGCTGACAGGCAGGTAGGCCATCCAGTTGTTTTAGCCGGGCCGGCTAAAATGATTGGTCGTACTTTTTACAGTACCACGGCTTCCACAGATGACATTTTTTTATGGATTTTTTTGTCAAAGCACTTAAGATATTCATTGCTATCGGGATGTTAAGAGCATTCCATGGAATATAACAAAAAGTGTATCTCGAGCCGGTTTCTCAAACTTACCTACCCCACCTTTAAGTAAAGCATCTGAATACTTCTTCCACCTCTGTTCTTAGTGCTTTTTCTTACACACACCTTTATTTAGCTACTTTTCACCTTAATGTCAGCTCAGTGCTCCCAGAATGGAGGAATATATTCTTGATCCATCATCTGCATCTCACTTTACTGTTTTATTGATGGTGGTCTCCTAAGCACAGTGAGGAGATGAATGGCGAGATGCCGGTGGCTTTATTTCCCTCGGGATAGGACGTGTACAAATTGTGTTCTCATTCAGCCAAGAGCCTAGCGTATTTCTACATGATGAGACATGTTCTTGGCGAGGGGGCATGGAGGAAAGATGAATTTAGCCCTTAGCATTATCTTGTTTTTTGGAGGCAAGGTACAAGACAAGCAATTAAACACCTCGCGTATGCCCTTACCGTGAACTCTTAACAACTAATTTGCATCAGTGTGTGCAGCGCAGCTACTTTAAGAGAGGTGTGTGTGATGTGCACTTTAATTTGGCCATAATAGGCCCAGTAATTACGCAACACAGGAGCTGTTCCTTGGTAAAATTGCTCCCCTATTTCCATCCTCATCCCCTCCTAGACGCATCCTCGCTCTCATCTCAATTGTGCCACAGAGAATTGCCTTTATCAGTCAGTCAGCGATGTCAAACAGCGTGTTCTCCCTGTTTGAAATGGACCTAAGTGTTGCTGTGGGTTCTTCTCTACTTGCAGGCAGCAATTACAGCGAGAAGTGTGATGTGTTCAGCTGGGGGATCATTCTCTGGGAAGTGATCACTCGCAGGAAGCCCTTCGATGAAATTGGAGGACCAGCTTTTCGCATTATGTGGGCCGTGCACAATGGTGAGTGACCAACTGGGTGTGTGTGTGTGTGTGTGTTTTTGGGGTAGCTGGAGGATGCAAAGGTCATATCCAGCTGTCGGCAAAAGGGATGGGTACCAAACCCCAGTAGTAAACGACCCCGGGGCTAATTATTAAAGATAACCATTTTATTTGTTTTGCATTTCCATCATCACATTAGTCTATAATGATTTGTTACAAAAATACATGTTATTTATTTTACATAAAATAAAAGCCATGTCAATTGTTGTTTCCACTTGTTTAGTTTTCCCCTGAATAAACCAAAAAATAACTGATAAAATCAAGTTAAAATCTTAACGACCCTTGTCAGACCACTAGGCCTGCTGGGAGACTGAACATGAATGGTGCAAGAGGCACGTTCACCTGTGTAGCACACCCTGCAAATGATTCTAGTTCAGAGATGGATGAAGGAGAATACTAATGGGACACTAATAATACCTGGGGACAAGTTTAATATTTTCACCTCTGAATCTGCCTGCCTGAGTCATCATAGTTTTAACAGGAGGAAACAGGGGATTTAGCAAACATTTGCAACATTTCTCTGCTTGGCTGCTGTGATGCCAAACGTAATCTGTTCCTGTGACCATGCCTGTGCAGTTCCTTTACCTTTATTTTTAACATTCAGGCACAAGACCTCCTTTAATCAAAAATTTGCCCAAGACCCTTGAGAGTCTGATGACTCGCTGCTGGTCTAAAGACCCCTCTCAGCGGCCTTCCATGGAGGAAATAGTGAAGATCATGACTCATCTAATGAAGGTAATCTGTCCTCACACACGCTGTCCCTCTCTACAAGGCTTTCATTAAACTGGAGTGAATGATTCAATAACCCTGAACAAATACTTACATCTCAGAGAGCAGAATGTAACATGACGGGAAACGTTTTAATGTATTGCCTTTCAAATAGAAGTGTTATGATATTTAGGTTACAATCAAGATATCATCAGGAATTTCCCCTCCCCCCTGACCTTCTACATACAGTCAATGCACAAACCAGTGAGCACACCCAACTACCATCCACTTCCATCCATGGGTTTCTGTTATTATTATTATTATTATTATTATTATCATTATCTTTATTATGACTATTATGGTATATTTTTGTATTTACAGGATTACATGTTTTACATCTATATTTACAATAATTGACTATTTATTATTTATAACCAAACTATATTATTTTGTTATTATACACAGATTTCCTTTCTCTGTTTTGTTTCTGGTCTCCATGTGTATTTTGTTATTTGTCTTTCCTTTGAATACTCGTTACTCTCTTGTGTGTATTTATGACACTGTACTTGAATGCACTTTTCCTGTAATTGTTATATCACTAAATACATTAAAAAAATTGCAAAGATTTTGTACAAACCCCCCCATCCCCAAAAAAGAAGGAAACGAATATATAATTAGGATGGACAGAGCAATAGAAACATTGAAAATGCAATTCCAAAGCACTACAAACCGCTCCTCTTAAAAGACCATACATTCAAATCAACCCATCTCAGTTTCAACAATACTAAACATTAGAAGCTACATGCATGAAAGGACGTCTTATTGCAGGACTGTTAGATGTAATGATGCAGGGGTAAACACATGAGTTTGCATTTGACCACTTGCTGATAAGTGACTATATGAGACTACTAAACATCATCCATCACACTGAACATAAGCCACCGTTAGCTTAGCGGTGGTGTTGTGCAGCCATGTGACCGTGCTATAGTTTGTTTATAGCCTAACGTTAGCTTTTTATTACTTCTGTTATTACATTTACATTTCAAGAAACATAAAAGTGGTGTTGATATGTGGAGATTATCATGCTGACTGAAATGTTTAAGTATCATTAACTTCCTATTTTCTGAACCCTTACGATGCTAACGTCTTGTTGGGTCTACAAAATACATCATCACTGCACAGCTCTATCATATGGCAGTCATTTTAGCTTGATGTACCTACTATGCTGGGAACTGAAGTTATTATGGATTATGTTTGACTTAACTTCACTCTTTCATGCACAGCTTGGGTAGAAAGATGTTCAATCCAACCAAGCTCACTCTTTCTTCAAATTATTTTTTCTTGGCAGTACTTCCCTGGATATGACGAACCGCTGCAGTATCCATATCAGTATTCAGATGACGGACAGAGCAACTCTGCTACCAGTACAGGTACAAGAGTCATCCTCAAACCACTTAAAGCCAGCATTTATCAGCACAGAAGGATATAGAAGGACAATGCATTATATTTCACTGATTTATCTTTAGATAGATTTACTGGTGCTAGTCTCCTGGAAAGCATCATTATTATAAAAATGTTGAAATCGGTTTTTTATTTCCTGCCAGCACCCAATAATTGTATCATGTCTGAAACAGCCATGTCTATGATTTTATGTTGAGGACTTTGGTTAGCTTTGATCTCATATTTACAACTTTGCACCTGTCTATATAACTTAGTAGAAGGATTTCAAACTGATATGAAACCACGTAAAGAGAATCTTGCCTTTAGTGCTGTATCGTTGGTTTGAACTATCTGAGTTTATCGAATGTTTACAGTGTTGTGAACCATCAAAGAAAATGCATTGTAAATCTTTGATGAAAGACACGTCCTGTTTCCTGGGGAACAACAGGTTCATATGTGGGCAACACTGGCACCAGCAACAAAAGTGACGCAAACATGGAGCACAGTGATTCCCAAGGGAGTAACGATACTATCAAGATCATGCCTCAGTTTGCTCCTTACTTCAAGCCAAAGGTAAACCAATACTACAAATAATAACTTTATTATTCATTTCAGTTTGACAGTTATTTGTAATTTAGCTGCACGAGAAGCAAATATTGTCAAACCAAGCTTCTGTAGTGAGATTTTCCTCTTGTTCTGTTAGGCAGACCCGTTGAGGTCTCTGCCTCTGTCGAGGGGGGGCAGTGTGGAGAGTCTGCCTGCACGGACACAGTGCCTGACATCATCTGACAGCAAGAGAATGAGCGCTGACCTGTCGGAGCTGGAGCCCAAGCTGCCATTTGCACCTGCAGGTAATGCCTGACGTCACACAGCACAAGACAACAGGAACAAGAGCGCATCAAAGCAAATTAGCAAGCTCCTACCAGATTTTGAAAGAAGCAAATTGTTCAGGAAAGGCATGCTGCAGTATTGTCAGTGCAAGTCTTATTGGAATGAGGCCTCCAAGTCCACCAGAAGCTCCTTCCCCGTTAGTTTGACTCTTATGTGCGTTCATCACTTAGAGGTGGAAATGGATTCCTCACAGAAACACAGATTTGACCTTCTCCACTAAGGCCCATCAGACCCTTCTGTCAACCATCTCCATGTATTGCAATGTTCTGACAGAAACAGCAAGCTCAATAGTGCCACTGAAGTTAAACCTCAGGAGCTCTAAGCATGTAGTTTGATTTGATTTAAGCATACAAAAATGTCAGGTTCCTTTTTGTCTATTTTAATGTTATTCTTTTACAATTTTTTGGCCAGTGTAGGGACAAAATAGAAAGGAAAGGTCCCAAGTCTAGAACAGGGACATGCGGTTATGTGGCATGCGCTGTAACCACTCTGCTACAATGGCACTCCATGTCAGGTCTTTTTGTTTGTTGCCTTTTTTATTTTTCTGCTGTTCTGTAACTTAATGGTCTAGTTGCCAGCTCATAGATTCCTATTGTGTACACCAAAGTTAGAAATGTGTAGTATGTGCCCTCAGCACATAGAAACTGCCGGATGCTAAATTGCATATGTTGGGCAATTTGCACAATTATTATAAGTTGCGTTAATTAGCATTAATTCACATATGCAGACAATAGCAAACAAATTGTTCTGAAGTTCTAGGGGACTCATAACTGCCATTCTTGATCCTGACATTTTCAGAAATTGATTCAACTTCCTCAATAACTACACCAAAATGGTCCAAATCAGCCAAGCCATTTTGTAACTATTGTCTGCATATGCTAATGAACACAACTTATGCTAATTGTGCAAATTGCCCAACATATGCAAGTTAGCATCCTGTAGTTTCCATGTGCTGGGGACCCTCACTATATATTTATATCACAAGACTTTGGTGTACTCAACATATCCGGGTTCACAATAAGACTCTATGAGCTGACAACTAGGCTATAAATGAATAACGTTACTGTATTTCCACCATCAACACCTGCAGTCTTTAGATTGATGTGTGGAACTTTGAACCCAATCAGCAGCAGAGCTTTATGCCTGCTGCTGATTGTGCTCAGAAGGTAATGTGGTGCAAGCAGTAACACTCCACGGCGCCGGGAAGGGACGGAGAGCATGCTGCCCTTGCACGTACAATGTATGCTCTGCATGAGAGGGGCCCACATGTCCGGTCCAGCTGTGGCCCCGAGTCTGTGTCAGTCCGCATGCTCGTTGTGTTCGCAGCTGTATGTGTGTATGTGTGTTTTCCGCAGCACGTCCGCAGTTTAAACGAGGCCATCGTAAAACGGCATCATACGGCACCATTCTGGATGTCCCCAAGATCGTCATCACAGGTATCACTGGACCCCCGGGTTTCCATGGTGACCGGGTGCAGCTGGCTCTGCTTTGCTGGTTTGGGCTGCTGTGCTCTGACATGGAGCTCTCCTGTGTGTCACTCCATACGATGCCAACACAACATTTTATATTCTACAAACATTAATCAGGGTTGGGAGGGTTAGTTTAAAAATGTAATCAGTTGCCTGTGACACGAGATTTTCATCGACATAACTACACTGTAGCTATGTTCGTTTGACAAATAAAGAACCTTGAACCTTGAGTTACAATAATTAGTTACACTTCAAAAACATTTATCATTAACCTAATCTGAGTATCAAAATAGAAGTAATGTAACCTGATTACTTTCTGTTACTTTTGGATTACCTCAATATCAAATGCAATGCAAATAAAACAGGAGACATTAAATAACAATAACATGTTTTTTTACTTGCTTTTTTAAGTGTAAATAACAATGTAACTTTTAGAAAAGAAGAAACCAAGATATTTAAGATAATATATAAAAATGTAGTCAAAGTAATAGTTTACAAACTAATTACTACATTAATCAAAAGCATAGACTGATTTTGTTTTTAATAAATCAGGTGTCCACCTACTGCATTATTTTTTTTCTTTGCGTAATTGTAATCAGAAACAGTTACCTTTTTGGTTTCCTGATTACGTAATCTCGTTACATGTAATCCGGTACCCCCCCAAACCTGAATATAGTTGAGCTGGTCCTGGAGTAACACACATGCTCTATGTCTCTGTGTCTGTGTTTATAGAAGGCAGAAGCAGAACATGAGTTAATATTCACATCTGGTGAGAAAAGAACAACGTTTTCTCAAGTGACGATGTCTTCCCATCATCTGTGTCACCTGTCAATCAGTGTATAGCATCGGATCAGGTGACACAGATGAGATGACCCTCTAACTCATGGCTCTGTCTTCTCCTCCCTCTCTGGCTTTGCAGTGCACCAGTTCTCTGAATTTCCGCTTGTCCTTGCCTTTCATGCATAAAGGACTTTGAGAAAGCTTGGCTATTTTTCTCCCCCTCTTGCTCTTTTTACATCCATTAACTTTGACAAAGTCATTTTTGATTCATTTCTTTCACATGAGGGTCAAAGCTATTATTACAAGCAGATACGGATGAGAGGAATGGGGACAGCTCTGGATGTCCTGAAACAAAGCGTCTTATTTGGAGCTGGGTGAGACACATTATCTGTGGCCAGTTTTATCCACTGATAAGGAAGTCAAATGATGCATGTTGTTAACGGTAGGGAACATCATCGCACGTGTACACCTGGTCTTTTACCAAGCAAATACATCATTGGTGGTCATAAAGCAGGGGTGTAACGGTATGTAAAATGCACAGTTCTAAGGTATAAACAAAACAATGCAGAAGATAAAATATTTTGTGATGATAGATAATTGGTTATTTATTTCACCTCTGCCACATTGCCTGCGTCTCCTTTACAGTTTCAAAGACTCACCGCTTGTCATCTTGTTTAAAGCAAAAGTAAACATTGAAGAGGAACTTTCCACAGTATTTTGAGATCTTACTGCAACAATACTGCAGTGACATGTCTATATGTCAAAGCCGTGAAATACTTTTTATTATTGCATTTTTAATCTGCACTTCCTGTTTCCATTTCAACATAAAAGCCTTCCAGGGTTTTTCTTTGTAATTAATAACTTTAACACAAAACTTTTGTCAAAATGTTTGCAGGACAGTGTTGTGAAAGTGAGGTTACTTGCACAGTTCTATTAATGAATATATAGCCAGCATTATGAAAAGCAAGCTTATTAGGTAAAGAAAGAGCTGGCAGTAAAGAAAGAGCTGGCAGTAAAGCAGCGCTGCCTGTGTGACACCACACACCTGAGAGACGTGGCAAGAGTGATGAAAACAAGACACATATATCCTGTCCTTCTGCCAAAGCTTCCAAGAAGAATTCTCTCTTAAAAATGTGTTCCTCATACATTAGGCCCAGGCTAAGGTACAATATATTAATGATACACAAACTGAAGAAAGTCACATATTGAAAGAAACATCTGGAACTGATGCTGGACTAATGCATGTACCGTTACCCCCCTGCCATTGAGCAACAACTGGAAACATGTGGCTGTGAGGTTAGAATTTTTCACTTAGTTTTTAAAGCAGGCTAAAAAAATGTTTAATGCATTTATCTGAATAAAAAAACTAAATTAGAGAATATACAAATTCAATATTGTTTCATGAAAAATGAATTCCAATAGACAGTTCTGCTCAGTCCTTTGTGTTTGTTTGTGTGTTGGTATATGTTCTTTTAGACAGAGCCTATAGTAAGCCTAGTGTTAGTGGAATCCACCTGATGTATTCTAGGTCGTGTAGAGGTTGGGGAATAGGAACAAAAGTGCAATCCACATGACTTGATGTTGAATATTGCTATAATGTAGGAACTATGTATGCCTTACTTATTTGTGTTTCGGCTTCAGTAGAACATATTATACTGTAGATTGAGAAATATAAGCACCATCGAACTCAAAAGCACTTAGATTTATGATTTATTTATTTAGTTGCATTTATAGTAATACACTAGTCAACAGTCCTACTATCATGGCATGCATTTGGGAATGAAAACATTTAAAGACTGTTAAAGTACTTTAAAAACAGATAGATAATTGCTTCCAGATAACGTTTTTACAAATTGGTTTACATACACCCAACTCACAAAACTCAATGGTTGTGTGTCATGCACATAAAAAACAAACAATTGCACAAAAAAAAGACTTCAATCAAATATTATATATATTTACCCGACTTAAATATAATGATATTAAGTAACATAGACTTATATTTCTAGCGACCAGACATAAAGAAATAATGAATAATGATACATTTCATGTGATGTCATGACATATTCTCTTTGATGCAAGTTCTGCTACATCTAGTCAGGCCAAAACTTCAGACCAAATGAATCAAGAAGCCAGATTTGGAGTTTAACATGTGTGGTATGGTGATGTGTGTATGTTTGCAGTTCACTGTCAGTGTGGCGGGATGCTTTTAGCGCTGTGGTCATGTTGTAGCCATGCCACAGCACATGTTGACAGACCAGGACCTACAGGGTTAAATCAGTGCAGCTGTCCCTGTGACGCTCGGTGAGCCTGGATATCTGTTGAGCAAACATGGGCACCAATCTCCCACCATCACTATCTGCCATCTCCACTGCTCTCACCCTCTGTCCTCTGTTCATCCTGTCCACAGCCACATGCGAGCCTCAGAGACGGCGCTCAGTGCAGGACCTGCCCGGCATCTGCTCAGAGTCCAGCCAGGTAAGACCAGGCCCGCTGCGGAGGGGTGCGCTAAGACAGCGAGGGTCACTCGGTCTGTGTGTATTGATGTTTATGTCCTTGACTATACTTTACTTATGTAGTGCAGAGTTTCTCTCTAGAGAGGCGTTTTGACATTGTTCTACTGAAAAGGGGGCACTTCTCGAAAATCTAACGTGTACGTACCCAGCCAGGCTAGATTTCAATTAGTTTGAAAGTCAATTTCCATTCAGTTACGGACAGAGGTGGAAAAAGTACTCAGATCTTGTACTTATTAAGTAAAAGTACCAGAGTGTATTAATACTCTGTTAAAAGTAAAAGTCCTGAATTCAAAATATTCCTCAAGAAAAAGTACAAAAGTATTAGCATCAAAATATACATAAAGTTCCAAAAGTAAAAGTAGTCATTGTGCAGATCGGTCCAAGGGTTATTATTTCAGAATAATATATATGATGTGCAAAAATTGTACTTAACCTGTTAAGCCCGAGAGACCCCGGTACCGGGGCACTGCCGCAACATCTTGCAGGAAACAGTGTCTGAGGGCATGTTCATTTAATAAACTATGAATGTTTTATATCCATGTAACGGGAAGAAACTCATCTAACTGATCATTTTGATTTATTTTTCTAAATAAAACCCACAATGCTAACACTGAGCCTCTGAATTAGCAACGAGCGAAAAATGCTAACAGATTACTGCACCGAAAATCACTCACAAAACCTTATTATTTATCTTTTCTGCACATCCATGACATCGTTTCACATCGTGAGGTGACACAGAATCGAAGGGTACCCTCATTATCACTCAATTATACGAACTCGCGACTTTATAAACAAAAACAGACATCAAAACATGTGGCGCTAGGTAGCTAAAAATGCTAACATGGTTTACCTTGTGTCGTAGTCTTGTCAAACGTGGTCTTCAATGGCATTAAAACGATAAAAACGCTGCTGAAGTTAATCCATAGGTTAATCCAATGTGTCTGTGTCCCTTTGAAATTATTTCTGATAATCCATGAGCATTGAGACTGCTTTTCCGTTTCTAGATGTCAGAGCTAGAGTGTAGGCTCGCTCTGATGCAATTCTGAATGCGCGAAGCCTCCACCTTTTTGTTGTACAATGTTAGTGAGTGGGGAGATTCCCCTTTGATTCTATTGGCTCTAACGGTCAGAAAGAGATGTCAATCACCAAAATCGACCAATGGGTTCCAGAGAAACGGTAAAACCCCCATTTCCACCCAAATCACCTCAGAGGTGGAGTTTTTTTTGCTAAATCTCTCTAAAAAGGTCAAATCTCACTTGTTTTGCATCAATCTTGATACAGGGTACTTATATGTTGTACTTTGGATTCCTAAAGCTTTTAGTCTACCTTACCATCATCCAAGGGTAGTTTTCACTATAAGTAAAAAAGAATTTTTGGACGGACACTATCATTTACAGTTTTTTACTATGTTCAATCTGAATTTTCATTAAAATAAAAAACATCTATATTGATTCTGACTTTTCTACATCCAACTCACAGGTTTATCATTACTTTGAGAAAAAAGATTATTAATTTAACCCTTTTAGAAGGGAAGATATGGTCATTTGTTCTGGGAATGTCATTTTCGAGCCTGAGACCTGAAAAACAGGCTCAGGTTAAACAGGTTAAATACAGTACTTGAGTAAATGTACTTAGTTACTTTACACCACTGGTTACAGACATAAAGACAGGAAAGTTAGCATTAGTATAGTGAAAGTCAAACATGGTAGATAATTGTATGTTGCACAATGCACCTGTGTGTCAGTGAGTGGGAAGTGAACGCTGAAAGATGCTGACTACACTTAGAACTCTGCTATTTGTTGTTTTGCTTTGCACAACAGAAGAGTCATCTATATGAAACATGTCTGACTGGATCTCTCTATCGTTTCCTTGAAGATAAATTGTCCAGTGGTTGAAACTATTGCCTTAAATTGCAAGACGTCTGCGTAGCTGCACGGCACCACCGTCTTAATGTGCGTTCTTTACTTTTTTGTAAAACAAATATCATTTGTTTTAATACTTTAAAAAAACATATGGAAAAAAGCTTTTCATAAATCCAATTGCTTCCTTTACAATGAATGAAAACACATTGAATGTTTGACAGTAGTTGTAGGGGTGGAGTCCTCCTTCGTTCTATCACAAATGAAGTAAAATAATGAAAACTGTCACCGTGGGAAAGATAGCTAACCACAAGAGTGAATTACAATACATCTGTCTAGTGTTGCGTTATTTGATCAATGTGTTAAATCCCTCGCTTAACGTAATAAAAAAACAACAGAGTAGGTATCTATTGCACTGCTGTTCTAGAAGGACAATGTCTTGCTGCACTTTGTGAGGGTAACAAACAAACATCCAGCATGGGAAGAGTGCACTGCTAACGTCATTTTGCAAAACTAGATATCTTATTGGCTAGTTAGCTTTAGCTCATTGAGCAGTTCAAAGACAGACAACATATCAACATGGGTCGGTTTAGATGCTCAATGTGCAGAAACAGCGTGATCTGTCATTGCTTGTAGACTACTGTACAGTTAACAGCAGAAATGAGTTGCTGTCTCTCATCTCATCTGTCAATCAAAGGTCACCATGAGGCATAGAGAGCTTTTTCCAATCATTTTAAATAACACTTACCTTTTATTTTAAATTCTAAAAAGGATTGGTGGTGATTTCAGTTGGACTTGAATCAAA
The DNA here is from genome assembly GCF_902827165.1 of Trematomus bernacchii. NCBI lineage: Eukaryota > Metazoa > Chordata > Actinopteri > Perciformes > Nototheniidae > Trematomus > Trematomus bernacchii. The sequence continues at coordinate 3,289,801 of NW_022987803.1, forward strand.
TTTGATCATAACTAATACCAATGTTCTTTGTGTAATTATACATAAATAGCTGAACTCTGCGAGCACCCAGTCAAAGGAGTTTATTGTATCATAACTCTCCTCCTGTCTTGTGGGTTCTTGACTGATGCCATCTTTTCAAATATGTGATGCATTCTTTGTCAAGATGGAGAAGTCCTGTGGGAGAAAGAGTTCCACAGTAAGACATTTGTTTGATATGTCAGCTCCAAGAAGATGAAGACATCAGTGCGCTCTCCTCAAACACACAGCCTCGAATACGATCCCTGCTTCCGAGGAGTCCTCCTGCTTTCCCAAACATTAGTCTCCATTTTGTTTAGGAGGAAACTCACACCCCTGTGCATTCAAAGGTTCATTAAGAGTTCACCATAACGACTTTGTACAGAGATCCTGTTTCTAAAGAAGATGGATAGTGCTGTTCTGCCTGTGGGGTTCCCATTGCTCTGACAGCACCATTGATCATGGAGTTGTGTTGGTGTGAATTTGCTTTGTTATCATGTTTTCTTCCCATATGGAGAGTTACTCTGAATCACTGTGTGACAGATTCACCTCAGACTGAATAATGCTTTTGTAGTTTCTCTGTATACAAAAAGTCTAAAATCCTGTTGCATTTTAGACTTTAGAATGTTCATAGTTTGGTTTGTCTTTATTATACCAGACATGTTTCTTCAATCATCTTTTTTTTGGATGCATTGTATTTGGAAAATTGACTTATTTTGTGTTGTGTGTGGACTATATCCAACATGGTGTACATTCCACAATTGAGTGTTGCCGATGTGGTTTGCCACCTGCAGGCTCTGAGCTTGACATGCCTGCTTCTGAGAGCCAGCATCTTTCTTCAATTGTGACCCCATGCCATGTCATGCCCCCGCCTGCACCCAGCCTCCTTTTTCCTGAGCCCTTTTTGTGCGGCCCTCTCAGACCAACACTGTCATAACAAACATCCAGAAGCCGATTGGTTTGAGCAGATTGGCTGATGTTGCTGCCATTTCATGTGGTACTTGTATCAACGGCCGAGGGGCGCTCTCCTCTCTTTGCGGCTCTCAGACTGAGCAGTGAAGCTCATTCAAGCAAAGTCTGAGAGCAGATATCTTGCAGTTGGTGAAAAACATTGTCAAACAAATATACAGAAGCCCAAATGGAAAAAGAGAAGAAGGGAGAAGATAGTCTGTCTTACAAAATTGCTGATCCAGTGTCAAGATATCCTTGAGATAAAAACATTAACAAAAAGCTCTGGCAGTGTTTCTTTTGGAGAGATGTGCAATTAGCGGCAGATATGTTACGGTCAGCTGGTGTTTGATTTCAAAAGAGGAACTTCAGCTGTTACAAAAATCATTGAAATGTTCAGGACCAACCTTTAAACGTCAGTCCTGTTTCCTACTGTGACATTGTGAGCTGTCAGTCTCCAACAACATCACTTTGATGGCATGAAGTCTGTCATAGAGACATTCACCTCCTCAGCTAACAGTCACAAACACGGTTCATTTTCTTCTGTAAGCTTTGTTTGGCCTCCAAGTGTGCGTGACAAGAAGACTGCTTTGCTTCATGTTTGAATGTTTGTGTGTTCTCCTGCAGGGGAGCAGGAACAGCAGCCGCTCCTCCAGTCCCAGTGTGAGGATGATGCCCCCCGATAAGACCAGCAGCAGAGGGTACTTCTCCCCCGATGACCCTACAGGTGATCAGTCGAGTCAATGATTAAACATCACAATTTCACCATGTTTTTCCCAAAGCTTAAATGTGTTTAGAGTAAGTGTTTTCCGCTTTCTCCTCATAAGTTAACTAACAAGACAAAACTCTACTCACAGCCTACTTTGTAATCATTGTACACATAAAAGGATGAAGATATCTGACTTGATGTCTAATGCTTGAGTGTTCGTACTGTGGCTCTTTCAGGCAATCCACTGCTTGGTTCTCATTGTAAAACAATTATTTGAAACAAATAGTTAAAAGCCCGTATAGATTATAAAAGCAATACTTAAATGAAATACCGTTAAATCCCAGATCAAATGTTTAGTGATTGTAATATAAGGATGGATGTCTGTTCCCTTGTTTCTTGTCCTAAATATTTGTCCATGTTGAAGTTCCAAATAGAGCTATATGATGAAAGGAAAATGTCCGACTTGATCCAACAATATAGTATTTTATAGTTATGTAAGTAACAAAACAAGCAGTCCCCAGTGCCTTGGCAAAAAGTTCTTTATGGAACAAAATATATGCTACACTAAAAACCATAGGAGTCACTTTATCATGGAAACAGCTGAAACCTGTGCGTGGAGTAGTACACAAGCACCTTTTATTTTCCACTCTAACGGATTGGGTGTGAAAGACCCCCCCCCAGAAAGCTTTTTGAATCAGAATACCTTTATTCGTGCGGGTCTACCAGGGGCCATGATGGTATTTTGTTAACAGTTTTTTATGAAAATGTTGAATTCCTAAGTTGACTGATTGAAAGGGGCCACTCCTGTTAGTCACCCAGGAGATTATTCCTGAGGAGAAATGTGTGGACTGCCAGCACTCGTGTCTTGAAGATACCCCCCCTCTGATTCTCTGTCCTCAGACACAAACGGCTCAGACAACTCCATTCCCATGGCCTATCTGACCCTGGATCACCAGCTGCAGGTACACCCCCCCCCTCCAGCCTCCAGCACCACCTGAAACTCATTTGATATTTAATAACTGAAATATTGTCAGCATTGCATCAGCTTTCACTGTGGCGTTCCCTCCTCACTCCCGGCGATGAATTGAAGGACATTGTAAATGACTTCATTATGAAGGGATTACCCTGGAAATAGAGTGTGAATATTAATACACATTGGCAGCATCACTGAGCTATCTGATGTGTTATTATCTGCCCAGACTATACATAGCTGATATAAATTGTGTGTGTGTGTGTGTGTGTGTGTGTGTGTGTGTGTGTGTGTGTGTGTGTGTGTGTGTGTGTGGTGTGTGTGTGTGTGGTGTGTGTGTGTGTGTGTGTGTGTGTGTGTGTGTGTGTGTGTGTGTGTGTGTGTGTGTGTGTGTGTGTGTGTGTGTGTGTGTGTGTGTGTGTGTGTGTGTGTGTGTGTGCAGCCTCTTGCTCCCTGTCCCAACTCCACAGAGTCCATGGCTGTGTTTGAGCAGCACTGCAAGATGGCGCAGGAATACCTGAAGGTGCAGACTGAGATCGCCCTGCTCATCCAGAGGAAGTAGGTCCAGCAGCTCGTAGTATCTAAACTCCTTCTGATCCACGCAGTGTTCAGTGTTGACCTCTAAGCACACTGCACCGGGGGAATATTTCACACACAGGCTGCCAGCACAGTCAGCACAATAACCGGCCCCCTACCCAGAGAAGTGTACAGATCAAAGCAAACTATTCACAGGCTCCAGGAAATCTAAAAATGATTTGTTTCTCTGGTTTTACATTTAATAGCTGTATGTTTTTAAATAAAATTAACTTTTTTGTTTTATTCTTTAAACCACTAACATTTATTCAAAATAAATTTAATTTATTTTATATAGTTATTTGCCAAAAAACTGCATTGTTTGTGGTGTAAAACCACTGCATCTTTTTTGTTATTTTGACCAAGGAAAACAAGTTTAAATTCATATTTCCATAAAATACCTGCTGTTTTGTATAGATGTACTTGTACTATTGAGTGGTTTATCGATTAGTTATTGAATTGTAACAGTTAGACTGATACTTTTCAAACATATATATTCTAGCTGTAAAAACCCCTGCAATGACTGGATGACACATGTGTACATGAGTGAGGATTAAAGAGGGTTGAATCAAATCCTCAATGTTTTCTTTTTGTATCTTTTAAAACGTAGAAGTGGATAAATGCCACGGAGCATTTGAAGATTCAGAATGGTTTTTATTACAAGTAGGTTTACACAAACGATGAATTAGCTTGGTGTAAATGGTGCACACAAAGACACAGAAGAAGAATACCTTTTCAAATCAAAAGAGGAGAAACTTATGCTATTATAAAAACAATTTGAAAGACTATTGTAACAAATAAAAAATAAAGACAATATGTACACAAAATATGTAAGAAACTGAGTGCGGTCAAATAAAATAGGAAAAATGTAATATGAAAGTGGAAGAAAGTCTGTCTATTGCCGGAATGTGGGTATTGTTTCAAATTGAGAAGATAAATAATTGATATCCTGATGTAGTGACAACAGCAGCGTCTGTAAGTCAGGTGTACGCAGGAGAGGTCATGTTTCTACATCTGTCCCCTGCGCAGGAAGGAGCTCATTGCTGAACTGGACCAGGACGAGAAGGACCAGCAGAACACGTCCCGTCTGGTGCAGGAGCACAAGAAGCTGCTGGAGGAGAACAAGAGCCTGTCCACCTACTACCAGAAGTGCAAGAAACAGCTGGATCTGATCCGGGTGCAGCAACAGAAGAGACAGGGCACGTCCTGATGAGGCGGAGACAAATGAACTGCTACCCCCCCTCCTCTGCCCTCCCCCTCCTCACCCCAGCAACAGAACACTACCCACCCTCTCTCACACACACACACACACACACACACACACACACACACACACACCACACACACACACACACACACACTGTTCTGTCGGAGACTTGCACTGTGTCCTGCATGTTGAAGACCCTCGCTCCGGTGGGGCAGGAAGTGACGTCCTCTGAACATTTGCACATCCTCACAGTGTGTTCGGTGAGCGCAGACCAAACAATCACTGCCCCCCCCTCCCTCTGATGAGTGTGTCTACATGTTTGCTCTGGACAGCCACTCAGTCCTCCACGATGTGAAAACCAAGACGAAGGCTGGTCAGTGAACAATGTGCAGGATCCCTGAGGATGTTTGGAGGCGTGGATTCCCTCATATGCAAACCCCCCACCCCTTAAATCAACACATTTATCTCCAACTTTTTTCTAATTGTGAGCATGAGCCACCTGGCGTGTGCCCCTCAGGTTTTGAGGTCAGAGAGGCATGTACTTCCTGTCTCTGATAAAGGAAAGCTGGGGTTTGTGTAGACCTGAAAAGCTCCTCATGCTGTTCAAACTACTTCTGGCTCCGAGCTAACCTTCCCCTTTCCACTTCTGTATTGTTTGTGCGTGTAGATGTTTTCGTCTTTTCTATCCAGTAGTTCACTTTGTATGATAGCTCTTGTGTCATTTTTGCGCTAGGAAATATTTTATCTGGTGGGGAATGCCCTTGCGGACAAATAGAGGAGCGTATACCTCCGTACAGTATCTAGTTTGTTTTTAGTTCACATGTTGCCTTAGAAGTTGCCTGCATTTTAAGTGCTTGTTTTATTTGACATGTCGTGGGGATAAAAGAAGAGGGTATTTTTTAATGTAATGGACTTTGAATGAACTTCTTGGGAGTGAGAAGCGTCTATGATTTACTAAAAGAATGCGTTTTCTTTTCTTGGTCTCATATCCCACGAATACTTTTGCACAATCAATTTAGCTTTGTCTGGTCATGTACACATTTTATTTCTCATTTAAACTCATTTTAAAATGGCAAGACTTGACGAGTCTTACTTTTAAATGTGTATCTGTGCAGGAGTAATCTTCATCGGGTCTCTTCTTCAGTTTTCTGATCATGGATTTAGCACACACCACAGTATATGGCAGTGATGAAGGCATTATGAAATAAACTGAATGGTGAAAAGACTCACTTTTCCTTGTGTCTTTCTGCTTCACTTATCAGCGTCTCCATTTTCTGTAAGGCCAGGTCATTTATGGAGAGCCTAGTAAGAACTGCGTGTGATGATCAGAGAAAGGTTTTCAGGTGCTTGAAGAAAAACGTCCTCACAAAATGATCATATATCAATTACCCGCCGCATGTGAACTTGTGAAGATGTTTTATTTTCCTTGCATGTGTCTATGATGAACTGAGAATCCAAAAATGCAGAAAGGTCTTGCACTACTTGTCTGCTGGTACTGTTTGTGCAGAATTCCTAAAAAAGTAAATGTGTTGATATGGAAAAGGATGATTTGAAGTTGAAATAGTCACACAGGGAAATGTAGTCTCTTTTTAACCAATTGTCCAATTGCAAAGGAGCAGATGTGTTATTCACGTGAAGCCTTACAAAAAACAAATGAAGTGGACATGAGGTGAGTAGATGATGGATAAATGCTCATTTTGTTGAGAAAGTACTCCTTAATTAAAGCTACAGATGGGTTCAAATGCTGATTCATTGCAGAAATAGGTTTTAATAAAATATTACATTTCCCTAAAAAGAAAAAATGTAATTTCTTGTTCAATCAAGGCATCAAATGAGTGTTATTTTATTCATCTTAGTAATGTATTTGATGTATGTTTGCAAACACTGCTGTGTGCTGCTCCCCCAGACAGCAGTGCCCCCCTCAGCCAGCAGGTGGCGCTGAGCCTCCAGCAGAGGAGCAGTTTCTCTCTCAGACAAAGAAGCATACATCCTCAGTATATCAATGGCTGGGATCAAAGTGAATCCTTATGATGTCCTGCCGACCAGCACGACCTACTTTACTGATGTGTGAACACTGCTGATGTCTCTAATGCAGAAACAGATCAGTTACATCAGCCGTCTGGCCTCCAGGAGGACGACCTGTTCGACTTTTGGCTGTAAAAAGAGCTCCGGCTCCTTCTGGTTTACATCTCAGGTTTACAATGATCTTAGCTTTCTGCTGACAAAGGCTTCTGTTTCTTCCTGTGTGTTTGAAGTCGATAGCTAAATGGGGAACAATGAGTCACTTGATGGTGGAGGAATGATGTCATCTTCCCTCTGCAGCAGGTATTGTGTGTGGTGCGGCCTGCCCTCCCTGAACTGTGGAAATAAGGAAGACAGCGGATTGTTGCCAGCTTTGTCCTGAGCCCTTTTGTTCTCAGGAGGACCTGCAGTGTGTGGCCTGCCGCGGGCTGCGAGGGAAGGGCGACGGTGTGTTTGTGTTTGTGTGTGAGGAAGGAAGGAACATGTCCATTTTACTGTGTCAGCTTTCATTTCCACAAGCACTGATGAAACCACAATGTCGTCTTGTAACTCCTGTGCAGAGCTGGATTTGGTACTAGTAGTCAAGGTTCAATCTATAATTGTATGACTAAAAATCACCCAGAGAATCAAAAACTGTTAAAGATAACACTGAAAAAAACGGAATCTTTGACTTTAATCAAATGTATTATGTCAATAGATTGAACATAACTGGAGTAGGTTAGTTGAAAGCAATAATATTAAGTTGAACCCAATATTCTTTGATTTGAACTTGATATTATTGCTTTCAGATAACCTTATACAGTCAACGTTTCTCTTTGTTCAGTGTAATTTTTAACAGTTTTAGATTCTCTGGGTTTATGTAGATGGTGTTCTGTTTAACTCCCTTTCTAATATTTCAATACATCTTCATTCAAGTGCATTAGTGATTGTTGGGCTGTAATGTCATCCCCCTTCCCATAGCGAGGGAAAGTTGTTGCACTTGGAAACCTGTGAGTGCTTTAGATTTTATCCATAGCATGGTAGCCATGGAAACTGGGTGACATAAATAGGCTAGCAGTGGCAGAGAGAGATGTTGCAGTTTTTAATAATGGACAGAATTTGGGTCATAAAATCTTGCATGTTGGTCTATAAATTGTGTCGTGTGCCAGTTAGGATCCCATTAATCTGCAGCAGTCCCTGTTGGTGTTCAAAGAGTCCGAGATGTTAGGAGCCCAGAGCCCCCCCACTCTCACTTCCAATTCTTTGTTTACCACACTTCATGCATTATGTAATTACACACTGCATTTTAGATACAGTAACAGTGTAAGTATGCTAATTGGGATCAATAATTAATTTGTTATTTGGAACAGCGCTGAACTCCGTCATTCCTCATTCATAATTTCACCACGGGTATATTTAGAGGGGCACTAATGAGGCTGGGGGGGGGGGGGGGAAGTGAGCAGCTGCTGCTTCTCTGATGCAAAAACTAGTAGCAAACGCTTCTAGAAATGTCCTTTTCTAAAGTAAATTATTCATTTGAATGGACTTGTGAAGAGAAGATTAACCTCCTGTGATTTGATAGGGGAGAAAGGTCAAACCGGGGGGGGGGGGGGGGGGGTATGACTCAGCGATTACATCTCCACTCCACACACTGAGGGCAGGGGGCACCAAACACACACTGAGGGACAGATTTAAAAACAATATGAACAGTCTTTAAAATGACATGGGGAGCCGTTTCAAACCTTAAGTGACATGTGCTATCTGACAATGTTTCATGATTCTTTTCAAGTGTCTTAAGAAGCTGGATCAGAGGAACGGACATGAGTAGAGATACAGCTGTGAGACTATAAGCTATTAGACTGTTGAACTGCTGAGCTCTGAAGCGTCACCACTCCCATTCTGTGTGTTCATCACATACTGTTCAGAAGTACATCTCTTTATAGTCCTCATATCCCAATACTTATATATTATTACAGTAAACTGTATGTTTTCCACTCTTCAGTGTTTAATTGTATATTTTGTTTCATCGTATTCTATTTTTACAAGTGCATCTTTTTCTTATTTGTGCACTTGAACCATTTTCAGTATATTTGATGTCTCTTGTTTTTTACGTTTTATTGTATGGTGCACTGTTCGTTCATCGTCAACAAATACGCTGTAGCTATTGAGCATATGACCCAAACAAAACCTTTGAATCTTTAAAGCTTCACTCCCCTCTCTTATTGGAGGTTTTAGGTCTGTAGTGAGTCGAAGTGTCAGTTTATTATTTGACTGTCACTAGTGTAAAAGTCAATTGCTAAAATAACTTATGCAAACACATAGATCAGGGGTACTCAAATACAAATCTTAAAGGTCCAAAAAAATATTTCAATAAGACAAAGGTCCGTTTATTACGGTCATTCAAACTTTTAAACAATTGCAACAAGATTCTTAACACGAGGTTGCAAAAACAAAAATAATCTGTATGCAGCAGTTTTCATTGTTATTGTGTCTGTGCTTGATCCCTCAGAGTCGCAGTGTGAGCTGCACAGTTATGAATAAAGGCAGCTGCACCCTCTTTCATTCAGCATTCCCATTATTGCTTTATAAATGTCTTGCCCCCTTGTGTGTCCACTGAGGTTCGTCAGGCCCAACACATCTTCAACAAACTCCCCCTTTGCCTCATCATAAAAACTCACAAACACCAGCAACTGAGCATTGTCAGTGGTGTCAGTGGACTCATCCACAGCTAAGGAAATGCACTGTGCATTTTCTATTCCATCACAAAGCTGATTAATCAAATCACCAGCCAGTATTTATGTTCTTCTGGTTGCTGTGGAATCTGAGAGGGGGATTTGCTTGATTTGACCTGTTATTTCCTCTTTTTGTTTGCCTTCAAACATGGTCTCATCACTTCAGTCATGCATTCTTTTATACTTCAGTTATTATCCAGTGGAATGTCCTTACCTACTGGCCTAGTTAAATCAAAGTGGTTACTTTCTTTTGGCTGGGCAGTGTAGTTTTACACACCGTCTTATTTGACTTTCTCAGGACTTAAAACTGTTTTTTGGGGGCAGACCCCCACAAAGAAGAAAAATGTTATACACACGTAAGGTCATCATCTTAACAGTGTTGTATGCTCATCCGTGAGCAGAGCATCAAGTTGACATGTCTATTACGGCCCGTCCACACAGCAGCGTTAAAAAAATCTTGGAGGTGGGCGTATCTGAAGCTTGGGGATTTTTTGCGAGCAAGGCACCAACAACCAATCACATGAATCTCCCGCCCCCGACATACGAAGCAAAAAAGCCCGAAGTAAACTGGATATAAACTCCCCAAACAGGCGAAAACCTACCACTGTCTCTGCCACCTCCCTCCATGCCTGGCTCCTCCGGTTTGTATCCCGGTAGGTAAATAGGGACTGGTCATAAAGCACCGGGTGATTCCCTACCGCTAATTTCTCCTCAATTTTTTGGAATATGAGGAAATGACCTGCGGTATGTCTCTCCCAGCATACACGCCGTTTGATTGGCTAGTGCTTGAACTGTCAGATTTGCATAAACGGGATTTGATTGACTGACGCTTCCACCTCAGCTTCAAAAGTTGAACATTGCTCAACTTTGAATCCTGAAAATCCTGAAAATCTCCGCTCTGCTGCCCACAATGCAGTTCGGCGAAAAGTGAGGCAAAGTGACGTCACCCCATTCAAAGTGAATGGGCAGAAGCGTTCCAAGATTTGTTAACGCTGCTGTGTGGACGGGCCGTTACAGCTGAATGCGGCGATTACCATCTTGTTCAGCAAAACGCCTCACAAAATTAGTAAGATCCAAAGTTTAGTGCGTTTTGATTCAATGCTGAGTACAGCCAAACTTAACAGTCTCTTCTCTGTCATTGTAGACCGCAAATACCTCATTCCTTCAGTACTTGGGTCCGAATGCTTCTCGTTTTGCGCCGTCCCGTTCAAATGAAATCGCCGCCAATCATATTTCCACGCTCGCGCCAGGGACGTGCGTCTTGTGCTGCATTCACTTGCACTCGGACATTAGAGACTTTCTCTCATAAATGACACACACAGTGACACAGACAGTGGAACAGTCGGACATGCAGAGCGCTGTATGCAGTGGACATAGCGGAGAATTTTGACTCGTTGCGTTGTGGCGATGTCTCACAGATAACACAGATAATACAGATAATACATATGAAAAGTATAATTTGCTCAGAGTCCAGAGACAGTTGTGGTTGAGTCCAGACTTCTGCAGGGTTAAAGGTAACTGGGTAATAAAACAAGGTACAGTTCTATACATGCTGCAGAATTACAATGAAAAGGTGAAAGAATATTGTAGCGACCCTGTATAGGGTGCTGAGTGTGTCACTCAAGCATCCCCCATCTCTCTGCCAATCACAGAGCTGCACAGTGATGCTGGTCGGTGTGCGGGCCTGTGGTTGGGGGAGCAGAGGGGGGAGGGCTGGGAAGTTGTGACGTGGAGCCTGCTTGTGTGTGGGAGTTAGGGAGTGGAGTTGAGAGTGAGGATGAACCTGCACCCTGTAACGGTTGTAACCTGTAACCTGTAACCTGTGACCGTATGCGAACAAAGGAGTTATTAAACCCCAATAACATGAAGCCTGTTTCCGACTCCCTTTGTCGAACGTTACAATATCAAGACTGATCGGGACAATACATACCTATTATATATTTGAAACATTTCCAAAAAATAAATGGCAAAAACATATTACTTAATGGAAATCCATTCCTTTTTTTGGTGCCCCATGCAAAGTATGACATGTATGGCTTTCCAGACTTGGATAATGGACTTTGAATGAAAAAAAACATTAAAGGAAACGCATCTCATGGTAGCTGGACAATAAATAAATAAACCTTTATCTTCTGAACTAGTTGAACTGCAAAAAAACATCTAGAGGAAGAATACATTAAAAAAAGAATCTAATTAAGAGTCTAAGAGTTGAATAAAGACAGCTTGATTATCACAACAGATGAGTATTATTGTATATTTGTTTATGTGGATCTGATGCTGCAGAGCCGTGGCTCGGAGGTGAGACTTCTCTCTGAGTCACGGTGAGATGATCTTCTCCTCCCAGATGCCCTCAGGTTCAGGATTGAATGAGTGGGAATTGATGAGAGCCGCTATAAATGAAAATAAAATGGCCATTGTAGCTGCATCAGCAAGTTCCTCACACCTCCTGCAGGCACGTCCGACTGAGATACAGACACACTTTATTAACCCGGGGCAAATTCAATGTTCACTCTGTTATAAACATTACATCCCACACATCGGCCTGGAAATTCTGACGCTCTCCAGCTAATTCACGCTCCGCTCATGTTCCAATCAGGACTCGAACCGACGACCCTTTGGTTCCCAAGTCTCACAGACCGAGGTACTGTTGCCCCAAAAACCCTGCACTGCCCGGGAATCGAACCAGGGTTTCAAGAATGGGAACCTTGCATGATACCACTACACCAGCAGCACACTCTGAAACACTGACTTGAATAAAAAGTATTTTCAAGTATTATGTTAATTGAAAGCAATAATATTAAAGGTGGGTAGGTAATTTTTGAGAAACCGGCTCGCGTGCGCTAGAATTTGAAAATACACAACCGGAAAAAATCTGCCACTTCCTTACAGAGCCCCTCCTCCAACACACACGAACGCGCACATGACCAATGAGGGCACGAGATAAGTTTGTGCACAGATGGGAAGGCTGACAGGCAGGTAGGCCATCCAGTTATTTTAGCCGGGCCGGCTAAAATGATTGGTCGTACTTTTTACAGTACTACGGCTTCCACAGATGATATTTTTTAATGGATTTTTTGTCAAAGCACTTCAGATATTCATTGCTATCGGGATGTTAAGAGCATTCCATGGAATATAACAAAAAGTGTATCTCGAGCCAGTGTATCTCAAACTTACATACCCCACCTTTAAGTTGAATCTCATATATATTTCTTTATTTAAACTTGATATTATTAAACCTAATACAGTTGTGTGAAATGTGTTACATTTAATTAAAGTTTTTTCAGTGCAGTTATGTCTGCATCATGCGCGTCAAATCAGAATTCCTTTAGTCGTCCCAAAGAGGGGAAATTGACATTGTAACATCAGTATAGATATATGAAAAATAAAAATAACACACTATTAGATAAAAAGGCATGCACATATTATTTAAAATAAAATACAAATAAATAAATAAATGTACAAAAGTACACATTCAGGGAAAATTAGTAAGTAAGCAGTATTTATAAAATAAGTGTAAAGTTGTAGAATACTGTGTGGTAGCGAGTTGATTGGTAAATACAAATACAATTATAATAATACAATTATATTATACATAATAACAAACCGATTCTTGTTGGATTGGATAACCTAAAAAATAGCAGCCAGTTGTAATAATAATGTTTGCAGAACATATTGCACATTGTTGTTGCACAACAGTGGTGTCATATACATGTTGGTCCAGAATGGCCTCCGTATGATGCTGTATTAACATTATAACATTGTATGGTTCAGATCTGTCAGCAGCAGGAACAGTGGGAGGCTGTGCAGTTCAAACCAACAACAAGACGCTCTCTTGCCGTTTCAACACAACGTCTTCAACCCGCACAGTTTCCACAAGCAAAGCTCTGGGAGAACACAAATACATGTCAGCTTGAGGTTTGCAGGTCTGAAGGCGTCATTTGTGCATTATATTTGTAGAAAACAGCCGTTCAAACTGCAGGATTGAATTAACTGAAAAAGCAGATGCTAACAAACAGTGTTAACGATGAATACAAACAATTCAGTATAATAAAAACAAAGTGGCCCAAATTAGAGCTGAACATGTTTGTCAGTGTGACTTTGTTTCTCTTTTTTTTGCGATTAAGATAACAAGTGAATTGCTAAGACTCCCCTGCAGTGAGAACGTGAACCCATGACTGTGCATGTATTTCACTTCACACACAGTCATGTTACATACAAAAGCATTCATGTGTATGAACCGGTTAAAGAACCTAAAGTAACATGGAGACAAATACCAACTTCCCTATCTGATTTGACAGGGCAGGATGTGTCATTTGGGAACAGGTAACACGTTGTCATTGTGCAGCAGGATGATTCTTCTCTGCTCCAGATGCACAGAAAAGTCTGAGGATTCAATCCATCGAATCATTTATTTTTCAGAGAATCTAATGCTTCTCTCTGTGATGAATATATTAATAGTAGGAGAGTGGGGTAAGATGAGCAAATGTTTACTTATGTTGTCTTCAAATGACAACAACAACCTTTACTTCAGGATGTTTTCTGTCAATCAAAATGAAAATAATTCATCTATAACAAAGGGCCATGAAAATATGACTTCTAGAGACAATTGTCTTGTGGCTCAACTTGCCCCATCTAAGGGGTACATTTATCCAAGTTAAGGGGTACATTTAGCCATCTGGGGGTGAATTAACCAATTGATTTTTTCAAGTTTAGACCTGAGTTGTTTGGTACAGGAATGTTGTTCCTGTCTGTAATTCAAAGGCCAGTTCACAGCATTTATTTGGAGTAAGGCCATTGATCTGGTCTGAAGCCCCTTCTCTCTCCTGTGTGAAGACCCTCTGCTGTTCCTCCGTACCTATTTTCTTGGCATCATGGTTTTTCTACAATGTTTAAAACATCAAAACTAATCAGTTGTGTAACAACATTGAAAGACCATTTTATTTACATGTAGTGTAAAGGCTTAACCTAACTTCAGTGCCTCATTAAGTTAAGTTGAACCTCTGGCTCACTTTGTCCCACAGCCACTTTTTGAAAAAAAAACTCTCTAGCTTAGTCCTTCATGCTACTCTTTAGCTAGCTAAATTGAGCTGATTCACATTACACCTTGCTAAATGACCAACATGTACAGGGCCGTACCTGGCCAACTTGAGGCCCCACGCAAAGTTATATGATGAGGCCCTCTCAGTGGCGTAACAAGGTTGTGATTGGCCCCAGTGCAAATATTGTTTTTTTCTAATTTCGTCAGTTTAGCCGTTACATCTCCTTGTTCTCTCTTGTCCTTTCTCTTTTGAGCGCCACTCTTGTGCTTTGGTTTGCTGTACATTATAAATGCAAGCTATTCCATTTTTTATAATCCTGCCGAAATTGCTGCTGCTAGCTACAGTACCTATAACTTTTGAGGTTGATTAAACGGTTCGCTCGTCACGCAAGGTATCACATGACATGAAATGGAGCAAAGTCATCTTTTTTTTTGCATGTGCCCCTGGCCGGCTCTGGGCCCCGGGGGGGTGCTGCTAGTGGTATGATACTATGGGTATTGTTTTGAAATGTATCGATTCCGATTCCGGTTCTGCTTATCGATTCCGGTTCTTATCGATTCCCCGTTTCGATTCCAAAATTGTAACATAAAGAGGTCAAACGTTTAGATAACAAAAATATCTTTATTCTTTTAAGCTTTAACTGACATTTTTACAAATAAAAAATATACATGCAATACAAATGTATTGCACAATAGCTGTGCTTTATTTGACTGAGCTATGCCTGTGGCAAGCTATTAAAGAGCCTGTGACACGGGTTTCCCCCATCATCCAAACCCATCAATTTTAGTAAATATTGCCCCCTTGAAACCGTTACTGAACTGATTTGGGATATTTGTACTTTGATAACCATTAATCTCCCCTTCAATGTTGACCATATTCTGGATCTTCTCGGGGATTCTTCAAATGCCTCTGAGTCTGAATCGGATTAAATGAACTCCGAGTCGGACAGTGGAGACGACAACCCGCCCGACGATTGTGAGATACCTCTCGATCTACAACGCTTGAACAATGTGGAATGGTTTGTAAACTATTTTATTTACGGAGTTTGACTAAATAACGATTCTGTTTTAAAATAATGGCAGTGGACACTAATCAGTTTATGTTTTATCTGTTAGAAGTTTAGGAATTAGGTCCGTCAATATGGGCGATAATACGGTCATGTAGCCAGTGGCGGACTGGGACTTAAAATCAGCCCGGGACTCTCGACCGGCCCACTTCGGTACCGCTAGTAAATTGTCAACGGGGGGAGTGGGGATGTGCTAGTGACTTATCCGACCGGCCCACTTCGGTACCGGCCCATCGGGATTCGTCCCGATGGCCAGTCCGCCACTGCACCCAGCCCAGCCCACGTAAACTGTCAACGGGGGGACCCTCGCTGCGGGGAAACGGTGGACCTAGTGTCCCGATCGGAGTGGGAATAATAATAATAATCATGATCATAAATCATAATCCGTGCATTTTATCCATTCATTTCCCCAACATTGTGGTAAAAAACCACACGTTTAATCCACGTTGGTGTACTACAACTACAAAAAGCATCGGTTTGTTTTTTCATCAGGAAATGCAGACCGGCTCAAACAAACGATTTTTAATCATCATCCTCACGATCATTTAATGTATCATATGTTCGCCGAATTGACATGAAAGCACTAATAAATGTAGTTTAATCCACTTGAGTTTACAACTACAAAAATAATCGGTTTGTTTTTATATCACATCCGACGGGAGGAAATGTAATCCTAATTTAATCATCATCTTCACCACGATCATTTATGTTTATGTTCGCCGAATTGACATGAAAAGCACTAACAAATATGAATATACTGTAGTCAACTTCATTAAAACGTTATTAACGTGCCTAAACTCAGTAATTCACCATTTCTAAGCATACGCATGACAACACACTTTGTCCGTGTTTGGCTCTCGCCGCACAGTGAAGCATTCCCGCATTGACGTCACTTCCGGCTTCCCCCAAAACTTCAAAATGAGTCGAAGGAATTTCCCCGCGATGTTCAAAATTATTGATATTTATCGGAACGGTATCGCACCTTCATTTTTATGCTGACGGTTTGAGATTACTAGTAGCCCAATATTTCATTTCACAACAGTTGTTGGGAGGCTGTCACAGGCTCTTTAACAGGCATTACACTGTGCCTTGTCTTTTTCTTTTAGTGTACTCCCACTCTTGACCTAACAATCAACATCGGCACCTCTGTTGTTTCCCCGACTCAGACTGCAAGGAATCTGGGTGTGACCCTAGATAACAACCTGTCCTTCACTGCAACATCGCTGCTACAACCCGCTGCTGCAGATACACGCTTTACAACATCAGAAGGATACTGTCACGATCTGTCTGTGTTGTGTTTTGTCTTGATCTGTCTTTGGTTTCCTGTTTTATTTTGAAAAGTGTTCACCCCCATCTTGCCTGTGCTTTCTGTCTCTGGCTGCGTCTCAGGTCGATAATGGAATCCTTGCGTCCCTCACTTGCGTCGTTTCCCTGCGTTTAGAGTCCCTCCCACCAGGGAAGCATGGAGAGACGCAAGGAAACCACGAGAAGCAGGGAAATGAGTTTTAAGAGCAATGGGACGTCCTTTCCTCCGGAGCGTCACGTGAAGCGACGTCCGTTTGTGATGACGCCGCAACAGCTGTTCGTCTGACAGCAGCCAGCTCTGTCCCCGTTATTTTTCACAAACACCCCCGCCTCTGTTAGTACACTTTACTGACACAAACATTGTATCATCTGTTGTAGACCCAAATACATTAAATAAAATAAGAACTCATTCTCAAAAATAGATACACATTCCGGCAGTGGCTCAGTCAGTAGGGGCTTGGACTGGGAGCCGTAGGGTCGCTGGTTCAAGTCCCCGACCAGACCTAAATATGGAGTGTGGACTTCTACTTGGAGAGGTCCCAGTTCACCTCCTGCCCTGCCGTGGTGCCCTTGAGCAAGGCACCGGACACCCCCCTTCCCCCCCACTTCCCATTGCTCCCCGGGCGCTGTACAATAGCTGCCCACTGCTCCTAGTACTAGACTCCTTGTACTAGGATGGGTTAAAAGCAGAGGCCAAATTTCACTGTGTGTGTGCTGTGTGCTCTGCATGTGTGACCATTAAAGAGGGTTTCATCCCTCCCTATTCTTCTTCTTCTTCTTCTAAAATGTATAAACGAACAATAGGTAGATTAATATTGATTAGAGTGCACAATAGAAAAAGAGATATGTTATCTATCAAAACCCAGTTAGATTAACATTCATTGGATTGCACACTTTGTTTGTTTGTGTGGATATGTAGCAAATTAACATTTTAAATAGCACTTAATGACTGACTGAATGGAAATGACAATAAATGAAAATGTAAAACGAAAAAAGCGATTATGAAAATGTTTCCAATAAATGAATAAAATAATTTTTGACCACTTTGTTGTTCAGATATATCACATATTTGTAACTGAATGATGCATTCATTGAAACAAAACACGGTATAAAACTGAGGAGTGAGCTCCCGTGAGTTTCATGTGTTTTCTTCACTACTCCGCTGGGAAAACTCTGCTCTCATGTCAAAGAAGCATCAGATCAGTGCATGCGCTGCATCGTCCAATCAGTGAGCGATACACAGTAAGGGGGCGGAGCGAGTATCTGAGGATTTCATCGGAGGATGGTCTGGTGGTTCCTCGGTTATCGCTCCTCCATTATCGCTCCTCGCTCCTCGATCCTCGGTCCTCCGGCAGAAATAAGAGCCATGGGACGCTACTCAAGATGGCGCAGACAAATCAACTTCCGGTGATACCGAGGACCGAGGACCGAGGACCGAGGAAATGAAAATAGTCGACCTGAGACGCAGCCTGTGGGTGTTTCTCAATCTCGAGTACGCTTGCTTGGTAGCACATGTCTGCCGAGCATCTTGCTTCAGAAGCGAGTCAAGAATACTTCCTGGCATTCGGAAAACAAAGAGTGGAACAGGCTAGCAAGTGTGCAGGTGTGCGTCATATGAGAGGCCCCGCCTTACATCTTCCGCCACAGATTTGGGGAAATTGGTCCGTGCGCAAAGCATTGTGGGGATTTTAAGGCCGCGAAGTCTACTCATGTGCAGCCTCGAAATTTCTCCAAACGGAGTACGCCGGGCTCGGTAGATTTCCAAGTATGCTGGAGATTGGAACAGTACTTCGGCGGCACTCGATGACGTAGTATGCTTGAAATAGTGGCTCTGCAGCAGCTTTACTCGCGATTGAGAAACACCCTCTGTGTTCCCTCCTGCCTGATTACCCGATTGTGTTCACCTGGTGCCCCTGTGTTTTCTCCTCCCTCCTCACCTGTCTCTTGTTTCTTTGATTAGTCTTGTGTGTATTTAAGTTCTGGTTTTTCTGTCTGTCATTGTTAGATCCTTGTTTGTCTTTGACTGTGTTCACAGGGAAGTGTTCTGTTTGTACTATTTAACCTTTAAATAAAGGTATTTTCTGTGAAATCTGCATTTGGGTCCTGCCTGCTTCACTCACCCTGACAGATACGTCCCCTCCTGACCCAGAAACGACGCAAATTCTGGCCCAGGCTCTCGTCATCTCACGCCTAGACTACTGCAAACTCCCTCCTGGCTGGTCTACCTGCATGTGCCATCCGACCTCTGCAGCTCATCCAGAATGCAGCGGCTCGTCCTTCCTAAATGTTCCCACACCACGCCGCTCCTCCGCTCCCTTCACTGGCTTCCAGTAACTGCTAGAATCCACTTCAAGACACTGGTACTTGCGTACCATGCTGTGAATGGATCTGGCCCTTCCTACATCCAGGACATGGTTAAACTGTACACCCCAGCACGTGCACTCCGCTCGGCATCAGCCAAACGGCTCGCTGCACCAGCACTGCGAGGGGGACCCAAGTTCCCATCAGCAAAAACACGTGGGTTTGCTATCCTGGCTCCAAAATGGTGGAATGAGCTCCCCATTGACATCAGGACAGCAGAAAGCTTACACATATTCCGGCGCAGACTGAAAACACATCTCTTTCGACTCCACTTCGAGCAATAGAATTACTAACAAAGAATTACTAACAAAGCACTTATATACTAATAAAGGACTGGCTTATCTAAAGCCAGTTGAGTAGCACTTGAAATGTTTTAGCTCTATGAAACCTGATGTACTTATATGATTCTGTTTTCTTCAAGTTTGTATCTTCCTGGTCGAATGCACTTATTGTAAGTCGCTTTGGATAAAAGCGTCAGCTAAATGCAATGTAATAATGTAATGTGTAGTGGAGCCTCACTTTAGAGCGTTTACCGCGATCCATCTTTGGTGTTATGAAGTGACTGAGCTCGTGAACTGTCTACGGGAGGGCGGGGGGGAGCCTCGCTGCGGGGCAACTGTGGACCTCTGTCGCCTGTCAGCGCAACTTACATGATGCCGTTTAAAAAAATTAAGGGCGGTGCCGGCCGGCCGTCAACGGCCCGCTGACGGCCCTATATGATACATATTTCAGACGTGGATACATTTTGCTTTGACATAACAGTAATTATACCTGACATTGACAAGAGTTGGATTTATTCAGTTGGGAAACTACTGAAGGCCTAGGTGTGAAATGCACGGCCGCTACTGTTATTTACACGTCCAGCAGACACAGAGCAGCATTAGCATTAGCATGTGTGTCCACCTGATCAATGTCTAATATTTACTCTGTTTTAAACTTGGAACAAAATTGTCGAAAGCAGAGTTGTCTGGCCCAGAAATACATCAACAATAATGAGTTTCAAGAAGCTAAAAGCTCCGTGGAGCTGTGGAAACTGCAGAGTTGTAAATATCACGGCATTTCGTGTTATAGTCACGACATTTAATCTATTGATTCGTGTTCACCAACACGATTTCCCCCTTTTTTTCGTGTCACACAGAACGATTTTAAAGCATTGTATTTCTATTGGTAGTATGTTTCGTGCCTGCACCACGTCTTTTTGTCCGGTCGGGTCTTGGAAGACCGGAAGCTGTGTGGTTCATAAAAACATTTTCTTACTCAATATCAAGCCACGATTATTGTTTTTATTTTAAATCGTATAATGTCTGACTTTTTGCCGTCCGCGAGGAAAAGAAATGGCTCAGGGCCTCAGAATACTGAAATCTGTATTTTTTAAATCTTTTTTTCCTTCTAATTTGTTATTCTTTTCTAAATAACACACTGTTATTTACTCAACAATAACACACATTTATCCTTGTTTTTATGTATTTGATTAATTCTATAATCTCAGGCTGTTTTGGCATCCGTCAGGAACTGAATTTCAAAATAAAGTAACAGGAAACAGACGTAGGCCTATAAGGGACATTTCGAGCATCATTGCGATACACACCCAGGTTGCGGTCGAATAGTCCATTTAGCTTAGGAACCTTCCTAACGGAGTGAAATGACCCGGAAGTCCCTCAGTGGCAGCCATGATAAGTGCCGTTCGAATTCTCTGAGTCTAGAATAGATGATAGGAAAGGAGGTTTCAAACTTCCTTTATAACCTCCTTTAGCTTAGGAACCACTGGACCTCCCTTTATGAAGGGAGAGGAGAAAATGCTGCCCCACAATGCCTTGCAGCCGCAGCATTTGCCGTCACACAACATTCGGCCGTTCACGGAAACAACCGATTATGACCGAGAAATGATATCATGAAAGTTACGGTGCTTATTAGCTTTTTTAAAACGTATGTGGTAAGTTGCCAAAGTGCTTTGTTTTGAACGTTCATCAGTATTATAATCAAAAAAGAGAAATATGAACGTTAGTTTTGACTGAAATGATCAAATAAAGTCAACATTTCACAGTCTTTACTGAGCTGTGTGGGGTTTGTTCAACTTTTAAAATATGTTTGAATGGTGATATACACAGTGATAGATGTTAAGGACTAACGTTTATAATAAATACATTTGTATTGATTTTAAGATCTTTTCATACAATCATACGTATTGGGATCATTTGTATTAATGTGGACCGAGGTGACGAGCATAAGTTTCCTTTCCTTTTTTATTTCAATTCCAACTTTGGTCATGAAGAATATGTTTCTCTGTTGTCCCCGTTCATAAAGCATAAAACAACAGCATCAGAGCACGCTGCAGAGTCTCTAGATGAGTTACAGTAGTCCCTCGTTCTTATTAACATCCATGTTGTCCGCTGTATAGAAAACTGTACTGTACGCACATTTATGACGTCCGCTGGCGCATCATAAACACGTCGGATAATGAAAGTGCAGTCGGATTCTCTAAAGCAGTGATTCTAAAATGGGGGTACGTTGGGGTACTGCAGGGGGTACGTGAGAAAAAAAAAGGTTAATTAAAAAAATACCATGCATGATTACAAAAATAATCATAGTACAATAAGTTAAATAGAAAACACAATTGTATATAAAATATTCCTAGAACCACCAAGGGTTCAAGATCCGTTCTGGTGCTTTTCTGGTGCTTAACTGTTTTTTCTGTTTTTACAAGTGTGTGGTTGCGTTCTAGTCACTTTGCTCAGCGCTGCTGCTTGTTACAACTTGCCGTACTCGCCATTAACTGTTATTGCTCAGGTTAATCTCACCCCCCTCCGACGTAAGCGTGAAGTATTGGTTCTTGCCGGTCAGCCGATTGGGGCTAGCTAAGAACCGGGTTTCGGTACTGAGAGCCGGCTCCGCTGCGGTGGAAACAGGAAGAACCAGAGCTAAATCAGGCTCTAGCCCGGAACCACGCTGAGCGGAAAGCCAGTTGCAATATTAGATTATAACAATTAGACATTGAAATGGTTAAAACGTAGCAACACTACAGCAGGGAACGTGGACAACGGAGAAAAAAAGAAAGCCAAAATTGAGCCAACAAAATGCCGTCAATATCAGGAGGCGTATGCTTTGATGGGATTAACGTCAACAAACGGCAACCCGCAGGCAGGCATTGTGTTTTTTATGTGGGGAGAAACTAGCCAACAGCTCAATGAAACCAGCGCACCTCCAGAGACATCTCAACACCAAACACGTGTGTCATGTTGGTAAGCCACCGGAGTTTTTCAAGAGAAAACTTGCTGAGTACAGATCCTCACAAGAGATGATGCGAAAAGCCTCCACAACACAGCAGCTCCATGTCCAACATCAACAGACAAATATCCAGACAAAAATACATGAAACACAAACAACAAACATTTAACATAACAGCACAATCAGTGAGAGAAAACATGCTCAAAGACCCTTCAGTGTGCATTTGATCTGGGATCAGCTCTGTATTTACTGAGAGGATTGACTGATGCACAAAGGAGTGCTTCAGTCTGACCTTATTGAATCGTGGGACCCTGTATCTCCGATTAGATGGTAGCAGTTCATATTCACTGTTCAGAACATGCTTTGGGTCAGAGATGATGTTGTTGGACAGCCTCACTAGGCTGAGTCATAGAGTCTCTGACAGGGTTGACCAACAATCTTTGAGCAGATTTTTAACAGATGGAGCAGTTTTGATTTGAAAGCTGCTGACACACATTTGTACCAGGTAGTAGTGCAGTACTGTAGAATGGACATGATCACAGATGTAAAGAACAACAGAAGAATGTCTCTGCTCGCCCCAAAAGACCTAATAAATTCTTTGTTTTGTCCTTTTGCACAGATATTCAATGTGATCCTTCCATGACAGCAGATGGTCAATCATTACACCCAAGTATTTGTATGAAACTCCCTGCTTGATTTCATCTGTATGGATGACAATGGGGACTTTATGGGAGTCAGATGGTGAGCCAAAAATGATTTCCTCAGTTTTCTTGGTGTTGATCTCAAGAGCATTGCTATCAGTCCGCTCGACCACCTGATTTACAGCCTGTTGGTGCAGCGCAGGGTCGTCTGTGTTACTGAGCAGAGATATTATTGCAGTATCATCAGAGTACTTAATGATGACTTGATTTGGTGTGTTGGTACGACAATCATCAGTGTAGAGAGTAAAGAGCACAGCTGAACTCACGCAGCCCTGGGGGGCACCTACATTGGTTGTGATGGCAGATGACAGGGTTTTGTTAACCTTCACAAGTTGCTCTCTACTAGTGAGGAAAGCAGCATACCAGTAAATCAGGTATGGATTTACTTCCATTTTGGCCATTTTTGACACCAAGATGTCGGTTTGTATTGTGTTGAATGCTGATGAGAAGTCTAGGAAGAGGGCTCTTGCATAGGTGTTACGTTTATCTAAATGTTTAGTGATGATGTGAACCAAAGTGGCCACAGCATCTTCCGTACCACACCCTTGTTTATAGGCAAATTGGTATGGATCAAGTTTGTCTTGTGTTGTACTGATAAGAAATCAGAGCAGAAATCTTTCTAGTGTGCGTGTCAATAGAAGCCTGAAAGATGGGTTGCCACACTGGAGCCAGCTCAGTAGCAACGTTTTTCAGCAGAAACCGCTGGGACCCATCTGGCCCAGCCGCTTTCTTGGTGTTGGTGTACTGAAATGTTTTTCTGACCTCTTCAACACTGATGGTAATTTTGTCAGAGGAAGCAGGTATTATGGTTTCGAGCATTTCAGTGCACTTGCAGAATTATCCAGTGACTCGAAACGGGTAAAGAACGTGTTTAGTTCGTTAGCAAAACAAAATTCATTGTTCATCACAATAGGTTTAGCTGAGGATGACATTCCTGTCATGGTTTTCATGGTGTCCCATACCTTTTGGGGGGTTTTGGCTTTTAAAGCATTTTCCAAAAGCTCTCTGTGTGCCAGTTTTGATTCCCTCAATTTGACTTTCAGTTCTTTCTCTGTCTGTTTAAGTGCTCCATAGTCTTTGTTTTTGAAAGCTATTTTCCTGGTATTTATAACGGTTTTAATGTCCTTAGTCACATATGATTTATTATTTGGATAGATTTGTATTTCTTTAGTGGGAACAACTAGTTCTACACAGAAGTTGATATAGTCATTGGTAACAGTAGTTATTTCATCTAGTGAACCTTCCTGAAAAATGTCCCAATCTGTCCAATCCAAACAGGCTTTCAACTGTTCCCTACTTTCATTTGTCCATGTCCTTATTACTTTCTTTTCCGGTTTACTTCTCTTCAGTTTGGTCTTATACACTGGTATGATATTCACAACATTATGATCAGAGTTCAGTATTGGTGGTCTCCATTTAGTCACATAGGCTCCTTTAACATTTACGAAGCATTTGTCCAGGATATTGTGTTTTCTGGTGTGATCCTTAACATACTGTTGGAACCCAGGTAACACAGTCTCCAGGCGACATTGCTTCATGTCCCCGAGCACTATTGCCGGTGCATCGGGGTGGCTGAGTTGCAGCTCGTGAACACAGTCAGCGATGGAGCCGGCCGCCAGTGCCGCTCTGCCGCTGGGAGGCACGTAAACAACAAACAGTAAAATACACCCGAATTCTCTAGGCAGATAGAAGGGTCTTAACGTCATGCCGAGAATTTCTACGTTGGGATCACAGGTTTTACATTTTACTGAGTATGATCGGCACCACAGATCATTAATATACACACAAATACCGCCTCCTCTGGTTTTCCCCGAGTTTGCATCCCTGTCTGCTCGAACAAGGATGAATCCGGGTACTTCAAAGAGAGATTCAGGCATTGTAGATTGTAGCCAACTTTCCGTGAAACATAGTAAAGAGGCCTCACGAAATTCATGACAGTACCTTGTGTATATCCTTAGTGTGTGCACTTTGTTGCTCAATGAGCGCAGATTTGTCAGAATGATGGATGGAAGTGGTGGCCGGCTGAATCTCCGCCGTAGGCGATTCCGAACGCCTCCCATCCTTCCTCGTCTCTTTTTCCTGATGTTTCTAAGCAGCTCCCGAGGGATGTCATCCAATAACGAAGAGCACAGGTGGCTTGGTGTATTCGTAGGAGGCCGATCGCATTGTAGCTCCAGCATAGCCTCGCGGCTGTAGCAGCGTAGAGACCGGGGCTCCTCGCCATACCTGTTCGTGTTGTGGCTCAGGTGTGTTTTGAAAAGTTGTATGGCCAGATATGGTCCGCAGAAGGCAAAAGTAATCCACAGGATCAAAAGCATGGTCTCTCAAAAAGGATGTTTCATACAGACAAACAACGTTTAGACAAGAATTAGCACAAAACAAACAAAAACCAAAACACAAGACGGACGGAGCAACTGAGACGCGGTGCGCAGCCGAGCAGCGCACTTCACGCAACTATATTGTAATGATTTATATAGGCTTTTTCTATCAAAAATGTTCGGGGTCGGTCAGGGGGTACTTGGCTGAGAAAATGTTTCAAAGGGGGTACATTACTGAAAAAAGTTTGAGAAGCACTGCTCTAAAGTACCGCAGTCTCTTCTCAAGTCCTTTTGAATTCTCCTATCCACTATCCCTTAACCCTGTGACGTTTCACACAGAGGTCAAGGGATAGACGATAGGGATAGACGTTAGGAGCTGATTTTTGGACTTTTCGACCGCAACCCCACTGAACTGATTACCCAAGATCCTCAGCTTTAAGCTCGGTGATTGGGTGTTTTAGCCGCAATGCACGTTGGGATATGGTGTTAATGCGATATGAAATCCGAGAAACATTTCGGAGTTTAGGATGGCCAAAGACACTACACTACCCATAAACCTCAGCTATCGTTTGGGACTACAGTCCCTTTGCTTGAAAACCCTGTGATTAATCTTCAAGCTCTGGGATTGGATGTTGGAGTGGCAGTTCGCCAAGGTTACGCCGAGCGTCAAACAGCATTTGAAATCGAACGAAACCACGGCAGATTATCCAAAACTGGACTCGAACGGGACCATTATTTTAGTTACTTTGCAGATTCTGATTAATGATGTGAAATATAAACAACCCTTAAATCAGACTTTAGTTACACCTGAGTAAAATTCAGGGAAGGTGATTGTCAAGTGCCAACAATCAGGAGAGATATTTGATAGTTGCTGCTTGAGAAGACTAAACATTTATCTGCAGATCCCTATAAAGTATATTCATTACTCGTTATTCTCTACTAATAGTTAATTAAAAACTGTATATAATGGCTATTTTGCACATCCCTTTCAAGATTTCAAGATTTTCAAAGGTTTATTGACATATCATACACAAACGTTGAAGTTATGCAATGAATGAAAAACTTGGGTCACAGGTTCCTCAACAGTGCATTACAAGACATCTATCAATATGTGTGTACCTCCACCATTAAACTGTCATATTCTGTACATTTCTTATACTATCTACATACATAAGAGTATAATTAATATGTATAATATCAGTTAAAATAAGTGCTTCAACATAGTTAACATTGAGGGAAAGCAATATATTAGACGTTAAGTACTTTGTCAGGCTTAATATTTATCTGTAGATACCCCCAAAGCTTTTTTCTTATTTAAAAGAAGAACTTAACCTAAAGTATTCTTTAATGTTTGAATAAAGGTTAATTAGTTTGTCTGTTTTGCACATCCTCATATTAATATCTTTGTACATCCGGCACTAAACTGTTTTATTCTAGATACCATTTACAGTATCTTCTTGATTTTTTATATTCTATATTTCTATCATTGACCTTCTACTTTCCCTATTTTGTATTAACTCTTAAAGGGCCCATGTCATGCTTTTCCGGTTATTACCCGTCCCCTTGTGTGTTATGAAGGTTTTTATGCATGTAAACCGTGTGCAGAGTCACAAACCCTCAAAGTACACCCTGTAGCGAGTAAAACTCTAACACAGAAAATACCTCCCCAAAACGCCTCGTTGGAGATACGTCATTGTCCATTTGATTCTTCCATTTCGTTCCAGGTACGGCATGATGTCAAGCCGTACCCGGAACGAAATGGACCAATCCGTGGAGCCGTTACGTTACGTCTGCGGAGCCGTTACGTTAAGCCCCCGCTGATTGGTCCAAATTGACTAATCCACGGACTTCCTCACACACAGGCAGCTCAGCTGATTTCTCCTCCCTGGCTGCAGGCTGATAACAGACAGTTGGGATTCTCTCTGCAGACCCATTCTCACAGCGTTTATCAACCTTTTTCTTACTCAATATCAAGCCACACTTATTGTTTTTACTTCGGCTGTGACTTTGTGTGTGCTCAGGATGAGTTTGGCTGTGTTTCGCTATGTATCCTAAACAAGGAAACAACACCTCCACGGAGCTCAGCGCGATTCACAACGTCCCGACCAATCAGAGCACACTGTGCTCACAGGGAGGGTGGGGGCTGGAGCTATTGGAGCTACAACGAGCCGTTAAAGGCAGAGAGTGAAATTCAGTGAATACACGTAGTTTACAGAGATGCTGTATGAGAAACCAATGTGAGTTTGGACAAATGCACAGTATAAATCTATTTTAGTAGACCTCAACAATGGAATTATGATCAGTGGAAATGGCCATGACATGGGCCCTTTAATATTTTTTTCATCAAATATAACATAAAAGAATAATTCAATAACGTGCTTTAACCACTAGGCGGTGCACACAAGGCACACACAGCATAGAATTCCATAATAACTTTGTATTATTAGTGTAGGACACTATGTATAACATCTGAAGATGTGTAGTTTTCACATAATTGTACAGGATATTGCTATATTATTTTATTTACATTCTTTAATTCAAAGAAAATCAGTAATATCTTTTAAAACTACAAGTCCCTTTCTATCAGCTGTGCACCGTTATTGTGTAAATATATCTACCAATTGGATCAAATATAAAAGTCAGCCGAATTAGTGTTGATACTGCAAGGAGACGTATTGTGTGAAGAGAAATCTAAGATGTTGTTTAATTGCTGATATATTTATGATCCACGTCACGTATTCAGTTTCGGTGGCAGTTATTCCTGTTTGTCTAGAAGTCTTCTCATCAGGGCTCTATAAATAAAGAACTACGGCAGATGTGTAATATTTAATGCAGCCGAACCGTGTATTACAATGCCGTTATGTGATAACCTCCAAAGAGAAAAGCAAGTACACTCGGATTAAAGTATTATTTTCTTCTTTTTTTTTAAATGTTTTTCGGATTTCATATTGCATTAACACCATATCCCAACGTGCATTGCGGCTAGACAATCCAATCACCGAGCTTAAACCATAGCTGAGGATCTTGGGTAATCAGTTCAGTGGGTGTGTATCTGTTTCCAGTTATTTTATTTTGAAATTCAGTTCCTGACGGACGCCAAAAAAGCCAGAGATGATAGAATTCAACAAATAAATAAAAACAAGGATAATTGTGTGTTATTGTTGAGTAAATAACAGTGTGTTATTTTGAAAAGAATAACAAATTAGAAGGAAAAAAATATTTAAAAAATACAGATTTCAGTATTCTGAGGCCCTGAGCCCCATTTCTTTTCCTCACGTACGGCAAAAAAAGTCCGACATTATACGATTTAAAATAAAAACAATAATCGTGGCTTGATATTGAGTAAGAAGATGTTTTTATGAACCACACAGCTTCCGGTCTTCCAAGACCCGACCGGACAAAAAGACGTGGTGCAGGCACGAAGCATACTACCAATAGAAATACATTGCTTTTAAAATCGTTCTGTGTGACACGACAAAAAGGGGGAAATCGTGTTGGTGAACACGAATCAATAGATTACATGTTGTGACTATAACACGAAATGCCGTGAGACTGGGTTGCTCTGTTGGTTGGTCACTACCACAGAATCATTTCAACCTGGCCCCCTAAAAATGATTTCCCTATACAACAATTCTCAGTTGTATACACCAACTTACATTTCTAATCAAAGTCTGCATTGGGGTTGGTTTAGATTGATCCCAAATTGGGATACTGTTTGGTTAGAGCTGCACGTTAACAAGGCATTGCACCAGAATTCAAAATAAAAATAAAAATAGAACATAAACATAACCAAGTAATTTTGTTTGAGTCCAAAACAGTTCAACCTTTCTACTTTGCAGTTATGATAATTGTTTATCTTTTTGGGTGGGTATACGTAATTCTATAGTGGGTTTCATAAAAAAACATCACTGTGTGCAACCCCTTTAATCAGATTCAGGAGGTGTGTGTGTGTGTGTGTGTGTGTGTGTGTGTGTGTGTGTGTGTGTGTGTGTGTGTGTGTGTGTGTGTGTGTGTGTGTGTGTGTGTGTGTGTGTGTGTGTGTGTGTGTGTGTGTGTGTGTGTGTGTGTGTGTGTGTGTGTGTGCGTGCAGTGGGACAGTGCGACAGCCTGTTATTACGGCCCATGTGACTGACAGTGTGTGGGAGGAGGTAATTGCTGAAGTATGCCTGCGGTGCTGAGGGCCTTCAGGGGAGCGGATGTTCAGCAGACGGAGGCACGCAGAGCCACAGAGCCCAGAACTGATGAGTCATCTCTCTCACACACACACACACACACACACACACACACACACACACACACTCCTGTTTGTTTACTCTGCTCAGCCTGAGTGGTGACAGACAGGGAACTGTCACCCAATGATCGGCCGTCTTTTGGAGGATTTCACCTG
The DNA here is from genome assembly GCF_902827165.1 of Trematomus bernacchii. Taxonomy (NCBI): domain Eukaryota; kingdom Metazoa; phylum Chordata; class Actinopteri; order Perciformes; family Nototheniidae; genus Trematomus; species Trematomus bernacchii. The sequence goes on from NW_022987803.1 coordinate 3,319,358, forward strand.
TTTAGACTTCAGGACAAGCGGCTTAGTGAGATCCAGATCCACTTCCATGTAAACAGCCTGATCTGCAGACTGTAAGCTGCTGTTTACTGCAGAGAGGCAGACAGGGCTACGTTTACTCTTCAGTGGTTGGGATTACACTGCTAGACATTATGCCATTACTGAATGTATTCATTCCAAATGTGTGAGTTTTATTCAAACATTGCATGTGCTTGCTAGAATGATGTGGTTGCAAAGAAAACAAAAGAAAAATGTTAATCACACTGAAAAAAACTGACTTTAACGATCATTAGTTTACCTGAAAGCAAAAGTTGAACATAATATTTTTTATTTATACGTAATATTGTTGCATCTTTTTCAGTGCACTTTTCAAGTTGCAAAATGCTGTTTATACATAACACAGAGCAACACATTGAACGATTTGGAGAAAAAGACATAGTGTCAGGTAGCAAAGCAAAGTATTACAGTTGCAAATAAATATATCTATGTTGAATGGCAACAATTATCAACATTAAATTAAAACAAAGCAATATAAGTAAAAATCAATTCAATCAAATGTAACGTTTCAAAATCAAGAATTAAAAATGCAAAGTAGTGTTTAAAGACCTTAAGGGTTAGTTTCCCCAAATTACAAAAACTAAATATTTTGTCACTTAGCTCTGTAAATATAGAACCAGGTTTTTATCGGGGCAAGATGTCTGCCTTTAGCCCAATACAATGAAGGAAACATATAATTGTGTTTATGGAGCTCACAGCATTCAAACAAATGATGTGTAAAAAAGATATACACAGCAACATGTCCATCCAGAAACAGCGTTCCTTTGGGAGACTAATCAACAGATATCACTTCCGTAACTTAAGTGAATGAATATATATTATTTTGTTGGTTGTGATACAAAACTTTGTGATATTTGGTGCAGGGTGGTCTAAACACAGATACTGGCTGTCAATGTTCAGTTTACAAACTGTAAAACCTCATGTTGAAAACTTGCTTGAACGTAATGACACAATCTGCACCTCTTCAGTATGCATTTACATTTTGCGAGCTCAGATTCAAAGTGTAAATCCCCTCTCTCTGGGCAGTTGTACTTCTGGTTTGTAAACCCAAACTATGATGATCTTGTTTGTGAGCCAGGAAACTGGCTTTCCGCCCATCTGAACTTTGCAACTCTCCAACTCAACGCCCACACACATGCATGCCACGCACACTCGTACACACACTACCACACTCATACACACAGTGAAGACCTGTCATGTGTGGAGGTTCAGGCTTTTACTTTTTCATCTCTGAGCAAAGCAAAGAGCTGCAAACTCGCTGCAGTGAGCCGGAGGCAGGGTGACCCGGAGGATCCTTCACTCTGACAGACAGAAGTTCATCAGAGAACACACACTGGGGGGGGGGGGGGGGGGGTCATGCACCTGAGTTTGTCTGCAGCATTCCAATATGTTCTGTCTGTTAACCTCTCTCTGACCCAACCCAGTTCATTATTACAATGTACAGTATGCTGTGCACTCAAGCATTGTTCAGAACTTTATTTCAAAATCCACTCAAGTTTGCAAAGTCAAGTTACCAAAACACTGGAATAATGCATAACATTTTGGAATTAGAATAATAGTTTTTGTCAAATATGAGCTGCAGTGTGTAATGAAATCTCTGATTCCAACTGAAAGAAAACTCAAATACTTAAGGGTCGCAGGTTCTTTTCTTTAGTGTCACTGACCAACACATGAGACAATAAATATTGCATTCAAACACTTTATGCCGATTTAAAAGGACTTACATTTAGGGTTATTTGACCAATAGTTGGGAAGAACTGTGTGGAAAATGGAAAGATGCAGCCATACAGGGAATTCTGTGTTTGAGTCGATTTCAAGTTAGAATAAGTGTATGGAAGATTTAAAATGCCTCAATAAAAAGCAACTAAGCAAATAAATTAAGTGAAATCATGTACTGTACATGTTGGTATATGTATGTGCTATTTATGTTTGCGTTTAGTACATTGCAATAAAAATATGTTCACATTTCCCTTTCTCTGGAAAAGCTGAATTGTTTTTCATTGACTCTTTTCCAATGCCACGTTAACATCTAATCACAACACAGAATAAAAGGGAAGCCAATCAATCTGGAGAGCAGAACTGTGTGTGTGTGTGTGTGTGTGTGTGTGTGTGTGTGTGTGTGTGTGTGTGTGTGTGTGTGTGTGTGTGTGTGTGTGTGTGTGTGTGTGTGTGTGTGTGTGTGTGTGTGTGTGTGTGTGTGTGTGTGTGTGTGTGTGTGTGTGTGTGTGTGTGTGTGTGTGTGTGTGTGTGTGTGTTGTATGGAGGTAACCTGAGCGGGGGGGGGGGATCTCCCTGAGGCTCGCAGTAATTGATGTAATCAAAGGCATTTTCACATGCTGACAACACCGTTGCTCCACGTCAGCACCGCTGCCCCCCCCCCCCCTCTGAGCCAGCACATTTGTGGAAGTTCTTCTTGGCTGCTGTGTTTATCTGTAGCCACAAATCCCAGCGACTCCCTTGGAAATGACTCATCCTCGCTCTCCAAGCGATGACTTTTTGACCGACGTTTCTCTCGCTCTGAGCAGAGCTTTTTTTTCATGCTTGTGGATTTGCTTTGAACACTTTTCCGATGAGTCATTGCTCTGAGAAGTTGCAGGACTATACATGTGCCTGTTTCTCTCAAAGTACACACTAACTGATCTCCTCTGGATACAAACTATGCTGCTGTTGTTCAATGGAAATCCTTGCAAAAGTGCCAAGTTGCTGAAAAAAAGCTTTTCATTCTTTGTAGTTTCACAATGGGTAGCAAATGGCTTCAATCATGAACCTTCTCTGCGCATAAGCTAAATACAACTGCGGTTTATGTGTTTGTTTGTGTACAAATAAGTACAGAAACTGATGTTATAGAGATCATGTTTCATCTCAACTCTAGAATGATTCATCTGCTGTTGTTCTCACCTGGGGTAGGGGAGAGAGGGGTAAGATGAGCCAGTGGGTAAGTTGACCCACCCTCTTTATCTAACTGTGCACATTTGTTGTCATGTGACCATACATTCTGGAAGCACCCATCATGTATATCTGGCTGTGATGGAGAGAAGCACAAGGTAAAGTAGAACGTGTGTATTTGTTATAATAAACCCTGTTCTGCTTGTCAAAGTAACGTTTCAACATGTCAGGTACAATTACTGTTATGTCAAAACAGGTCTGAAAATATGTATCAAATGGTATTTAGCAAGTTATAAAACCATGTCAATCATTCAGCCAAATATGATTATGAATGACTAAGCTAGACAGTTTTTTGGCACTGAAGTACAGTTAAGTCTCTGTAGTATAAAACGGTATTTCAATGTAGCTTTACACAGCTGATTTGTTTTTATGTTTTAAACATTGTACAAACAACAACATTCCTGTACCAAACGGCTGGATAGAGAAGGGTTTAGCAGGTAGGGTCTGAGATCACATGATCCTGTAGCTCAGATAAGATGACCTGGTCTTTTGTAGCTAAATACAGTATCTCGATAGAATTCATTATATTACTTTAGATCTAGATTGGTTCAATCGTTTTAAGGCACGCCACCATCTTTCCAGACGTATGCCTGAAGAAACCTCTTTAGGAAGGGCTGCAGCTTTCAATAGAACTACAGTGATAGATGGATAAAAGAATAACCATGAATGATAACTTGAATATTATCAATGACTAGATAGCCTGTTTGAATCAGTGAAGTCTTTTTCTTCTTTTGCTCGGTTTTAAACTTGAAAAAAGATGATTCAATCTACCCCTAGACGCGGATCAACTTCCCCCTTAGATGGGGCCAGTTAAGCCACAAGACCACTTCTTTTTTAGAAGTCATATTTTGACAAAAGACATCCTGAAGTCAAGGTTGTTCTTGTCTTTTTACTTTACTACCCTAGAAGACAACATAAGTACAAATGGGCTCATCTTACCCCACTCTCCCCTACATAGTGTTTTTTTGGTTTAGTCTATTTTCTACCAATTCCGTCCATATTGAAAAGTCCACATCTCAGACTTTATTTCAAATGATCAAATCAGTGCCTATGTTGAAAATAATGTGTCCTTCATGTACTTACTTTTGGGAGATAAACCTTCTTTGGACCCTTTGATTTGAAAAGTGGAGAATACAAACGGAAATGAAAAGATGAACAGATGTGGATTTTGAATACACAAAGAAGACAGTAATACTATATACTAATGTAATACTGTTATATTAAAATGACCATATGGAGATTTAGACTGAATATTACTGTAGTTATGCACTACGGTAATATCTCTCTGGTATAGGGTTGATATTTGCCTAGATAAAGGTGAAATAAATCATACATACATATTAGCATAAAATAAAATAAATAAACTATGTAAACATAAAACAATGAAAACATTTGACATGTGGATAAAATCGCAGCGTACCAGTAATCATGTTTCAAGTTACAGAGAGAAAAGAAAAACCTTCATAGAGGTACATTTATTTCAAAGCAATATAGAGTATAAATAAATCAACTGTATGCACTGTATGGAGGGCATCATCACACAGTAAGAGATGAGATGTGTCACTTCATAATCAAGCCATTAGATTTGGAATATTTGAAGACAGACGACCTCAATGTGTCTCCTCTCAGCTCTTCACCATGCTGAACGCTGAACTAAGTGACAGTTGTTTCTCAATAACGCATGCATGACTGGACTCATTTTCTGCTGACAACTTCCAACCACACAAGGACATTCCTCACCTCCTGCACACTCACCAGCATCACCTTGTCTTTAAGGTGAGGGTCTCAGAATACATAGTCCAGCCCCCCTCTAAATGGAGCTTCCTCTTTCTGTCATGGAGGAACGGCGGACGTTTCACATGCTGCTTTTATTCAATCTAATTAGACTTCCTGACATAAGAATACAGTGTCTGTCCACAGTATGGACACTGGGCAGGAAGGCTACCATTGCTCTGTGGACTCTTTCACCCCCCCCCCACCACCCCTCCATGCCTCCCCCCTTTTACGCCACCCAACTTCAGTCAGCCGAGGAGAGGTCATCGAGTGCAGGAATGCCATTGCTTACTGTGTGTGTGTGTGTGTGTGTGCTCCGAGAGTCTATACTCTGTAATTACATTCTCCTCATGCATTTGGTGCGTTGGAAGCATGAGCTAGATGTTGACTGAATGCACCACGCTGAGACAAAGGGTTCTCGTCTCCCAGCGCCTTCAGACACGGGGGCCCGCTCCTGCCTGCTGAAGGCCCCCGGCCCAGATTTGCAGCCCCACTTTGGGTTTCAGAATTAAAAACCCTCAGATGTCTTGAAGGTTTCTGCGTGGATGAATATGAATATGAATACCTTCACTAATCTCAGGGATTAGCTGCTGGATTGTCAAAGTGTTTCTCTGGACCCCAGTTCTTGACAGCTTGCAATTCTCCTCCCTACAGTATTTCAGGGCACCTCTGAATTTCTAATGTCACATTTAACTTTTAAATGACTGGTAATGCATATTAATTTTGAGCGACAGTATGTGCAGGCTGCATTTAAATCTGTGCCAGTCGTCTGGGTTGACTTTGCACATTAACAAAAGTACCATTTAGATTAAGCAAATGGCCCCTGTGTCTGTTTAAACATGTTTGAAGAGCCTTTTGAGCAGAAGCTTGTTTAAACACTGAGGTCTGCAGTAAAGTACAGCAGCATGCAGGTTTCTTGATTATTCCAAAGAGCATTTCAAAAATGTTCCAGGATGATTTTGTAAAAGTGAAGAGGACCAACTCATAATGTGCAGTCTGTGAATATTGATTGCGAAGCATTTTCTCCACTTTTTTGATCCTCATAAATATAGTTATCATCGTATTTCAACACGCTGTGTGTTTTAGAACCTGTGGTATAGTGACAACAGAATGCACATGAGATACTGAGAGCCATTAACACTAAAAGCTACTAAAACATGCCAGCCACGCTGCTGAGATAATGACACTTTGATGCCAGTAAAGTGATGCAAATCTAGAGACAGAGAGAGTCTCTTTTTTGTGTAGAAACGATACAACATGCGCTCATTCCCACTAGGTATCACCTTTCGTTGATGCTAATTCAACACCTGGCAAATTATTGGAAGCTCCTAAACAATCTCCTGTTCTGTAAATTACTCTGTTATCAATCATTTTGATTACACAAAAGTAACATACAGAGTGACGTACAAAGTAACATACGGAGTAACATATGGAGTAACGTACAGAATGACATACGGAGTTACATGCGGAGAGATATAAGGAGTACAGAGGAAAGTACGGAGAAAAGTACGGAGGCCAGTACGGAGGAATGTACGGTGGAACGTACAGAGGAACGTACAGAGGAACGTACAGAGCGTACAGAGGAACGTACAGAGGAACGTACAGAGGAACGTACAGAGCGTACAGAGGAACGTACAGAGCGTACAGAGGAACGTACAGAGGAACGTACAGAGGAACGTACAGAGGAACGTACAGAGGAACGTACAGAGGAACGTACAGAGGAACGTACAGAGCGTACAGAGGAACGTACAGAGCGTACAGAGGAAAGTACGGAGGCCAGTACGGAGGTATGTACGGTGGAACGTACAGAGGAACGTACAGAGGAACGTACAGAGCGTACAGAGGAACGTACAGAGGAACGTACAGAGGAACGTACAGAGCGTACAGAGGAACGTACAGAGCGTACAGAGGAACGTACAGAGCGTACAGAGGAACGTACAGAGGAACGTACAGAGGAACGTACAGAGCGTACAGAGGAACGTACAGAGGAACGTACAGAGCGTACAGAGGAACGTACAGAGCGTACAGAGGAAAGTACGGAGGCGAGTACGGAGGAATGTACGGAGGAACGTACAGAGGAACGTACAGAGGAACGTACAGAGGAACGTACAGAGGAACGTACAGAGCGTACAGAGGAATGTACAGAGGAACGTACAGAGGAACGTACAGAGGAACGTACAGAGCGTACAGAGGAACGTACAGAGCGTACAGAGGAACGTACAGAGGAACGTACAGAGGAACGTACAGAGCGTACAGAGGAACGTACAGAGGAACGTACAGAGCGTACAGAGGAACGTACAGAGCGTACAGAGGAAAGTACGGAGGCCAGTACGGAGGTATGTACGGTGGAACGTACAGAGGAACGTACAGAGGAACGTACAGAGCGTACAGAGGAACGTACAGAGGAACGTACAGAGGAACGTACAGAGCGTACAGAGGAACGTACAGAGCGTACAGAGGAACGTACAGAGCGTACAGAGGAACGTACAGAGGAACGTACAGAGGAACGTACAGAGCGTACAGAGAAACGTACAGAGGAACGTACAGAGCGTACAGAGGAACGTACAGAGCGTACAGAGGAAAGTACGGAGGCCAGTACGGAGGAATGTACGGAGGAACGTACAGAGGAACGTACAGAGGAACGTACAGAGGAACGTACAGAGGAACGTACAGAGGAACGTACAGAGCGTACAGAGGAATGTACAGAGGAACGTACAGAGGAACGTACAGAGGAACGTACAGAGGAACGTACAGAGCGTACAGAGGAACGTACAGAGGAACGTACAGAGGAACGTACAGAGCGTACAGAGGAACGTAGGGAACTAGAGGAACGTACAGAGCGTACACGTAGGAACGTACCAGAGGAACGTACAGAGGAACGGTACAGAGGAACGTACAGAGGGAACGTACAGAGGAACGTACAGAGGAACGTAACAGAGGAACGTACAGAGCGTACAGAGGAACGTACAGAGCGTACAGAGGAAAGTACGGAGGCCAGTACGGAGGTATGTACGGTGGAACGTACAGAGGAACGTACAGAGGAACGTACAGAGCGTACAGAGGAACGTACAGAGGAACGTACAGAGGAACGTACAGAGCGTACAGAGGAACGTACAGAGCGTACAGAGGAACGTACAGAGCGTACAGAGGAACCGTACAGAGGAACGTACAGAGGGAACGTACAGAGCGTACAGAGAAACGTACAGAGGAACGTACAGAGCGTACAGAGGAACGTACAGAGCGTACAGAGGAAAGTACGGAGGCCAGTACGGAGGAATGTACGGAGGAACGTACAGAGGAACGTACAGAGGAACGTACAGAGGAACGTACAGAGGAACGTACAGAGCGTACAGAGGAATGTACAGAGGAACGTACAGAGGAACGTACAGAGGAACGTACAGAGCGTTACAGAGGAACGTACAGAGCGTACAGAGGAACGTACAGAGGAACGTACAGAGGAACGTACAGAGCGTACAGAGGAACGTACAGAGGAACGTACAGAGCGTACAGAGGAACGTACAGAGCGTACAGAGGAAAGTACGGAGGCCAGTACGGAGGTATGTACGGTGGAACGTACAGAGGAACGTACAGAGGAACGTACAGAGCGTACAGAGGAACGTACAGAGGAACGTACAGAGGAACGTACAGAGCGTACAGAGGAACGTACAGAGGAACGTACAGAGCGTACAGAGGAACGTACAGAGGAACGTACAGAGGAACGTACAGAGCGTACAGAGAAACGTACAGAGGAACGTACAGAGCGTACAGAGGAACGTACAGAGCGTACAGAGGAAAGTACGGAGGCCAGTACGGAGGAATGTACGGAGGAACGTACAGAGGAACGTACAGAGGAACGTACAGAGGAACGTACAGAGGAACGTACAGAGGAACGTACAGAGCGTACAGAGGAATGTACAGAGGAACGTACAGAGGAACGTACAGAGGAACGTACAGAGGAACGTACAGAGCGTACAGAGGAACGTACAGAGCGTACAGAGGAACGTACAGAGGAACGTACAGAGCGTACAGAGGAACGTACAGAGGAACGTACAGAGGAACGTACAGAGGAACGTACAGAGGAACGTACAGAGGAACGTACAGAGCGTACAGAGGAACGTACAGAGGAACGTACAGAGAAACCTATATAGTTCTGTAGAGAGTACAGAGAGTAACGTAAGGAGTAAAGAAGTTCCAGGTTAGATGCAGGGTAACTTTGGTCATCAGAGGTCGTCAGCGTTGTGACAGTCCACTATGCTATCACTCTACTCTGTGGGTGTTTCAAGGAGACAGATAAACATGCCAAAAGTATGGAATTCATATGAATGCATCAATTATAATGACATTTACAGAACAATTTGTATCTTTACGTTATATTTGATATGTTGCCATGAACATGAAACGGCTTCATCATCACACTATACATATGTGCAATACACTTTGATGCTCCTCCATGCATAACACACGCATGGTGGTGTTGTTTTGATGTCAGCAGCACCATCTCAAATCGGCAGTTTAATGCAAGCAGCAGCGCGGGGATCTGCTCTTTGAATACCCCGTGAAAAGTGACGGCTGCGATGAAGAAGGGCTGTCTGCTGTGCTGTGATAATTCATAATTACATGCAAACTCCCCAGGGGTAGTTTCTACATCAGAAATTAAAAACATCCAGTGAGTGTTCGCTTGTCCAAATAGGATGTGAGCTCCAGAACACAAAGCCTGCCTCCCTCACACGGCTGGTGCTGAGCAGCTCTCAGCTTCCCTCCACCCACCGCCTGCAGCTCATTCAACATCATACATTACATTTCTGTGTGTTGGCTGTGGTCTGTTTTCACTTCTGAAACATTGAAATAAATCCTCTCCAAACACACTCATTCATTCTGACCCTCCATCTGACGATACAGAACATTGTGACCACATAACTCGTCTTTAGAACCCTGTCGTTTATCTGTGCAAGTTAAAGGACTACATCTCCCACAAAATGACCATTTTATGTTACCTTGAATTCTTTAAATACTGTATGTTGCATGTTTTCTCAGTTCACCAATGAGAAGCACAAACAGATGTATGACCTATCACCAGCGTTGGGAGTGTTACTTGAAAAATGTTACAATTATAGTTACCTGTAAAAGAAAAGAATCAGTAACCTAATCTTTGTCAAATAAAAAGTAATGTAACCTGATAACCTCCTGTTTACTTTGGGATTTCCTCAATATAGAATGCAATAAAAATGAATTGAAAATAAATACATTTCAATAAGATGTTTTTAAGTAAAGTGTACTCTGTAAGACAACAGATCCATGTGACCTTAGAGAAGACGAAACCAAGAGGAAGAACAAACATTTTATTCTAAGTAGAAATACTTCAGTCTTTAAATACTTGAATACAAGTGAAAGTACTGAATTCAAAATGTAAAGTATTGCCAGCTAAATATACTTAAAGTATCAAAAGTAAAAGTATGCATTATGCACAATGGCTGATTTGAACATATCATATTATTATGGAATAATAAAGGATTCCTTCTTTGAATTGCTTACAAATACATGTAAGAACATTTCAATGTTGTAGTTTATTACTAAGACAATTTGAGTTTCTTTATTAATATATTGGTAGAAATGTACTGCATTATATCATATCAAAATGTCATTTGTTTTATATGTTAACAGTAGCTGGTAACTATTAGTGTTAATAAATGTAGTGGAGTCAAAAGTACAATAAATGTTCCAAAATGTGAGGGAGTAAAAGTATAGTAAAAGTATAGTAAAGTAGAAGTATGACAAGTAGGCTACAGTACTTTAGTAAATGCACTTAGTAACTTCCCACCTCTGTAGATTAAGATATCTTGTAAACATTTTTTTAATGTATTTTTATAATAGTTTTTAAAATGTGCACACCAAAGTAAATCTTTGTATGCATAAACCTGCTTGACAATAAACCTGATTCTGATCTATAGTGGAGGTTTGACTGTACACTACACATAAGTACATTCTGGACTGAAGCGTCCTCCCGTCTGCAGCCTGAGAAAATGTCTTGTGTCATCTTTCGCAGTCATATTCCCGCTGTGTGCACGGAGGGAAGGAGAGGGGGGGGGGGAGCACCGAGCGAGCGCGAGGGGAGGGATCTGAGCGAGCAGCCAGTAGTGCGATTCTCCAAACTCTGCTGCGTACGTTCCAGGGAGTGCGCGCACGTTTCCCGCGGGCGCTAACGCAAAGCCGCACCGCGCTTACGATGTTGTGAATGAGGATAGAGTGACGTCAGCGGCCGAATGTCAACAATGTAGCGACTGTAGGCGTTCCAGTCGAGAGTAACAAACAGCGGAGACGGAGCGGCACGCCGCGCTGGAGCACCGCGCGCACACACGCACGCAGTCGTACACACAACAGAGTCACACACGGTGTTTTTTACTGAAGTGACACAAAAGCGAGGTGCTGCATCGGGACAAGAAGTGACCTCTCTGAGGAAAGGAGTTATCATGTGAGAGAACTTATGAGGGACACGGACAAAAGGGCTGGAGACGCGCGGAATAGAAAGTAAAAGGTGAGCTGCTGCACGTTTCTCCGCGTCATTTATCTCCTCTGATATATTCCTCTCTGTTTCTCATGTGTGAATCCACCGTTTCTCAACTTCAGTGTTTTGTTGATGCTCTCTAAGCCGAGTTGCAAACTTGCATTAGTGTCGCAGCCCGAAGAGTCCTCTCTGTGATCTGTGGAAAAAGTCACTAGTAAACTGAAAGGAAGGAAAACCGCGTGCATGTCTCTGAAGCTTGGCGTGGTGATAATATTGGAGGCTGTAATGCGTCGGGGTGTGAACGCGGGTTCAGGAGTGAAACACACTCTGAACCACATCCTGTTATGCTTTCAGTCAATACGCCGTGTGCGCTCCATTTTCTCTGTTTTTGTCAAGTAGGTGAGCGGAGATCCCGCAGGAGGCACGCGCTGCTTCTATCAGCAGAAATATGCACACATAAAAAGAGAAGCTGTCACCTGCAGCGTCATAAAACACCTCAATCACTTCATGAACAATCATTATTATTACCATATTATTATTACTATGAGAAGTATTATTGTTATTATTAGCATTATTATTATTATTAAACAGTGCACTTCAATGTTCTTCTGCTCTTCCCCAATCTGATTGCATGATGTCATCACCTGCCCATTAATCAACATTTTTAAATATTTGCTGTGTAATGACGGTCCTTATTTGCTCCGACAACCAATAGAATCATGTACATCTCGACGGTGTCTTTTAGGAACCCATATTTTCAATATCATTGACCCCTTGTGTTTAATATCGGGAGCAAGCTTTGTATACCATGTCCTGGCTAAAAACTAAACATTTGGATTTGAAGTGGTGACGGTATGAACCCAGCTGCGCCTTTACGACGCCGGTCCTGCTTTGTCATGAGGATGCTTGCAGCAGGGCTTAGTCAGTCCTGTCATTTTATTATGGAGGAGTCAGCGGTTGTAGTGAGGAATGCTGTGATGCAAGTAAGGTCTCACAAGTCGATATATTGTTGGAAAACACTTCTGGGGAAAAAGAGAACACCCATAAGCAGAGCAGTTTTATAACACATGCACCTATACACTTCAATACAATATTTTAGTTTGTTTTTGAGGGCATTTACAGAGAACTGAAATCATCTGATCGTCCACCTTTGCTTTGCTGGAATGAAAGGAAGCTGTGACCAGACGCAGAATGAGTGTGTGTGTTTCGGGATACTATGGTTTGATCGCCACGTGTTTGCGATGAGGTTCCATACGGGAGTGATGCTGCCATTAATGATACAGCATTCTGAGGAGCCTCTTTGTCTGTTTGTGCTGATGCAACGCGGTGATGGCACTGAGGGGATGCAGCATCACCCCACCCCCCCTCACCCATTCCTCACATCATGTGTCACGTTGTAAATATTGGAGTGTGTGCAGCAGATGATTTTGAGTGCATGCTGGGTGGAGGTTTTTGTATCTGATCATTGAGATTTTAATGGGGGCTTATGAAAACACATGGTGGTGTAACTGTTCTGACATCGCTCTGCTTGCACAACACGTGCACGCGGCAGGCAGCACTCATGCGCAGTTTTACGCAGGGAGCCTTTTGTTCTGTACAGTAGTCCCGCTGCCTTTCTGTTCCCGTGCATGGCAATCCCCTGCTTATTGTAAGAGGGAGGGGGGTGTCCAAAACTGTAAACCCCACAATGACTCAGTCAGGATTAAATGCCACTTCATCATATCTGCCAGCCAGCTCTCTGAAATGTCTAATAATATGTATGTCTCTGAATCTGCGTTCATTATTTTCTTTGTCCTTTAATTAAAAGAATATGAATTGTAATAGCAAATGCCATTTTCACTTTGGCAGCACTATGAAATGATTATATTCTGCTCTTTCTTTGTGGAAAAAGACATTTCCATTCAATCAGGTCGATTTTCACGTGTGTGTTTTTGCCTTGCTGCATCTTTAAAGATTGTGCATAAACTACACCAGCTGATAGCTGCATCACGAAAATACTTCTTATCTATCGTTGTCTATTATTTTTAAACCCCCTTTTATTTTACTTCTTTTTATGTAAAAAAAAGAATGTTGTAAAAAAAAGATTGCCCTTGTGCAACAATCAGCATGATTGTTGCACAAGGGCAATCTTTTTTTTACAACATTTTTTTTAAATCAATATCAAAATGTGATTAAAATGAGCTACTGACAACAAAAGAAAGAGTAAATGATACCAAAGTAATTATAAAAAAGCAAGAATCTTGAGAGCAGAATATCCAATCAAATCAGATTGATCACACCTGGCCAGACAATGCACTGGAAAAACACATTGCTGCATCATACCAAAAAATAAAAAAATCTAAATATTGTTTACAGTTTAAATGTTCAGCTGTATATCTTCTGTACATTTGCTTCTGTTATTTGCTTAAGATGAGCCAAATTTCACAATTATCCGTCTAAATACTGGGATCCGCCTGTAAAATACTAATATTTGAACAGTTAAAGTTGCTAACTTATAAATAGAAAATAATATAGGCTTCCTCTCCCTGTGGCCCCAACTTTCTGAAAGTGCATCAAAATAGATAAGGACCCTGATGAAGAAAAATGATAAGTCATAAAGTTGTTATTATACAACAGAGATAAGATCTCGGGCTGAGCTTGGGAACATCTGAGTCTGACTGGGCTGTTTGGGGATCTCGACATAATGACTCCCTCAGGGCTCAGCCTCTGAAATGCCACCCGGCAACAGGATCCTCCATGTGACCCGGTCCATTCTGAAGTGTACCGTGCAGGGGGGGTGGGGGGCTTCTACTGCTTTCTACTGAGCCTGTAGTTATCATCTTTATGTTGCTGAAGTTCCTATCAAGCTAGATGGCAATAGAAGCTGCTTGTGTTCAAAAGTAACCAAGCACTTAAGGGTTAATGATTCATGAAATTGCAGTAGGAGTGATCTCATTGTATGATTATAGACGGATTTCTCCAGAAAACAGCCCCTAACGTGCTAAAACGGCATCACTTTCACTCTTATCAATCATAGCAGAAGTGTGGTTTAAAAGAATAGCAGAACTAAAGAGGATTAAGTCAGAGTAAAGAAAGAGTAAAGAAATTAACAAAAAGCTGCAAATCCACATCTATTGCATAGATTTGTTTTTTAATCTTTGCATCACTTAGGACATTTGAGTAACCCCCACCAGCTCAGCTCAACATCCCAAGTCAGTGCCTTGGCCAGAAAAAAGAGAAGAAACACATTCCCATAGCGCTCCCACGTCAGCACAAAGGCATGTTTGACTGGGCTGCTGCCAGTGTGAGGCAGCCACCAGCACTCTGCTGCTGCGTGGAGAGACCTCAGATCTGCACTTTACACCAAGAGCTATTGTTTCCCCTCTTTCTCTCTTTCTGATCCTTTCTTCTCTCTGTCATATCATGGCTGCTCATTCTTCTCCTCCCACCGTTCACTGTGCACTGGCACCGTCTCTCACCGTGTGAAATCCAAAGCTTTACCCAGCTGCCCTCAGTCTGTAGAGTTACAGTCTGTCTCTGTGTTTGATGCGCAGCACACACACTTGCCAAGAAGCTATCAAATCTAAAACACCACAGGCAGCTCTCTGATTGTTTTGTTTTGTGTTGCCTGTAAGAAATGAGAGAGAAGCGTAAATCATCCCGGTGTCTGCGTCAGACCCTTCTGATGATCTCACACACAGCGGAGCGCTTCACCTTCTCAACTCTGACTTAATCCTCTTTAGTTACCCGTCCTGTGGTCATCCATGAATTTCAACTGTGCAAAACATATTGAGCTAATAAAAGGATGCACATCTGGTCCTGATAGCTTTGGAAAATAAAAACGTGAGAGTAGAAATGTTAGGGCGTTTTAGTATTATGTTATCGAAGCAGTGCAGAGTGTGTAAAGCGGCGTTCAGTGAATGACCTGTTTGTATTGGCTTGGTGCAGCACTACTACTGCTGGCAGGAGGCAGGAGCACATATTGTGAGTACATATGTGTTCATTCCAAGAGTGAGGAGTAACCTGAGGTTTTGGACACTGGCATCTTTGCATCCTCACAGCTGCAGGGCCACTTGACATTCACATTGATATCAGTCAAATGTGCAGCAGTGCATGAATGTTACCAGAAACTGCACTTGTCTTTTGATTTGATTCCAGGAATTTACTTTACTTCAATTTAAATTATTTCATTTTAAATATTGTACTCAGAATTTTAATTTAATCTATATTTTTCCCGAAATTGCTACATCTTTTATTTGTATATTTCTGTTTGTTGAGCAGTTCAGTTGTGAAATTGCCAGTGGAACACCTATTTTGACACATAATCTGAAACTTGCATGTATTCTGAATCTTTCCCTCCTGATACACATCCAGTGTTGCATAAAACACCCTTTTTCATGTTGGATTAATGATAACACACCCTGTAGTGTCTGGTCCCCCCTGCTACCACTGTAGACATGCTCTGTAAACCGTATGAAATGAGAGCAGTTTGCTGGTGAAGCCTATGGACAAACAGAGAGTCTCTGGTGTTTGTCTTGGGAAACTCTGGAGCTCACATCAATAGTGATTTAAAACGTTCCCCTTGTCTGCCAACTGCTGAGTCACACATAAAGTGGACTCTGTCACTGACTGGAGATCAGTCCCTCTGCTTCAACCTGTTCACACCAACAGTCTGAGGCCTGTCATTTATTACAATGCCCTTTGTGATGCATCATCCTTCTAGTTTTTCAACCCGTCAGAGTAGTTTGTAACAATCCACTTTGGTTGGAGTTGTTGGTTTACTGCATATCACATGATCTTCATTGACAGATGGAGATCTTGTGAGATGATTAAAAGCATCTAATGGCGCATTTCCACTACAGCGCGGTTTAAGCGTTTTTGGTTGTGTTTCCACTAGGCGTAGTTCCGGCTAGCGGGTACTTTTTCACAGTTTTCTGGCTCTCCAAAATCGAAGTTCTTTTTCCGGGCCAACAACCGGGCTGAGTATGCTAAACTAGTGAGAGAATCGCTGGCAACTACAACATATTTGACCGTGATTTAATTATAATACACGTTTCAAAATAATGCCGAAGTAACAACATACTGATACCGGTTAGTAAAAACCATGAATTAATGCTTTGACAAGTCTGCAGACAGACGGCAGGCGAAAAACCTTTTAAAATGCGTGTTTTCTAAATGGAGATTGGCTAAGCTAACGCAGTATATGCTCCGACCGTCCACACTCACAACAACGGCCTATACAGACATAAATAAAGCAGCGACTGTATTCACCATGACACAGACAGTCTGTGGTTTGTACTTGTTTAACTTTTGTCTAGTTTCTGAACAGATATGAGGAGCTGTGAGCTCTGAGTGCTAACAGCTAACGGCTGATGTTGGTTTTGTGGTTCTCATTGAAGATGACGTCACGGCTCCGCCTACACTGCGTTACTATAGTTACTGCCCCAGCTACTAAACTGTAATGGAAACGCAGCATAAAGTGAGCCTGGCCTACCGAGGCCTAACTATACCGTACTAAGCCGTGCGAGGCCCTGCAGTGGAAATGCGCCATAAATGGACCTGAAGGGGGGATCAACAGCTGTTTCTAAGGTCAAGAAAAAACGTTGAAACTTTCTTCATTAACATTACCAATAGATAAAGGGTCATTTTATTTTCTAATGAAGCAATACAAATTAACTCGTTTTGCTTAATACAAAAAAAATACAACAAATCACTGATATTTGGATTTATGTACATATATATGTAAGAAACAATTAGTATAACAAACAATTTGCTTTATGATTAAATCTTCACATCAAAGTGAGAGCTAGGTAAAAGTAGATATATTAGAAAAGAGAAGACATGCCTTTGTTGATCCCCAGAGAGGAAATCCAGATGTTGCAGCAGCACAAAGACAAAAATAAATAAGTATACAAAAAAAGGCATTTCTTATTTTTATTCTGTTTCTATTTATTCTGTAGGATAAAAATAAGAAAATAAAAACGGTACAAGCTATAACATGAAATTCCCTCCACCACTTAGTGTGAACAATCCTGCACATAGAGCTCAAAGTTCACATTAGTGTAGTAGACGTCCAAAAACAACACATTGAGAGATCTGCTGTCCCACTGCAGGTGACCGAGAGAAAGACTCCCTGCTGAGACTGAATAAGAGACATTGTTAGCCCATTGACACCCCACATGCTCAGCACATCCGTAAATACACCATGCCTGACTGAAGGTATGAGGTGTTGGTCACCAACATTACTGTTTCTAAATATAAATGTAAATATATGTGTGTAAATGACGGTTGAATTCAAGTGAAAGCCCCCCCGTCCTGCTCAGGCAGAAGAATGCTGTGTGTTTCCTCCTCTGAAGTTTGAGGTCATTTCCTTCTGTGACACCCTTTTGTTCTGTTCACTGACATCGAGGTGCACACTGAACAGTGTCGATGCAACCCTCCCTGTTGTGTCCGTGGTGACCGTGTGTGAGAGTGACAGTCACCACTGTTGGACTGCTGCTGAGGAACATGTTAAGTGCTGTAAAATAACTGAGTGTTTGTGGTTTCAGACAGATGCTGAATGCTGTCTGTAAAGCCCGCTAAACATATTTTACGATATTAAGCTGTACAAATAAAATATGATTGATTGCAGAACAGGAGTTGAAAACTGTGCCTTTTATTTAATGGCAATTCTTTAAAAGTCTTTCACATTTATTATTGTTGATAAAAGTCAAGTTTGATTCAGGTTTATTCCCATGTTTTTATTTTGGCTGGGTAACATCATCTTTTGGTACTTTCCCTGATGCAATTTATTTATCACAATTTGAGATTTAGTTTCCCATTAAATGATATATGTTGAATACTGTTTGTAGGCAGGAACAACTAGTAAAAAAAATTTATTTTGACAAAATATTGATTTATGTGCAGCCTTAAACACATGTCTTCAGATCAAGATCACAAATCTGACATTCAATTAGTGGCATTGACAAAGTTTGGTCCTATATGTTTTCTAGGACAAATCCATATTACTTTATGTTACGTGCGTATCAAATCAAATCAAATCAAGTTGTATTTATATAGCACATTTATAAACGATTTTTGGTCGAGCCAAAGTGCTTTACAAATAATAACAATACCCTACAGTAAAGACATTTTACAGCTAATACAACAGCACAGTTTGTTCAGAATATCAGTATGTATAAACAAGAACACCAAACGGTACGCTGTTTTGAATTTTTTATGACCTCAATTTTGAATCCGCCATACATATACACAGGAACATATTGTTTTGCACATGTCACTCTTCTCTTCTTCACCATAAATATCAGATTCCTCACTGAATGGCAAAAGTAATCCTCTGTGTTTTCCGATTAGTCTTACTGAGTTACAATGGCATCATAGTCACTTTGTGTAGTTTGAACTATTAGTTGTAAGAAAGCCAAGTGAACTTCCCTTTTTGCTCGGGGGCTGGATGTTTTCTGCCAAGGTCGTTTAGTTTCCCCCGCCTCTCTCTACGTCTTTCGGGTCGATGGGAAAAATAAGTGTCTCATTGGAGCGTAGTGGAAGGTATTTCAAACAATCAGCGGATTCCTGGTTCTGGTGAGATCATTGTTTTAGTGAGGCGGGGGATTGTCCATCCGCCAGAGCCGCTCAGTGATGGCCGTCAACTTGGAGGTGACCCTGTGACAGAGGTCAGCATTCCTCCCTGCAGGATGGATTTATTTGTACTGCTCTGCACATCAGAGATACCCTGCGAGAACAAAACACTCCCATTGTGTCTGAGAGCATGTTAGCAGAGCTCTGACATCTGCGGAACAACAACGCTGTATAAATAGAAAATAATAGACGTGCTCCTCAGAGGTCGGGAAACAAAGTGCAGGGAAGAACTATTGATCACTCAATATGCAACACTGTGAGGCTGTTTGCTCTGTCAGCTCACACAGGAGATAACCATGAGACAGCTCTTGGTTCATGAACAGCATTATCGCTGCAAGATCACTAACATGAGGAGAACATCAATCATGAACAGGTTTTGGAAAACCTGTTTATTCAGTCAACCCTGGTGGTAGATGTCTGCCCCTAAACCCTGATACAATGCAAGTGTTGATTTGATATCGATATTGCAGTTTGAAAGAGTTCAGCTTTCAAATCAATAGACACCGTTTAAATAAACAGAGAAGTGTTGTTAATACATTTACTCAGCTCTTACATGACATTTCGTAAGTTACTACAGAATCAATTTTTTTTTAAACAATTGGTCAAAGAGAATTTTAAAGTATAATTTCATGAGAAAGCTGAAGGGAATGGTCACCGACACAGGGACAATTTCACGTCTCACTCTATCTCTCGCATCGCGTTTCTAAGGATCAGCTACTTTGCTACACTAGTTCAAGTACATGGCCATCAGGCAAGTGAAGAGTGTTTGAAGTTTACTAGTGACTTTAAGCCAATGGGGGCATTGGCAGTATTTCTGGAGATGTAGCCGGTAAAACGAATGGAATCGGAGTTGGGAGACGACGTCTATGAAAGGGCATCGTGTTTGACTGTAGCCAGGCAACAGGCTCATTTTAAGTTCATCACCACAATAGCTTTGAATTAAGACATAATGTAAAGCATTTAAGGACAAACTCAAACAAAATTTAAATTCATGTTTAAAGGAAAAGTGAAAACTAATTGTTATGTGACATTTGTTGACATCATACATTTAATTAAACTCAATGTTTCAGTTTTTCAGTGTATTCACATTTTTTGATATCATAAAAGAGAATTAAATATAATTTGTTCTATATTTTGATGGTTGCCAACCTGCATTTTGAGGCAGTTTACAGTAAACCCAGTCATATCTTCATTGGCGGTGTTGAAGCAGTGGAGTGTGAAACAACAGAGAGTGTTTAACGTGCGGTTTGGTGAAAAAGTGCAGCTGTACAGGAGTGAGTGTGAGGGAGGAGAAGAGGGTAGGGGGGACATCCTGTGAGACCAGCACAGGTGGTTTGGAGGGGGTTGATAGTGGTGGGAGGGGAGGGTGGAGGTTGTGGGCGTGGAAGTGCCCACTTCCTGCCCGAGCCCCCGCGCTGCACTGTAAAACAGTCAGCCTCCAACCAGATCAGCAGGATCTGCCGCCGGTGGCTTCCTGCCGTCTCTCAGCAGGCGGCCATAGGTGCAGATCCTGTCTCTCCAACGCCCCGCTGAGCCTCATACTTCTCCTTATGGAGGTTTTTTTCTTCTCATAATCATGGCAGAGCAAAGGGAGCAAGAAAAAGGAACATTAATTCTACAGCAAAAAAAAGCTGTGAAATGAACGCATTAAAAACTGAGAGCATGACGTTCACCCTGATGGGTTTTCCATTTGTTGCACACAGATGTGGAATGGAAAACATGAAAGTCTCAGCATTGGGTTGAATCCACGTATACAGCCCTTCTTGTGGGGGAGTAATCTGTGCAGGGATACCCGTCAGCCAGGTTTATCCTGATTTCATCCTGTAAATGAAAAAGAATGAGCCTGTAAAAACATTACGATCCGCTCATGTTGACAGCAGACAGGGTTGGAGCACAGAGGGAACAGAGCCAATCAGACCTGCGTGGAACCAAAGAAACTGGTCCTCAGTGAGGTGCATCAACACTGACTGAACTCAAACGTTGACTTTATTTAAGTGTATTATTAACAGACTTCACATAACTGTATTTGGTGAGTTGAAAGCAGTAATATTAAGTTGAACTTAACATTTTTTATTTAAACGTAATATTATTGCTTTCAACTCACCAAATACAGTTATGAGAAATCTTTTTGACATAATACATTTAATTAAAGTCAATGAGAATGTAACATTTGACTTAATAATGTTCCTATGAACACATTAGGGGTTGCTTGTACCAACTTCCATTATGTATTAAGCAGCTTATATTTATGACATCACTGCCTTTAGTTTGACTGTGTAAAAATGTTTGATATTTCAGACCGTCGCAGATAGAATATGAAAAGAAAAATGGGATTGGTTAATCCCACTAACACAAGTTTAAAACAGAAAAAACAAACATAAAATGTAACATTTCCATACATGTTTTCCTACATGCAATCCAAAGAGCATGCTCCATTAGCTGAGAAACTAACTTCTGCCTTACTTCAGTTTACATCCGTTTATGGTGGAAGCCTGAACAGAATGAAATATGAATACTGCAAAGGCAGCAAACTGCTAACCAGAGGATTGAGATGTAAACAGCTGAGATCTGTTAGTGGAGTCCATGCCCCGACGGGTCAGGGCTGTCTTGGCCGCAAAAGGGGGACCTACACAATATTAGGTGAGTTTTATCTAACAGCAGAAGATTGCACCAGACGTAAATCATGCGCTACAGAAAAATCACAACAAATTATAACAATGCATTATACAAATAAAACAATACATATTAAATCTGAACAATTAGCATTGAAATCGAAAATGCCATAATTGTAATCCCTAGTCATCATTTAGAATGTATTTGAGAGTAACTGGAGGGAATAACCCATTTGATGTGTGTAAGATGACAGATGGTGACATTTGATAGCCAGCAGTTTGTCATTCTCGCACAAAGTGGGGTTATAAAGGTGAAGACAGTTTGAATGCTGCTGAGTGAGTCAGGGAGTAAGAACCCTAATGACCCAAATCCACTGATAGCAGCACAGGGAACAGAGAGTGTGAGGGTCAGTTAAGTGGGAGTTCACCTACCCCCCCCCCCCAGGCTGCAGTCATCATCACACTGTGTTTGTGTACCTGAAGCATGACCGTGGTGTCATCGAGGACAGATGGTGAAAGGTCAACATGGTGGGCGCTCCACTGTTGATCCTGTGAGAGACCTGAGTCAGCCGAGCGTGAGAAACAAAACTGGGACTGTTACCATTCTGTTTGAGTGTCAAAGATGTCATTTTTAAAGAATATTTTATAGATATGTTTTTGTCTTAGACTTAATTTGTTCCTTGCAGTCAAGCAGTTTTGAAGCAATTGTATACACCCCCTTTCAAGAGTGTGTGTGTTTGAATGTCCTCTCACTTTAAGCCTGTTGGGTCAAACTTGTTCTGTATTTTGTAACCTTGACATTTCTTTTGAGACACATTTGAGTGACTACCTCAGAGGAGCGGGTATATTCAGCCAATCAGGGTCCAGGACAGGTTCAGTTTGACATGTGATGAAATCAATATTGTTTTGTTTTTGATACCTTGCTTTGAAGGAAATACACTTATTTGTTCTAATGTACCACACCCCGAACTAACTGAACAAGTTCTTACACTCATTGTTTCTCCCACAACTTGGGGTTTAGATGCAGCTATTTAATTGTTAAAGACCAAAGAAAGAACATTAATAATACAATGTAATTAAGTTCCTATATATTTTTCCCTTTAAAAACAAAAACAAAATACTCAAGAGGCATTATTATCTTTTTTCCGCAGGTTTGAGTAGAAGGGATCTCAGTATGAAGTGTGCGATTGCTGCGAGATCTTTTTAAATTGTGTAAGATAATTTGTACTTTTTAAAATGTGGTTTTGATACAGTATACAAATACAATGAAATACAATGAACTGAGGCATTTTTTTATGAATAATTTAAGAGATTGATATATCTTTGGTCTTTTGACACCTACAAATAAGATCAAGAATGAAGTTCACAGTCATGACTATATATATATTGGGGCGATTTTGGCGCAGTGGGTTAGAGCGTTGATCATCAGATGGCGTTGGTGAACTCCAGTTCGAAACCCGCCTCGGCCGCCACTGCGTCAGGCCGTTGTGTCCTTGGTCAAGACACTTCACCCGAATTTGCTCCTGTGGGTAATGTCCACAGTAATGACTCTTACATGTCTAATATGTGTAATTGTAAAGCGCTTTGAGCACCTGCAAAAGCGCTCTAATAAAAAATGTGATGCATTATTATTATTATTATTTAATTATTTATTTTGTTGGATATGCATTGTAGTGTACAGTACATACCATTTTGCCTGAACACCAGTTAGTTGAAGGAAAACAGTTTATTTTATACAATTATAGACGGACTTATTGATGAAACTATAAATCAATCTGAGAAACATGCTTCATGCTAAATGCTGAGTAGTCGGTCAGTACCAATGAAGTCTTCAGATATGAACACAGAGTAACTGACAGGAGCATGATTTCCTCTCTCTTGTATCAAGTGTGGCACATATTAAAGTCCAGCTATAGAGTTCTCCTATAAAAGGCAGAGAAGCATAAAGATGGAGAAACAAAGGCACACAGAGGGGGGGGAGAGTGAGAGGGGGGATCAATAGTCATGGCTGCCTGAGAGGAAGTGGGAAGCGGACATATAGATGGATTACAGTAACACAGCTTCGCTTTCATCTCACTCAGGGATTGTGTCTGGAGGGGAGGAAGCAGATTGGTTCTCATCATACTCAGAGAGTGCTGCTCAGTCTCATTCTGATGTCTGTTTGAACACAGATGTATACATCCCTTCAGGAGGACACAAGAGGAACCTTTACACTGCGCTTTGAGACAACTGTCATCTTCTCAGGGACACAAACAGGCTCATACTCTGCTGCCTTCGTGAATTCATCAGCAGGCTGATATTAGCATCATGATATCACACACACACAGAGACACAGAGACAGACACGGAGACACAGACACAGAGACAGACACGGAGACACAGACACAGAGACAGACACACAGAGACACAGAGACAGACACGGAGACACAGACACAGAGACAGACACACAGACACACAGAGACACAGAGACACAGAGACAGACACGGAGACACAGAGACACAGAGACACAGACACAGAGACACAGACACGGAGACACAGAGACACAGACACACAGAGACACAGAGACACAGAGACACAGAGACACAGACACACAGAGACACAGACACACAGAGACACAGAGACACAGAGACACAGACACACAGACACACAGAGACACAGAGACACAGAGACAGACACGGAGACACAGAGACACAGACACAGAGACACAGACACACAAAGACACAGAGACAGACACGGAGACACAGACACACAGAGACACAGACACGGAGACACAGAGACACAGAGACACAGACACACAGAGACACAGACACGGAGACACAGAGACACAGACACACAGAGACAGACACGGAGACACAGACACACAGAGACACAGACACAGAGACACAGACACGGAGACACAGAGACACAGACACACAGAGACACAGACACACAGAGACACAGAGACACAGAGACACAGACACACAGACACACAGAGACACACAGAGACAGACACGGAGACACAGAGACACAGACACAGAGACACAGACACACAAAGACACAGAGACAGACACGGAGACACAGACACACAGAGACACAGACACACAGAGACACAGAGACAGACACGGAGACACAGACACACAGAGACACAGACACAGAGAGACACAGACACACAGACACACAGACACACAGACACACAGAGACACAGACACAGAGACAGACACAGAGACACAGAGACACAGAGACAGACACAGACACACAGACACACTGAGACACAGAGACACATACACAGAGACACAGACACACAGACACACAGAGACACAGACACACAGAGACACAGACACACAGAGACACAGACACAGAGACACAGAGACAGACACAGAGACACAGACACACAGAGACACAGACACACAGAGACAGACACGGAGACATAGACACACAGACACAGACACACAGACACACACAGAGTCAGAGACACAGACACAGACACAGAGACACAGACACAGAGACACAGACACGGAGACACAGACACACAGAGACACAGAGACACAGACACACAGACACACAGAGACACAGAGACACAGAGACACAGAGACAGACACAGAGACACAGAGACACAGACACAGAGACACAGACACACAAAGACACAGAGACAGACACGGAGACACAGACACACAGAGACACAGACACACAGAGACACAGAGACACAGACACACAGAGACACACAGAGACACAGAGACACAGAGACAGACACGGAGACACAGAGACACAGACACAGAGACACAGACACACAAAGACACAGAGACAGACACGGAGACACAGACACACAGAGACACAGACACACAGAGACACAGAGACACAGAGACACAGAGACACAGAGACACAGAGACACAGAGACACAGAGACAGACACAGACACACAGAGACACAGACACACAGAGACACAGAGACAGACACAGACACACAGAGACACAGACACACAGAGACACAAACACACAGAGACACAGAGACAGACACGGAGACACAGACACACAGACACACAGAGACACAGAGACACAGAGACACAGAGACACAGAGACAGACACAGACACACAGAGACACAGACACAGAGACAGACACAGAGACACAGAGACACAGAGACAGACACAGACACACAGACACACTGAGACACAGAGACACAGACACAGAGACACAGACACACAGAGACACAGACACACAGAGACACAGAGACAGAGACACAGATACACAGACACAGACACACAGAGACAGACACAGAGACACAGACACACAGAGACACAGACACACAGAGACAGACACAGAGACATAGACACACAGACACAGACACACAGACACACACAGAGTCAGAGACACAGACACAGAGACACAGAGACACAGACACAGAGACACAGAGACAGACACAGACACACAGACACACAGACACACAGAGACACAGACACACAGAGACACAGACACACAGAGACACAGACACAGAGACACAGAGACACAGACACAGACACACAGAGACAGACACAGAGACACAGACACACAGAGACACAGACACACAGAGACAGACACAGAGACATAGACACACAGACACAGACACACAGACACACACAGAGTCAGAGACACAGACACAGACACAGAGACACAGACACAGAGACACAGAGACAGACACGGAGACACAGACACACAGAGACACAGAGACACAGACACACAGACACACAGAGACACAGAGACACAGAGACACAGAGACAGACACGGAGACACAGAGACACAGACACAGAGACACAGACACACAAAGACACAGAGACAGACACGGAGACACAGACACACAGAGACACAGACACACAGAGACACAGAGACACAGAGACACAGAGACACAGAGACAGACACAGACACACAGAGACACAGACACACAGAGACACAGAGACAGACACAGACACACAGAGACACAGAGACACAAACACACAGAGACACAGAGACAGACACGGAGACACAGACACACAGACACACAGAGACACAGAGACACAGAGACACAGAGACAGACACAGACACACAGAGACACAGACACAGAGACAGACACAGAGACACAGAGACACAGACACAGACACAGACACACAGACACACTGAGACACAGAGACACAGACACAGAGACACAGACACACAGAGACACAGACACACAGAGACACAGAGACAGAGACACAGAGACACAGACACAGACACACAGAGACAGACACAGAGACACAGACACACAGAGACACAGACACACAGAGACAGACACGGAGACATAGACACACAGACACAGACACACAGACACACACAGAGTCAGAGACACAGACACAGAGACACAGAGACACAGACACAGAGACACAGAGACAGACACAGAGACACAGACACAGAGACAGACACAGAGACACAGAGACACAGAGACAGACACAGACACACAGACACACTGAGACACAGAGACACAGACACAGAGACACAGACACACAGACACACAGAGACACCGACACACAGAGACACAGAGACACAGAGACACAGACACAGACACACAGAGACAGACACAGAGACACAGACACACAGAGACAGACACGGAGACATAGACACACAGACACAGACACACAGACACACACAGAGTCAGAGACACAGACACAGAGACACAGACACAGACACACAGAGACACAGAGACAGACACAGAGACACAGACACACAGACACAGACACACAGAGACACAGAGACAGACACGGAGACACAGACACAGAGACACAGAGACACAGACACACAGACACACACAGAGACAGAAACACAGACACACACAGAGTCAGAGACACAGAGACACAGACACGGAGACACAGACACACACAGACACAGAGACATAGACACACAGACACAGACACACAGACACACACAGAGTCAGAGACACAGACACAGAGACACAGAGACACAGACACAGAGACACAGAGACAGACACAGACACACAGACACACAGACACACAGAGACACAGACACACAGACACACAGACACACAGAGACACAGACACAGAGACACAGAGACACAGACACAGACACACAGAGACAGACACAGAGACACAGACACACAGAGACACAGACACACAGAGACAGACACGGAGACATAGACACACAGACACAGACACACAGACACACACAGAGTCAGAGACACAGACACAGACACAGAGACACAGACACAGAGACACAGAGACAGACACGGAGACACAGACACACAGAGACACAGAGACACAGACACACAGACACACAGAGACACAGAGACACAGAGACACAGAGACAGACACGGAGACACAGAGACACAGACACAGAGACACAGACACACAAGACACAGAGACAGACACGGAGACACAGACACACAGAGACACAGACACACAGAGACACAGAGACACAGAGACACAGAGACACAGAGACACAGAGACAGACACAGACACACAGAGACACAGACACACAGAGACACAGAGACAGACACAGACACACAGAGACACAGAGACACAAACACACAGAGACACAGAGACAGACACGGAGACACAGACACACAGACACACAGAGACACAGAGACACAGAGACACAGAGACAGACACAGACACACAGAGACACAGACACAGAGACAGACACAGAGACACAGAGACACAGACACAGACACAGACACACAGACACACTGAGACACAGAGACACAGACACAGAGACACAGACACACAGAGACACAGACACACAGAGACACAGAGACAGAGACACAGAGACACAGACACAGACACACAGAGACAGACACAGAGACACAGACACACAGAGACACAGACACACAGAGACAGACACGGAGACATAGACACACAGACACAGACACACAGACACACACAGAGTCAGAGACACAGACACAGAGACACAGAGACACAGACACAGAGACACAGAGACAGACACAGAGACACAGACACAGAGACAGACACAGAGACACAGAGACACAGAGACAGACACAGACACACAGACACACTGAGACACAGAGACACAGACACAGAGACACAGACACACAGACACACAGAGACACCGACACACAGAGACACAGAGACACAGAGACACAGACACAGACACACAGAGACAGACACAGAGACACAGACACACAGAGACAGACACGGAGACATAGACACACAGACACAGACACACAGACACACACAGAGTCAGAGACACAGACACAGAGACACAGACACAGACACACAGAGACACAGAGACAGACACAGAGACACAGACACACAGACACAGACACACAGAGACACAGAGACAGACACGGAGACACAGACACAGAGACACAGAGACACAGACACACAGACACACACAGAGACAGAAACACAGACACACACAGAGTCAGAGACACAGAGACACAGACACACACAGAGTCAGAGACACAGAGACACAGACACACACAGAGTCAGAGACACAGAGACACAGAGACACAGACACACACAGAGACAGAAACACAGACACACACAGAGTCAGAGACACAGAGACACAGACACACACAGAGTCAGAGACACAGAGACACAGACACACATAGACACAGAGACACAGACACACAGACACAGACACACAGAGACACAGAGACAGACACGGAGACACAGACACACAGACACACAGACACAGAGACACAGAGACACAGAGACACTGAGACACTGATCTGAAGGGACTCAGCAGATTTAGTCTTTAACTTGTTTCATTGTTTCATGAATAAATGCTGGAATAAGACAGAAAGGTGCAGATAACTACAATAAGACCAAATGAATCCAATTCAATCTTGTGTTGGTTGGATTGGAAACAGACTACATGTTTCAGCAGCAGATGTAGATGTTTGTGGAAATTAAAGGAAAAGAAAATGTGGATTTAAAAATGTGCTCCCTGATATCATTTAAAAAAAATATTCATGTACCTTTTTTTGTATTTAAAACATGAATGAAGTGTTTGTTCCTGACATGTGTTAGAGTAGTTTAATAAGAACAAGAACAGCAACACTTTCAAATCAGATTCTGTTTATTTCATATTATTAGTAAATGAATCTTCCCTTTTTTCTTTTCTTTTGATTCTAGAACATTCCTGAAACAACCAACTGACAGCAAAAGTGTTCCCATTGATGTTCAGTTATCACGGTAAGTTTCATTACATTTGTGCTGACATTTGTTTGAATCTGAATTCAAAGGCAGTGAATTTGTTTTAAGCACCTTTGAGAATACTTCACAACACAACGTCCTCATACATAAACAGTTTATCCAGTTTATACAAAAGTGGACAATTCGAATATTTATAATAGTCGGTCAAAAGAGACAAAATGTGTAGTCGGTTCATGTGTGTATGAATGGACTGTGGTGTGTGTAAGCTTTCCTGTGAGGTTGCGTGTGTGACTGTGGACGGTCTGTCTCGACTCTGCAGGGACGCCCCCCCCCCCCCCCGCCCGCAACGCCGACCTGCCAATCATGCACCTGACCTTGTTTCTGTGACTGATGGTGATGTGGATGAGTCAGTGTGACGCTGCGCTGCTCGTGGATAAATGATCACTAATCACCATCAGGAGATGAAGGACAAGTCTGTGAGTAGCTACAATACTTTGTTTCTTAATGTCAAAACTTTATTTTGTGTTGGCAGGAAGGCTGTCTTTTATTTTTTCCTGTTGTGGTTAGACTGTGTGAAGCCGGAGAACACATTTGTCATGGTGATGCACACAAACAGAAATTCAGATCGTGCTGTTGTCTGATTGTTTTGATTCTACCTTCAGCAGTAAGATATTGAGTTTTCTTGTAACTGAATTCATTCCTTTCTGTTCTGTAGCAAAACAATACTAGAAATCAAAAAAGGAACTTTGAAGGCCTTTAAAGCCAATATCAAGATAATAGCATTACTGTGTGCTCTCAAACACAAAGATAAAACCACGCTGTTAAGAACAAATACAAATATGCTCATTTCCATGTATATCTAAATGTTGAAAAGGAAATTAAGCTTCCTTCTCTGACTTCCTTTGCAGGTGCTACAATAGCGCCTTTAGTTGACTTAAAATACAATAATAATGGATCCAAGTGCGTTTATGCAATGCTAACGTAAACCTTTAACAAGCCTCATAACCATTCAAACTCACCCTTTTATTTTACCCTCTCCCTCTAGTAGTATATCCTAGTAAGATTTACAATTAGTATGTGCTTGTAAAAAGGAGAAACTATAACTCTGGGGTGACAGGCTGCTCACAGATCTTTATGGCTGCCTTCTCGTGTGTAAAGTCAGAGGTTTTATCCCTGCAGTTATAAGAGTCTGCTAGCAAACACAAAGGCGTTCTTTGTGCGGAGCTGTTAGTCTCATAGTGGCTTAGCGTATGTAGTGGAGTGTAAGCTGCTGTAGTAAGAGTTCAGGTTGTCAGAGTGCTTAGCCCGGACCACGTGGAGGCTGGCATCTGAGTGTCGCTGAGTCTGTGTGTCGCTGAGTGTGAGAGCGGCTCGGCGTGGACGCTCTTCCTCTGCCGCCACGAGTCCATGACCTCTCTCTGTAACATATCTGAAAGTACAACCAACATCTTAATCCACCTCTGCTGAAAGATCAACATCTATATCATTGCTTTTAGTTGTTCAAATGGTTTGGCCTACAATGTTGTTGTTGCACTTGGACACAAAAGGGACTTCCATGAGTTTAACATTTGAAATTATAATTTGTTCGTTCTGTAAATAATCTGAAAAATCTGAAACGTGGACTTTAGTTCAATGTATTATTTCAACAGATTTCACATAACTGTATTGGTTTAGTTACAAGCAATAATATGAAGTTTTATTTATAACATAATACATTTAATTAAAGTCAATGTTTCAGTTTTTTGTACAGAAACACAACCACATCATTTCAGTGTGGCTGCATAGTGTCATCAACGTCTAATAACTTGCATTAAACATAAACAAATCTTATTTACAATGAACTCGCTAAACACACTGACTGACATGATATTCAGAACGCGTTGTTTCACATGACACATTCGTCAATTAACCGGTAAAACTACGATATATTTGCGATACAAACCTGATTATGCATCACAGCTAGTTTGTTACACTTACATAATATATGTGATTATATTACTTCAATGTATTCTTAAAGGCCAGTCCATCACATACTAAGGTCACACATTAAGACCTATTAGAACATATTGCCTTCAAATGCTGTCCCTTTAAGTTGTTTCATATTTCTTAACTATTCTACCTAGGGGTGTATGAAATGTCAAAAACAGGAAGCCAAAATCCTGAATGACTTCCTGCTTCCTGTTCCTTGTCAGGCCTACTGAATCTTTTCTGGTAATTTAAACAATGTCTGGCAAAGACTGGAGAAATAGGAGCCAAACTGTAACTGGATAGAAATCCAAAATCCAGTTTAAGATAGATAGATAGATAGATAGATAGATCGTACTAAAATAGATAGATCGTACTAAAATACAGACTTGCATATTCCATAGTGTAGAAGAATGAATCCTTATTTATTCCAGGATGTTCCCAGAGACTTTGACTTAGGTTAAATGTCTGCAGGTCCCCTTTTCTAAAGAACTAGGAAATATTATTTTCAGATGCTACCTTTGCAATTTCTTTTCAGTTTCTTTGTGAGTTTGTGAGCAATACATACAAATATGAAAGCAGTCCATGCTTCCAATAAGTGCTTATACATCAGAAACAAGAGAAACACCCCATCACACTAGTCATACTTCCTTTTTCTTGCATAAAGTGAGGACTTGTTAGGGTCTGTGAACCTGCCCTCAGTGTTACAAAGCGCGGCTCACACATGGCCCATATCTGAGGGTTTAAGTGCCACTGCTTGTTGCCGGGGTTTGTGCAAGGTCTCTCTGAAGTATCTGCGCTCAACTGTACGAGCCTGTCTGCTTCCCATGATGCACCTCCCCATCCCCAGCCTGGCGCAGGCAGTGAAAGAGGCCATTGTTCCTGTCACTCTGAGGCATGTTGCATGCACGTCTGACACAGAGTGGGAGAAATTATTCCCTTTATACTCCTGGAATGTCTTTGAATCAATCAATTCTGTATGTAGAGATGCTGCTATAGTAACAAAGTCATTGAGTCACATTTGTCCTGCGTTTAAAAGAAAGGGAAATAAAGTTTTAAAATAAAAGTAATTGAAAGAAGACATTATTATACGCTTCAAATCAAGAGTTACACTTGTTGTTAACACCTTCCCATGTCTGATCCTCTGAACCCATTGGTCCCTAATTCCTTTATTTCCTCTGCTGTGTTTGATGTAAAGCAAACCGCAGTTGAGAAAGCTTGCAGTTTCTCTCATGGATTTGTCCTGCATGATGTCATGTGTTGACAACCCTCTGTGGAGCATGCCATGTGTGGTGACATCAACACAAAAGAAATATCCTTCCTCTGAAAAGGTGGGCTTCTCAGGCAGATCATTTCTGCTTCACATACCATGAGACCCTTTGAATCCCCTAAACAGGGCCTTCTCTGCTTTGACGCTCGTGAGAATGTTTGATTCCCTCTGTTCTCAAGTTCCAGGCCTCATCCAATCCCAATAGAAGGAGGCTTCCTGATCCGTATACCTTTAAGTGGTGCAGAAAATGCATATCCTTGTTGTTGTTGTGTCCAATGAGCTGAGTCGTAGGAGCTCCTCAGCGTGTAAACCAGGAGCTGCTCACAGGTCACGAAACACTGCCTTATCCGTCAGTGGAGAGTCTATTTTTAACTCTGCTGTATCACGTATCACGTCTTGCCCTTTTGTGCTTTTGTTGGAGAGGAGGGATATTTCAGGACACTGAGGTAGCGTGGGAGGCGAGGTGAGGCGGGTCTTTTCCCCGACAATTCATGCTCCGTCTGTTTGATGTGTGTGTGAGGGGAGTGAAGCCCACGCCTGCCACTGACCTGTTGCAGGGGTTGGAAATGTGCTCTTCTGCTCTCCCCATTCATTAGGCTGGGCGGCGTGCGCTGCTACCCAGCGCTTTCACTACATCTGGATTTGTGGTCTCTGATGGGATCCAGATGGCAGTCTGGAACACCCGTGAAGACATATGGCGAACACTAAAGCATATTTAAAGGAGCCTTGCACCCGGGTCACTGTAAACAATTGATGGTCCATGCATTTATAGAATAGGAAGTACATGTATAATATATAGTGTCCTGTGAGGACATTCTGGATGACAGAACAAAGGGGGAATTTAGTTTGTTACAGCAAGTTAAGAGACACAAATAGCTTAATATTAAGAAAGAAGCATGCATAAGGTATTAAAGATCAAATAGAAATGACACAAATTACAATTGACATACTACACATCCAGTGGCAGAAACAGGAACAATTGTTCATGCAATGTGTCCTCAGAAACGCATCAAAGGCAAAAGTGTGTGTACCTTCCTGTGAAGGCGAGGTGAAAGGCCAGCCGTCATCGTGGTGAAGCTGTGATGAATCAGGATAACACTTTAGAGCCTTTCAGAAAGGCATTCAGGGTGTTGCATTGAGATGTACCCCCCAGGAAAGAGCTTTAGAAAGAAGGTCAAACCCATTGTAT
Organism: Trematomus bernacchii; assembly: GCF_902827165.1. Taxonomy (NCBI): domain Eukaryota; kingdom Metazoa; phylum Chordata; class Actinopteri; order Perciformes; family Nototheniidae; genus Trematomus; species Trematomus bernacchii. The sequence continues at coordinate 3,353,374 of NW_022987803.1, forward strand.
TCTCTTATCTGCACACACCTGGCCATGCTGTGTTAACTCACTGTGAATGTTGGGTGGTTGCTTTAGGAAAGTGTGTGCAAAAACACTTATTTGTGTTGCTCATTCAAATTGCAAAGAGAGACTTTTAACGAAGTTCAGACTTTTCACAAGGAATGTAGGTGTTTGTTTTCTTTAGTTTCTATGGTTACAGAGCTAAGAGCAACCGCCTCACCCTTCAGATAATACAAATGTTCTTTCCCCCCCAAGAGGTAAGAGTGAGGAAAAGTGCAGCGCAGGCTGTTATCTCTGAAACAAACAGGAACAAATAATTGTGTGATGTTTGTTTTTGGGTGTCATATTCTGTAAATGACATGCCAAGGATTAAAATGTATAAGATTGCATGTACTGAATAAAAAGTTGTCAAATGTTATACCGTTATAATAGAGGCTTGCAAAGTGCCATTTGTTGAGATTCAAGACTTTATTGTGAGCATGCAACAACATTGTAGATGCATCAGCCTCAAATGGTGCATTGTATTAAAACTGGACACATATTCACACTGATACACATATTTGAGATGTATTCTCCTGAAAGTAAAAGCCACAGGCTGCTGCTGTATTTGTTTTGGTTGAGTTACAATCATCTTGTCCAGTCTGCTGCTGCTGCTGCTGTTTTGCTCAGATTTTTCCGCTGCTATGTCTTTGGCGGGGGAATGTGTGTTGGGCTGGGTAACTCAGGGGGGAGCGCTGGAATTCCCACACTCTTGGCTCATCTTGCATTTGTTCTACTCCTTCTCCGAATCTCCCCCACCGCACATATAAAGGGGATGTTTTGTTTGTGGAACACAGCGCTCTCAGGGCCAGGCACGCCATGCTTTTTTTTCAGGCACCGGGACCCGGAGACACTGCACAGTATGGCAGCTCTGTTAGCAGAAGGAGCTCCGCTGAGTTCATTAATCCGCCTGTCAAGGGCCTCATTTTGCTTTTATTTTTAGCCAAATCCATCAGGCCTGACAAGTGGGGCAATTTGAGCCAAGTCCAGGGCAGAGCTTCAGGTCCTCAACACAAAGTCAATCTTCTTTCCGCTCTGGGGAACAAGCTCCGGACAGCCCTGCTCCAGGCCCGGGATTTTGTCGAGTCATGTGAGATCATGTACACAGAAACACAGGGGGGGGGGGGGAGCTGAAGGTGGAGGGGGCTGCAGAGTAAATGAGGCGGTGGGGCCATGGGCAGCAGGGGAGCTAAAATCTGCTCCCAGGCCAGCAGACTGGTGCTAGCCTTGTATAAGGTCATGTCTAGTGAGCATGTTGGGGTGGGACGTGTGCACAGATTTATTTTAATACACTGCTGGTCTTGCCAGTGGGGGGAGGGGTGTTGAGCCTGCCAGCTCGTCCCAGGACCACTGTCACACTTCGGACAAGAGGAGACTTTTTAGTAGACAAACCCACCACAGGCGAATAAAAAACACTGAAAGGAGGCAAGTTTCACCCCCAGTTTGACCTGTAATGTGCATGATCAGACTGAATCAGTTTGATTCCGTCTCATGAATGCTGTTTGAAGTCGTTTTGCTGTCTTCATGCTGGACTCGCTCCTCTCTCAGATGCATGTTTTGGGTGAATGCTCTGCAGGGAGGTCTGGATTTAGCATGTCAGTCTTGTATTTAGCATCGAAGTGATACAGTGTGAGTGGTTGAATTAAGACAGTTATGCTTCACAGAGGTGACAGTCTGCTGTGGGTGACATGTGCATCACATGTTCCATATCGTAGAGAATAGATGTTTTGTGACCTGACTCCTCAGTAACTGTAAGGGCTGCAACTGCTCATTTAATGAATAATATGATTATTCAATCATTCAATCTATAATATGATACCTTTGTCTACAAATGTTGATAAAATCATTATTAGTGAATAATCAAAATACTTATTGATTGAGTGTGGAAGCTCATTATAACAGTTGAAAACCAAGGAAAAAAAGTAATTGGGTTTCAAGATTTTTCCTTCAAACTAAAATAGTTTTTGATTCTGACTTTCTCCAAACACCATTTAATGTAGTTCGATGGCATACCTAAAAAATCAATAATAAAGCTTGAACTAAAAGTAAATGAAGCATTCCTGTTGTGTTAACATAGAATTAGGCGGTGTTTTGACACCGTACTGTATGACTAAATATTTTGCAGTAATGATTTGTTATTATTATTGGGGTGCCCTTGACTTTCCTCGAGCGCCATCATTAGGTGAAATGATCATCATGAGCATGCATACATTATTTATAGAGGCTCAAAGCTCAACTGTGTGTAATTACAGAGATGCTAGCGTGGCCATAGACTCTTGGTCTTGTTGTGCAGCTAAAGATAGAGAGAGAAAGCACGCCTATCTACCATCAATAATTGAATCGGAGCTAATTTTGGAGTTGGGCCGGAATAGAATGCTACTATCAGGTTCTGTGTTGTCTCGTTGGCTGGGAGCCAGCAGTGGGGCCCCATGAGTTCCTGCTTGGGTGACGCCATTGTTAGTTTTGCAGGAACAGGCACCGTTTATTTTATTATACATGGCAGATGTGGGATTCAAATGTTTTAGAGGATAACTGAAATAACTGAAACGTTGACTTTAATTAGGTTAGTTGAAAGCAATAATATTAAGTTTAACCCATTTCAACTGAATATTATTGCTTTCAACTAACCTAATACAGTTATGTGAAATATGTTGACATTATACATTTAACTAAAGTCAACATTTCAGTTGCCCTTCAATTCCATGCTTTCAATGGATAATAATGTTTCTAGACTACATGGCAACACTATTACAGGACATAAATCAGTGTCTTTGTGGGTTCTTTCTATAGCATGTTGGAAACAGGGCTGCACACTGCAGTGACACCCACCTTGAGCGGTGAAGGTCACAGAAGAGGAGAGTTAATGACCAACACACAGGGCAACATTAATGAGCCCTTCACAAGTGTTTTTTAAATTCCATTATAGGCTTTCTTCCCACTCCTGTACGAGCTGTCAGGAGGCTGTATATCCTCCGTCTGTGCATGTGTGACTTTGTCTCTGGAAACTATACGCGACATGCTGCTATGTGTGTTCATGGGGGGATGGGAGGTAGATGCTCCATTTTAACAATACAAAAAACCATCTTTGATGATTTATGTCTCATTACTGTACAATATATCCCTATTGTGTTCTGGGAAAGTGTCTAATGTGTCAGCTGAGTTATCCAGTGAAGTTTAATGCAGCGTTTATTGGGTATTACCCGGCAGTGGTAAAACTTGAAACTAGCAAATGAGACTACGAATTCATAAGGAAAATGTTTTCCAAGGTCATAATTAAAGTGAGAAGTAAAGTCATTTTCTCATAGACTTCTACACAATCTGACTACTTTTTACCATTACATTATCAGGGGGAAGAGTTGACTGAAAGCTCCTCTAGAGTCAAGGAAGTCATTATACAACACGCTGAGTTGTACTAACCATGATAAGCAAAATCACTTTAATGGTATTTCTTCCAGACCTCCATTCAAATGCTCTAACACAGGCCTGTCCATGAGAGATTGGGGCAAAGACTGCATCTCTATGACTGTATATCATCATTTGTGCCATACTTGAAGTAGGAGGGATCTTTTCATAATGATTGATATATAGTGTTATAGTCTAACACCTTGCCTTGACTACATGTATTGCCCTTCCAGTATTTGATGTGATATATACGTAAGTGGAATATCCCCCCCAGCTGTCAACAGTGATTTCACAGAGCCTTTAACCAAGCAAGGTATAACTGGTTGGTGGTTGCTAAAGCTATGACTACTGACAGTAAAGCACTCAGAGATTACCTATGGTTCCCTCAGTGTTACACACACACTCTCTGTGTGGGATTGGTTCCTTCCCTTTGTTCTGTTGCTCTGGTACTAAGTTGTGTCTTGTTGAGTTTAATGTTAATTGACTATGCATTTAAAGCTCATATGAGACTATTAATGGCTGTGTTGAATCAGTAATATAAATTCCCCAATCATTTTCCATTTGCTGAAGTTGAAATGACCCCTCTGAAGGGACGTGGCTGTCCAGGCTTGTGGGTTCTGTTAAGGATGTTGTTTTCCTCACGACTATTGATGCATGCAAATTCCTTCGGTGTTGTCAGGACTGTAGGCTGAAAGGATGCCCCTGGCAAAAAAAGGCTTTAGGAAGTTTGGGGCTGTATCCATGGACCATGGGAACAGCAGAGATGGAAACGGAACACGGACAAAAGCGGATTTTCTTTTCTGTAATTCAGCATTTACTTACCTTCTGACACAGAACGGAAAAAGGAGCGGGCTGAAACATTTTCTGTAACGCGGTGGAAGTTGGAGTTATTGTTCTGCTCGTTCATGTCTGTATCGCAGCCCCGGATCCGAATTCCCATCTCCATGGGAACCATTATGTGTGGCAATTGGCGGCTGAGCACTTTAGAAATCTCCTTGGAATATATTAGTAGCTGCAAAGGCCCCACTCTCCTCACCTTCAACCTCTCGGCATTGTCTCGGAGCGAGTTTACTTCAGGCGCTGTTCTCAGGATTTCAGGCCTGGGCTCAGGAATGTTTGACCTATAGCCCGTCTCCACGCAGGGACGCAAAAACAACCCCGCCGCGAGCTGAGATTTAAAATCTCAAATAAACAGTCTGAAACCTGCAAGCCTGACACTATGAAAACATAAAATGTCTTCAAATTCTCACCTTGTCTAGTTTGATGCAGAGGCAATCAAATACAAAATAAATATGAATTGAATTGACTCATGCACACCGCAGCAGTGTAGAAAGTCAATTCCGACTTTCATCAGTGATGAAATGATTTGCACCGCAGAGCTAAAGTATTTTTTCCTGATGTGGCAAAAAACACAAATAAGATGAAGACTTCATATAGAGCAGATGTGCTGAGACTCCAATTTCAGAGAAAGTGCTGCTGAATCAGAATGCTCATTGAATTGTTAAACTGTGCGTCATTAACCTAGCCAAACCGATTGCAGGATATTTCTCTCCCTGTTCCACAGTGATATTACCCGTTTGCCCTTCACACACATTTCCCTCTGGTATTTTGTCTGCGGTATCAATTCTCATACGTGAAACGCTCGACAATCTTACAGCCTCCCACCTAGGACTGCTTGAAGGCTTTGAGGGGAAAAACATTTTTCCATTTCAGATAAAAAAGCATTACCAATTTGGGTGCTGTGGCCTGACATGGCACATTGTTATTGAGCAGGAAAACAAGCTTCCTAAAGATCTGCTCGCCCATCTGGCTGAGGTGATTAGCAAAAGCCGAGGCAGATGGTGCCAGGGCGACTCTGCGCTGCTTCAGGGTGTATAATCTGCATTCTGACAGCCATGTTTGGCTGTGAGGAATGTTTTTGTGCGTTACATGACTGAGTGTGAAAGTCAGTATTTTCCAGCAGTGTGTGAGGTTTCTGCTGGAGCCGGCTCATCTTCCGTGGCGAGCCGATTGACTGGGACCCTCAGGATGTTTTTGTTAAGGGGACGGGGGGCGGGCAGTATGTGGACCTTCCCCTCTGTGGACCTTCCCCTCTGAAGTGAATGAGCCACGTAGCCAGCGTCCGCCCTTCTCTGCTGGCAGCGGGGTCTGGAAATGTTGACACGCCGAGCGGAGCTGCCCCAGAAAGCCGAGGAATCCCCCCGAGAAGAGGCTGGGCGGGGGGGTGAGGTGGAGCCTTGGAATGCACTCAGAGCAGCCAGTCACTTATTTACTAGCTGAACTCGGTGAACCCTGCCTTACTCAGCCACTTCCACCAGGCCCGTCTGACCCCCCCCCCCCCCCCCTCCCACTTCCCTCTGTTTTGTTCTTAAACCTATCCGAATGCTCCTCCTTTGCTCGGCCCTCCCCTCTCATCCCCTTATTGACAGGCACTCCACTTCCTGGCTTCTCATTGGAAGGCGTTTTCCCCCACCAATCCAACTCCCCCCCTGACCCCCGTCACCCTGTTGCTCAGCCTCTAGCTCCAATGTTGAGGTCATAATCTCATGATGAGTAATACAAACAAATGCCAGTGGGAATGTGATTAAAGCTGGGCAGCACAGAGCACAAACGGTCATCAGTGTTACTCACTGCCCTTTCAGAAATGAATAAGAATTAGAATGTAATTGATTGTGTGATTTGTTGTTGTGCTATCAGACTTCAGTCTTTGGACACTGACTGGCTGCAGCCCTTCCTTGAGTCTAGAGAAGTCTTCTGCCTTCCATCAAATCAAGGCTCTCACATAATTGACTTGTGTTGATATATAATTATAAGCACTCAGAAGTAGTCATTATGATTATTTACAAGAACATACTGTATATTGCACTTAAAAAGACTTCATAATTACTGGTCACTTGCAAGTCTATAATGCATGTCTTATAATGTATTATATAAAAATGATACATTAAATGGTATTGTAAACATATTGGAATATGGAAGTTACCATACTTTATAATCCTTGCCACAGCTTTGATTGTTGATATTCAGGATTATGAATATTCATAATGGTTTATAACTATAATCACACATAGCTATAAGCAGATTTAAGCAGATTTTGAGTGTGTTTATTGTGCTTTTTCAGTCAAGGCCTTCATAGAATGTCTAAACATGTATAGGTACAGCTTCACTGTGTGATCTTGTGAGAGTCCTCAGCCTGCACAGCATCATGGGAGACGGTGTGATGATTGAGAGCCGTCTCAGTCTCTCTCTCGGACCACTGATCTGAGGAGAGAACAATAATCCATGACTCTGTGGGGATCCTGGCCGTCTTGTCAGTGATACTCCCTGCATGTCAATTACACTGGGAAATGTCAATGAGCTTCATCTGAATTCAGCACAGCAGACTCTGGATCTGTGCACAGAGAAGTCATTTATTCTTCTAATGAAAAATAAAATAGATATATTACAAAGTCTACAGATTAAGTGACATTTCGGTTAAAATCATGGAGCAGGAAATCATTGGTTGGTTTTGGGAGTACATCTGGATCCTAAAGCAGCTTTTTACAGGTGTATCTGTTCATATACCTCTGGAGGATGATAGGGAGAGGCAAAGAAAGCACAGTGTTAGAAATAATATGTTGTTGGTTTTCAGCTGTAGTAAAGAATTTCAATCAATTCAAGTTTGAGTCAATCTTTAAAACCAAATGTTTGTTAGTACTTTGATAAATGAGATGTATATGTCTCATAGAAGTATGCTTTATTTATTTGTGTAAAAGCTCCCCTGTCAGTCTAGCAGTGTGATTGGTTGTGCCATGCAGTTTCTGTTTGTTCAGGTACGCCCTTTTCTTTGTCTCTGCATTCATGGTGCTGCTCTTTATTGAGAAGTTACTACTGTTGGCTGTGACCGTGTTTTTGTAGTGTCTGAAGATCTTCCAAAGTATGTTCCCCACTATTTCCTTGGAATGACATTTGAGCTTGGCCTGTGTTGTTGCCCTTGGGCGAGAAGCAGCTCAAACAGACAGACGCTGTCCTAACACTCCCTCAGGACATTCTGCAAAGCCCTCTTTCCAAATCAACCAGTCAGTGAGTGCTCCTTTTGATTTTGCACTTGTTGTTTTGACTCCCCTCCTCCCAGCAGAAAGTAGGTCACAGGCTGACCGAGGTAAAGTATGAGGCAGCAGTTTGAGGCAGATTGTGTCTCCAGGAAGCTTGTTGCAGAGGAGACGTTAAACACACAAGTTCCTGTTTGACATCTGTTTCCAGAGAGAGGCCGGCCCCTCACCTGACATTCACACTCGCTCACCTCAGCTCGGTCGGTTTAACTGCTCTGTGACCCCTTCCTCCCCTCCCTTCCTCGAAACCAAAAGCAAAGATCTAATGACGTGCCTATCGCTGTCTCCGTGCCCAGAATAACGAAATCTAGAGAGATCAAATCAGGAAAGACAGATCCTTACGCAGGCAGACTGCAGACCCTCAGGGCTGTGAATAATTAACTCAGAGTATATTTAAGGAGACAAGGCAACCCTGTGTGTGCGTGGAGTACATCTGATCACACGCTGCCATTTTACACATCAAACTGCCGCTGAATGAAGGCATGATCTGAAAGAGAGACTTCTCTGAGCCGTCAGCGTGACAGGCGCACTGGCGCACAGTTTGTTGTCTCCTGATGGCTCTCGTTTGTTTTTCCATCATCAATAAAGTGGTGGTAAAGCCCCGCCGGCCCTCCGCGGGCTTCCCTCTGCACATGCATAGGCGGACACAGGAGGGGGTATATTTAGCCCCGGGAGATACTGTGACTCGTGAGACATCAGAGGACAGATATCCTGCTACTACACCTGGATGTGAAACTCTAGCCAGGCTGAGCCGGGCATCGACCCGCTGATGTCAGAGAGAGGCTGAAGGGCAACAGCATGAGTGACAGGGTCTAGGCAGAGGGCCAGCGGGGCCCCAGGAGCCGGGCACATGGCTCCTGTCACACAGCAAGAGGTGGCCCTGCTGCCCCCCCCCCCCCCTGCAGGACGCAGCCACAGACAGGGTGCTCTATCCTGACTCTCATTATAGCTATATTTCAGGATTACTATAAATAATGCATTATAATAAGTATCATTCTAATGTTGAAGCTAAATTAAATTGAATGCTGGGATTACATATACTGTGAAAACATTGCATCACATTTCATTTGCTTATTTGAGATCTAGTCTACATTTGTAAAGTGACTGGTAAATATGATGATCAATTAATGTAGTGGATACTAAGACGCAATAAGTGGAAATGATTTCTGTCAGCTCTTCAGAATTAGTTAGTTTGTTATCGATGGTTGTTTTTTGGGATTATGGTGGCTGGCTCAAAATGTGGCTACAAAACATTGCCAGTTTATGTTCAGAGAATTTGTGATTTAAGGTCAACATGTGGTGAGATCATTTAAATGTGCGTATGAGCGGTTATGACGTGAGCAATGTGAATGACATCCTATTTCACATTGTTTGAAATGTCATTGTTATTCATTTCATATTTTATTTGATATTCTAATAACATTGATGTCACTAATTGCTGGGAGCAAGAGGATGTGTTTTTTTATTCATCTGGATAAACTGCAGGCTTGTTATGAACTGTGATCACCTGACCTCTTGTAATTCCTGCCCTGTCACACAGATCTCAGAATGACTTGATGATTATTAAAACTGATAGAAATAAGTCATAAATTGTCATAAACAAGAATGTCAAAATCTACATTTGAAAAATTGAACATGTTTTACAGTGTGGAGCATTGACATGATTTGCTTTAGCTAAATGCCATGTGACTCATCAAGCATTAGATCAAAAAGCTGCTCTGCCCACTCCAACTCAGATCTCCTGCAGGCAGGGATGTGATACAGTTGGATTTTATGAATGTTAAACCCCTTCACATTTTCCTGTGTGGAAACAATGAGGGGTGGTGGGCCCAGCCTACATTTCCACAAATGTATTTTGGGTTGAAGCGTTACAGTGGGTGATTCACATTTTCCACTGAACAGCTTCTCACAGGTCACAGCTGAGCGTTCTCTCTGAGAAATGTGTTTTCTGCTATCATGATTAGACAGCATCTTCAAAGTGTGCACAACAATACATCTCTAACACTTTACATCTGACACAAGTTGAGTAAATGCAGAGGCTGTTTTAGAGCAACATGTTTCTCCTTCTCTTCTTCCAGTAACTGAGTGTGTGTGCAGCTGCTTTGTGAACACCATACTGCGTCTTCCTAATGATCTCCCACTTCAGGACTTTAGAATCTCAGCAGTATTGACCCGCTCTGATCGATAAACCATGGTGCAGGGAGGAGGCTGGGAAAAATGGGCTCCGTTTCTCTCCGACTGTGTGGGAGTCAAGGGGATGAGACTGGAAAAGAGCGCAGAGAAAGGGCTGTGTTGTTGTTGCTGCCCGGCGCTGCAGGCTGAGATCAGACTAATCAATAGCAGGGATAATGCGGAGATGAGCAGTGTGACATCAATATGAGGCGCAGAGGCCCAGCAACACCATTGTATTCGCCCTGTGCTGAGTAAACAGTGGCCCCCCGGGGAGACAGGAACTCATTGATGGGTCTCTTCAGCCTCTGAGAATTGTTGGGGGGGGGGGTACCTGTTGGTAAACAGAGCGCAGGAGAGCAGGTCGAAGAGCGGTTAAATACGATAGCGTCTTAGTGGTTTGTGACATTGACGGACTCCCCTTCTCCACTTCACTTCTCTGCGTGCAGCGTTTTTATTGGACAGTGAAATAAATCACTGAGGCTCTGTGGAGGCCATTGATTGGCTGATGGAGTGGTCTTCCTCGAGGAAGGTTAAGGTTTTACTGACACCTGATGATTTGTATAGCTTTCATTTGCTCACTGTAAAAGGATGCAGGAGGTTGGTTACAAAATGAAGTT